>NC_137460.1:51333185-51685810 GCF_964235325.1 Thermobia domestica | reverse complement strand
ATGGTCTTCAGCTAACCAATTCGCCTTCACATACGATTTATCTGTTTTCATATCGTTCATAATTATAGTCCCCTTCGCCTTCTTCCTCTCTTTTCTGCCACCACACCCTCTAGCAAGTCCCTCATGATACAGTTCTTTCTTACCCATTGCCCGAACCAATTTCTCTTCCTCTTCTCAACAGCATCTTAAATTGTTCTTTTCTCTCCCATCATTTCTAACACTTTCTAATTTGGTTTCCGCTCGACCCAGCTAAATACTTTATCTTTGACATTACCTCAAAAGAAAAAGTCGATTGGGGTGAAGAGTCTTTCTGCATTCAACATAGCATCGCAGAATTGCAATTGGCTAGGTATCTGGATCATCCTTCTAATAATCCATCTACTAATCTTAGCCGAGATATTTTAAAACCTAAACATTGCATCAAACGCCCTAAAAATCATTGATAAATGCCTAATTCATGAGAAGCTGTCTTCTTTGATTTTTTTTTTTTTTTTTTTTTTTTTTTGGAGGGTGGGAGCTTTCGATAAATGCAAAAGCAACTAACAATTCATTCTCCTGAGCACTATCACTGACCGGTCGAACACTCTTTGACGTAGTACAGATGGAGTCAGTTTCATCAAGTTTATTGTGTAATCTGTAAATTGTTAAAATCTGCTTGATAGAGGTGTATCAAATTCTGTAGCTCATTTTCGTAGAACCTTTTCAGCATTTTCTGTCTTCTAGTATTGTTCGATATCCACTTCCGTTGGTCTATGGTTAAATTACCAGCCATGATTATCGAAAAAATAATAAATAAGAAAAATAACAATAAATTATAATAAATGATATATCTATTTTTGCACCCTCTGTATATTGTTCACGGGAACACGAGGACTCAGTGGTAGAGCGCTTACCTCTGGTTGCGTGAGGTCCTTAGTTCAATCTCCGGGCAAATAAGTTTGTGGTGGACAATATCATGTCCGTGGTTTTTTCGGCGTACTCCCGTTTCCTCCCACTTTTTCATTTTATCAATTATTTCACTATTATTCACTTGCTTTAATCATCGTCTCCCTTAGCACCGGGCATAATCATGGGACGATAAACTCGAAAATCAAAGATATTGTTCATGGTTTCCTATCGGTAAAACTCACTCCAAACAATGAGACAGATACTCTTAAGGCACATACTACTTATAAACCAAGAACAAAAACGAATGTCCACATTCCACTAAAGACTGTGAATAACTTTGGAACGAGTCCAGTATTTTTTTTTTTCTTTGATATTATGATAACGTAATGGTCTTTGCAGTACTAAAAATTGCATGCCAATTGATTGATTCACTGAAAACCATTGACGGAAAGTATGAGTGTTGTGTACTGAATTTACTGCTAATTGGACGATAACAAGAAAGCATGTTCGAAAGATTCAGAGCATAATGGAAAAAGAGGTAATTATGTTTTCTATCTGCAGGTTAGAACTGTATGCGAAACAAGAAGAATTCGAGCCATCCGCCTTGTCGTTCGTTGCTGTCTTCAATCTCAATTTATGGCTTGCCTTTGGAGCATCAGTGATCTTTCTTATCATCAGCCTTCGTCTCTTCCTAAGAGCAGAATTGAGACATAGCACTTGGTCAGATACTTGCTTCAACGTGTTTGTATCTGTGATGTGTAATCAAGGTAAGATGACGCACAGAGCTGTTAATGAAAATGTGTTTGCTGATTTAGAAATAAGAAATCATACCGTGCAGGGCCATAGCTTGTGAGGGGCAGGAGGGGCAACTGACCCTCCAGGGAAGCTTCCCGCCGTTGGAAGGGGGCAACTTAAAGACAAAATTTTCTTATTCCATATACGATACGAACATGAAACTATATTGAAACATTAACAGATTCTCTACAATACATAAACAAAACAGCACACAAAAGGTAAATAAAACAAAAATGAGTCGTGGGTCCATTTCAGTAAAAAAAAAAAAAGTCTACTATTAGGGGCCCTAGAAATAATATTTATTCGTATGGCTTTGAGATTTGTGAATATTGTCGCCTTAATTAATTTTTCATGTATGGAAGGGGCCCTGGGGCGTAACTAATGGCCCCACAGACCTCGCGTGCGGGAGGGCCCACAGTCTCCGAGAGGCCCATAAAACTAAGAGAAAGATGGACAGAGGGGGCCCTAGAATTAGCAAAACAACTTTTTATATGGGCCCAAATACGCGTATTAATGCTTACCCTCCCCCCCAGAAAAAATCTAAGTTACGGCGCCTCATATTTGCCATTAGGACTGTGGGATATTCGGATTTAAATATCAATCATTGATATCGATAGAACGACAAAACTTAATAGATGTATTGAAATATCATAAACCTCTGAAATATTGAATATCAAAGTATTGAAAATATCAAAGTATATATCGAATATCGAACCATTGAGCGTCAAAATATCAAATATATGAAAATATCGTTATATCGATCAGTAAGATTTTGATATCGATATTTCGATATTTTAAAATATTGACAGATTGTTATATCGAAATATCAGACTGTGTCACATGTAAGAAACCAAGCAATCCCTTGTCCTTTAATAAACAAGTGTCAGATGTCGCTAGGTTCGCAAAACTTAAAAGTTTACAAATGTTTCCTGTAAGTCGTAGAATATTATAAGATGGAAATATCACTCGTTTGATTTATCTGTGCATGCGGCAAAAACTCCGAATTAATTTCCTTGTTTGCAAGAGACGTCAGTGAAATGGCAGGAGTACCAGAGGTACTGGTTTTACTTGATATTTCTTTCATATTGTAAAAATACTCTGCTAGGACAGTAGATAGAGAAATTAGCACATGGAATTTTGGACTTTTAAAAAAGTAATCTTTCATTATAAAAAAAAAATGTTATATATAAATATAGCACAAATTACTATAATTAAGGTTTGAAGACCAATACAAAGCTTTTTTTTTTTTTTTTTTTTTTTTTTTTTTTTTTTTTTTTGTAGATTTTGGTTTGGTAAATGGATGGTCTCTAGGTTCGGGCAGCCAAAGGTAGGATATTTCAGAGCTCTAGCCAAGTTAAGGAGTGTGGTAAAAAGAAAGAAAAAAAAACCTACAAAGCTTTAGGCTTAGATAGACTTTTAAGTGCTTTAGATAAGAAGAAACCCCATCAGGAAGTCGCGGTCGGAAAGAGGGATTGCCGCCGTCGACGGTGGCGGGCCGTCGGAGGCAGCCGGCACCCATCCGCGGCGGCACGACGATCTACTTGTTCAAAGTTGCCGACCTTTCGGCAAGCGGTCGAAAATCGTCAAGTAAAATTCCCTTTGCCGACTGTTGCCGACCGTCAGAGCCGGCAAAACAATCGGAAAGGCCTCTTTCCGACCCTCTGCCGACTCTTTATGCCGGCCTCTTTTCGACGGCGGCGCCGGCGCATTTACTGCGCCTTTACTGTTGTTTGCCGACTGCTCGGCAAGACAACTCTCCGACGGCGGTGCCGGCGCATTTAATGCTCATTTCCGGCTGTTTGCCGACCGCTCGCCAAGGCAACTATTCGTCGCGGTCGAAAATCGCGCTGAAAGATGCCGGCGTCCGGCGCCGGCAATCCAACCGCGGCATCTGGTCGGCATGGACAAATTGTCCGACTATAGGCGGCAGAATCCTGATGGGGAAGAGTGGTTGAGGTTTTACAGAGCTCTAGGCAAGCTAAGTGGGCAAGAAACCTTAGAGCTTTAGAAAGTTAAGAGGCCTGGGTTGGGTGAATCTTTTAGAGCTTTAGAAAAGCTAAAAGAAAGAAGTTAACCAGTTAAAACTGTTGCCGTTTGAGAAAGAAGAAAAACATTGGTTTTGTTTACAAACATGTGTAAAATACAATATAACAATATGCAGTTTTTCAAGAAAACCAAAAGGATATGCTGAACCGAATCAGATTTAATGAAAGCAGTCGCGTATCTTAAGTCGTTTTGCACTAAATATATATATATATATATATATATATATATATATATATATATATATATATATATATATATATATATATATATATATAAGAAAATGCACTGACCATGCATCACCGACTGAAATATTCATCGCATGGGCGGATAAACTTTAATATGCTCTTGCGACATCACGGTGAGTACTGTATTTTATTTCAATGCACGACGTGAACCGAATTCCAGGGGACGCAGATAACAAAGCTTCATTCTTTTCAGTTTTCTTTAGTCATACGGATTTGAAATAGGGATGCGCACGAGTCGAGACACACTTTGTAAAATTTGAGACGAGTCGAGACAAACGTATTTCTCGACTCGAATTTTCGAGTCGAAACACGAGTCGAGTCGAGACAGCTCGTAAAAATCTCGACTCGACTCGAATGTCTCGAAGATCTTTCTATAATTTTTAATATTATTTTGAAGAAAGTACTCATTCAAAAACACTCGGCACGAGAATTTCGGATACTGCAGAACTTGTCAGGTGTTCGAGGAGTGCTGTGGTGAGTGTCTTCAACAGGTGGCGAAACCAAGGGGAAACGACGTCCAAACGTCGAGGTGTTGGGCGCCCTCCACCTCATTACATATGTCGGACCGGACGTTGTAGGCTGAGCAGACTGGTAAAACAGGACCAGGACAGGCAGCGAACTGCGTCGGAACTAACATCAGAGTTTAATGCTGGGCCAAGTACAAGTGTGTCTGAACTAGTGTTGTAAAATTTCCGGAAATTTTGAACCTGTTGGTAAAAAGACATTTTTTTTCGATTTCTTTCGATTTCGCGGTGGCTCACTGGTAGAGCGTTCACCTCCGGTGCTTGGGGTCCCTGATTCGATCCCAGCTCGCGCCGTGTGGATTTTGTGGTGGACAAACACCGTGCTCATGGGTTTTCTCGGGGTTTTCCCGTTTCCTCCCACTTTTTTCATTCCACCATTTCACTCATTTCTCATTATCACCGTCTCCTTTAGCCTAACCGGCACAATCATGGGACGTTAAACTTAAAGATTTCATTTCATTTTTCTTTAAACAACTCTACATTCGTTGAAAATGTTTAGTAGACCTATTTTTCTGTTGTTCTTAAAAATATGTATAAAAATAAAAATATGCTTATCAGAACAAAATTCAAAATACATTTAAAAATATTTTCCGGTATTAGATTCTAATTATATTTATCTCTTCCGCTTAATTATATTTATCTCTTCACGGGCCCCATGAAACCTTCTCGCGACCCCCAGGTTGAGAAACCATGGTATAAAGGACTTATCAATAGCCAGCTATATCTGTCTCCGGAAAGCCGGAAGACAAGGGAACATCGCTAAACCTGATTGCGCTTCTCTCTTTTCCACCATTAATGTTTACTCAAAATATTAGGCTCTCGTATGTGAACAATGTAATGTTTATTACGTTTATTTTGATTTAAATTTTCGATTTAACGTTCAAAACGGTTACATGCGCAGCTTACGGGCTCGTGTACATTATGTTCAATGGAGCTCGCATTCCTATTCCTGTTGAGGCTCAATAAACAAGAAAAATAGTATATTAGTATCAGTCAGGGCCGGATTTAGCATTTTGGCGCCCCTAGGCCCAATAATTTTTTCCGCCCCCTAGTCTGGTTAAAGTTACTTTCCTAAAAACCTTTATTAAAAAATTATATCAGGCCTATATGTTAATTCCTTAAACACCACTCCACGATGCAATTTTATCATTGTAAGTTTTTTGAGGAATTTACTTGGTTCTGGGCTTAACAAAATACCGTTAATGTATTAACAAAAGGTTGGTGAATAACTTTGGTTTTGTTCAATTTAGCCAAATAAATAAATAAAAAAAAAACTCTCTAATACATTATAAAATAGTTTTAATCACAGAAACACAGCTTACATGAAGTATTTTGATAACGTGACACAAAAACTGGTTTTTAAAGTAAAACTAGATATTTTGTATGTACAAATAGTAAATTGTACTAGTATAAAAAATGACATTTTTGAGATCAATGTTGTAACGAAGTTGATGCATAATGTTAAAAAATAGTTTAACTTTACCAACAATTATTTATTCCAATGAACTTCACAATCAGAATGCTTTATTAGCCTGATTTTTTAAAATCAATTCAAAAAATGTTAAATTATTTTTATTTCTAGACATTTTTAATTTTTTTTCTCTCGGCCGTGCGCCCCCTGGGAGCTTGCGCCCACAGGCACGGGCCTACCGGGCCTATTGGGAAATCCGGCCCTGGTATCAGTAGTCGAATATAACATTATACGCAAAAAGGCAAAGAATTGTTGTCATGTAGCTAAACAGATAAGTCATTTTCTTTAAGTCGATAAATCCATGTATTTCTGCTTTTAAACTATAGTCACAATAAGTTAGATCTATTAATAAACACTATAATATATAAGATTATAACATGAGAGCACGATAGGTCGAAGATAGAAAGTTCATCTCTGGTGCAAGGATCCCCGATTCGATCCCAGATTATGCGAGTTTGTGATGGGCATTATCTTGTCTATATACTTTTTCGGAGTTCTCCCGTTTTCTCCCACATTCTCATCCCATCATTTTTTCATGATCTCTCACATTCATTAATGATTCATACGTCTCCTTTAGCCTACAGGACACAATAGTGGGACGTAAGTTTTAATTTCATTGCAAAAATTATGCAACAGTCAGTATTGTTCAAGGAATGAAGCAACTACTATTCGGAAGCAAGTCTTCTATCGTTTGTCTCCTTGAAAGTAATTATGAATAAACAGGCTATGAGTGGAAATGATAACAGAAATATGTAGAGCAAATAACAGTTTGTAAATTGTCAAGATTCAAGGCAAACATCTCGCGCTAACTGAACGAGAAAACAGGAAAAACCGATGTGGTGTCAGTGTTGCAAACAGTCAATTTTTAATATCATTATTATTAGTGGTAGAAGCTCATTACACACCCGTCTGAAATCTCAATAGCATTGAAAGTAGAACATTAGAAAACAGATCCCTCCCAGCTGTTCTAGTGGTTACTGCACGCGCCTTTGATACATGTGTCCCGAGTTTGATTCCCGCTGGGAGAGCCTTGAAATTGGAACGGATTACAGTGATTTGGATTCCACCTTAATCCTTTTCTGGATCGCGGGAAATACTTCTCTCCCTACTTTATTTTCAAATGTCTCTAGAAAGACTTCTTATCATGCTTTAGTGAGTGTGTTACCGAGACCGAGGTTCAACACATCGAGACTTATCCGAGACGAGATTGAAACCAAGACCGTATTTCAAAATAATTACGAGACGAGATCATGCCTAGTCTCCGTCTTGTCTTAAATATTAATAGAAATTACTGGAATTACATTTTAATCCGTTTTATATTATGTTATATGGAAGATAGTGGAACGATTGTCCTTGCATGTTTGCAGTCAAACGCGTATACGCAGGAGGAATGAGGGACGATGCCACCACTGATCACTTGATAAGGAAACATCTTTTAGTTGAATGTGCCACGACTATGCCCTTTCGGGTAAACGAGACGGATTATTAAGGCAAGTGAATGACGATAGAAGAATTTGTGAAATGAGAATGTGAAAGGAAACAGGAGTACCTTCGAGGAAACCCACGGACACGATGTTATCCACCACAAATTTACTTGACCGGGCATTGAACCAAGGACCCCATGCACCAGAGATACTTGATATGTACCTAAGTATGTTTTAAAGGGCATATAATTTGGAGTTACGGTTCAATATATTTTATTCTCTCTGCAGTAAATTAAATGAATTAAATACGATGTTGCTACAATATTCCGGCATTTAATTTACTAAAGCAGACTATAAACCTTTAACTTCCCAACATTTTTTTTTTTCACAGTTTAGGAATTCTCCTGGGAAAGACATATTTAAAATTTTATTATTGTTCTTTTACTGCAATTGTTCGTATAAGTAATGGTACCTGTACATGCTAAGTTTGTTCTGAAATTGAGGATAAACTATTAAGATTAGAAGAGAGTAAAAACAGGAGTTTCAGAATAGGAAATGGCAAGATCATGGATAGAGGAGATCAGATTAAACCTCAGAATTGGTTAGAACTCAGATATAAAAGTAATGTAAATTGATTGGTTAGTTAGACTGAAATTCAGTGCCAAGGATATTTGAGAGATGAACCTATAGTTTATGATGAAATTTGAACCATCGTAATATGTTTAAATTTTTTAATGCTCTCCCACTGGGAGTCGAACCTGAGACCCCGTGCACCAAAAACGCGTTAGCTAGCCAGTAGACCATAAAGTAATATAAAATATTGAAGTTAATTGATTAAAATTTAATACCCCTTTTCGGTCAGCACTGAGGATATTTAATACAAAATCTAATGCTTAAAATAGTGGTTTCCAATCTTTTTTGACTGAAACTATGCTGAATTCTGATGACAGCACGATACACTTGGTTTGATTTTTTATTAATAATAATATACATCATAATGGTGTAAGCCTATAGATTCTATAAAGTAATGACTATGGTAGTACTGAGCATTGATGCTGCTGTTGGAAACGCTGACTGGCATTGTTTTCTCAAAATTGCTTTTAACTCATTATTAATTGCTTCTTATAAATTCTAAAATTTCGCGACAAACTATGGGACTGCGCGTTACACTGATTGGGAACCACTGACTTAAAGGGAGATTTGAATCATTATTCGGGTCTCATTCAAGGCTTGATACGTCCAATGGGGATTGAACCTGTGAACACATGCACAAAAAGCACGACCATTAGAAACAGTTAAGAAGGCATAATCGGCACACAATACAGATAGTTGTATTGTCAAGAATGAACGAAAAACAGTAAATAGAGAAAATGTCAGGTTGTAATATATTATTTATACATTTTTAATTTCACAAATTTATTTCGAGACTATCGAGACAAGATTGCGACTTGACCCTCGAGACCGAGATCAATACGATTATTTTCGACTCGAAATGAATTCGAGACTGAGATTGTACTAAATTTAGTCTCTTCTCGTCTAGACATCATCCCTAATTTCTACATAGTCAGTGATGATTTCAGTAGATTGCTGGAAAAAATTCTCCCCCGGAGCTACAAATATCCTCTAGCGTCTCTAACATATCTCTGATCGTAGTCAACATGTGTTGCCAATATTTTCACATTACTACTTTAATACCGTGAGTATTGAAAGCCTCCCGCCCAACGGGTGAAACCTTCTGAAATCGTACTGATTAGTATTACTAGAAGTTGAAAACTATTGAAGTTCTGATTCTACACTCAGTCGATCTATTACTCATAGGTTAAGACAGTAAACGTTTCGAGAGAGTAAGGGAAACAACTTGTCTCAATGATAATGAGACCAATCCTCCAAAAGATAACTCAAATCACGATAAAATTCACAAGGTTAGACAACTTATCACGTATTTGAACAATACAATTGATGAAAGCATCTACTGTGCTGATTGTTGATGAAAGTGATATCTTCCAACGGCAGATCATCACTGTAACTAAACATGCTCTTGTAACGTGTGAAGAGAGGATATAAGATTGGTGTATAACCGATTCTAAAATTGGTTACGTAAAGAATTTTGACATTTCCGCTGGCAAGTCAAACGATCAGAAACGGGGTGAATACATTTACGGAAAAATGTAATTTGGTCCAACAAGAGATTTGATAAATACAGAAATTGTTGTAACATTCGACAATTTTTTTACTACCTAATCTTATGAAAATGCTACGGAAAATTAATATTTATACCACTATTAGCGCCGTAAGAACAAACCGCGAAGGATTACTCCCATCTCCCAATAATGAACCAGAAAGCAAAATTGAAGAAAGGTTGATTTTGAGTTTAACGTCCTTTCAGCAGCGAGGCTATAGGAGATGGGACCTACTGATTAACACGGAATCCGAACCACATGAGCTCCCGCCGGGTATCGAACCCGGCTCTCCCACAAATTGAAGAAAGGATTCCAGTTCTAATGCAAGGAGTGAATATTTCAAGAATGGAACCATTCGTTAAGTGTGCTGTCCTGTTGCTATTGCTACGTATCATGAGATTGTAGGAGGCACTAAGCTCTGCGATTAATTTCGAGACTATTATATATTTGGTCGATGTTGTCGAAAATGATGGCGTTGTATCCTATAATTCCACACTTCCCTAACAGTTGTGAACGTCTTTGTACCCTGGAAAGTATGCAGAAGATACCGGGGTTCTAATTTCGGTTAGCAAGGCACGGAGGTAATGTTGAATAAAATTCGTAGTGCTGTGCCTTCTGTGTCCCACAAAAGTAAATGAAAAAAAAAAAAAAAAACAGATATATTTGCAATATATGCAATGCCCCTCTCTGTTTTGATACATGTTTCAGAAAATTTCTTGGGAAATAAAAGTGGTTAGTAAATGTTAATTATCTCTTTAATGTTATCTATAAATTCTAACATCGTAATTAAGTTTGTTGCCATACACTGTATGTTGTCACAATAATTTTCACTAGATGCCAAATAAAAATTGCAATGTATTTCGCTTTAGAAAAAAAAAGTGCAATGTGTTTCGTTTCATACACGCATTCTGATTCTAAATATTCGTTACTGCTTCGTTTCTAGTAAACAGTGGCCTGGAAAGATTAAATTGTAGGTTAATGTCTCGCATAGCCTCGGTGCTTAAAGAGACGCTAAACCCCAATTCAAGCAACCAACTAGAAAATAGGTCAGATGATACAACAAAATGAGTTGCGGTATTGGAATGAATGAAGCGAAATCGAAGTATTGGACTTCGGCCTGAAAAGCCAGAAATAACATATTGGTAGCTAATACATTGATCACGTATCACCCAGAGTATATAAGATCTCACTGATATGGCCCTTATAGATTTTGGAACTAGTAAATTTAATTTAGCTGATTCTATATCTTATTTTGCATTAAAATATGATTATCCTTATTTGTTTTCACACAGGTTTGTCATTAGACTCATCGTACTTGGGCACAAGGCTGTCATTACTATGTACGTTATTCCTGGGTGCCATGCTCTATTGGACTTACTCATCTATGCTGGTCACTTACTTGACTTTGAAGAAAATCTATCAACCTTTCTCTTCCCTCGAAAATATGTTGCAGAAAAGACTAAAAAAATTATGTGTGCTTAATAATACGTTTCCATTGGTTATGTTACAGGTAAGTCTTATGTACTGTAGACTTTTATGCACTATGCAAAGCAATCGAACTTACATACATTGCCCTATATTCGGATATCTGCATCCGATTACATCTGGATTATGATAACTTCATCTTATCGAATGCACACATGTACTGTTTTATATTAGAACACTTAAGAAACTATTTTTAAAAAATCAAAAGTATTTACATATACAATTAGTGTAAAATCAACGAACGAATTGACGTCTTCAGCTAGTGAATTTGACTAAGTTGACACTATGTCAATCTGTAGCAAACGCGAAGGTTATTGTTATTATTATTATTATTATTATTATTATTATTATTATTATTATTATTATTATTATTATTATTATTATTATTATTTTAACCTTGCATTGAGCAAAAGTAATCATTTGCTGTGTTAAGATATGTAAACAAAATTATCACGTATGACCTGAAACGATATGAGTTTGGGTACTTGAACTCCCTCCTCCCTTGTTTAAATTATGTGTACGCTATTGGTGTCAATACTTGGTAAAACACGAAAAGAGCCGAATCAAAATCACGGCAAGCATTTCCCTAATCACCTTAACCATGCACTCAGTCCTTCAAATCTGAATAATTTAATAACTTTTTTTTTCTAAAGCTCTGCTTATATTCTGCTTTTGTTCTTTCTATTTTAATAACAAACGAATTCATAGAAGGCCTAAACATAAAGCAAATTAGCACATTAAAGAAACGAATAGCATTATTTCCGTTGTATCTCTCTTTGTTATTGCGCAATCGAGGTGTGAAAACGTCGTGAAATATGAATAGCCCTGTATAACTATGAGATATGTATATGTGAGTCAGAATTGGTGGATACTGTATCAGAGATAAGCAGGCATGGAAAATTTATAGTAAATCTGGTCGGTAGTAGACGAAAATTGTTGTAAAATTTTTAGTTTGTTATCGTATTATTTGTTCCTTTCTTGCAGAAAGCCAAAGAAGGATTTTTCAAGGAAGTGTGGGATAAAGCCACGGAGAAGGACTATGGACTTCGAAACGAAGAAGTTAGTTTGAAAGAGATATTTTGCAAGCGAAAGATGGCAATGCTGCTTAGTCCAGGGGGAGCTTCCGTATTGCGCCGACTGACACCATGCAAACTAACAAAATTGGGAAAGAAGTACTTCAGAACATCGGTTACAATACTTTATTCAGATTCATTCCCATATAAGCAGCTTTTTGATTTTATGTAAGTAAGTTAATAAGTGCTGAGAGGGTAGTTAGATACATTTAACTAGTTTGGAATTTATGACAAATGAGAACAAATTTAATGGGGAAATTAAAAATAAATAGGTTAATGCACTGATACTAACTCGGAAAATAATGTTCTTTTATGTGTAAGAATTCCCGAGCATTTCATTAAGAATTCCCTAAATTTTACAGTACAATTTCTACCCCAATTTAAAAACTAGATTGTTATAGAGTTGCGAATTAAAACTAAGTAAATAGTCTGTGGGTAAAGAGGAAACTATGGTGTGTTAATGGGAAAAGTGATCTATAACTATGGTAAAGATAGAACTTCTTATTAAAAACAAGTATATATATTTGTTCCCTAAAAGACGGGTATATATATATATACCCGTCTTTTAGGGAATTCCAGTTTTAAGAGGGTATGAGAGACAATTTCTGTAATGCTTTTCTCAATATATAAATATAAGCCATAAATAGGCTTACACACTTCAAATATTTTTCCATGAGGCTATTGTTCACATGAAAATAATGCCTATATCATATACATATACATCAGGTTCTATATCTCTCTATCTATCTACCTATATATCTACTGTACATATCACAGTCTACCCTATATCTATAGGGTCAAGTGGGGTAAATGTGAAACGAAAAATCATACTTTTGAGTGTACAACAAAAACTGCTTGAGTTAGAGACATGAAAAAATACCATTATATACGTTACAAAAATGTCTTTGAAAATAACTCAGGTGTTTTTCGTTATCACATTTACTTTTTGTGGAGAAAATGAAAACACGTGTTTCAAAATAGCCTCTGCATTTGGAACTATTGTGAAATACCCGCATAACTTACAGGATGAATGGCTCAGTTATTCTCTATCAAAAATTAAATGAATAAAAACTCGTTTATTTATTTTGTACTTACTTTGTCAGTAATAATTTTGCAAGTGATGATGCAAAGCAGGCTTGGAGTTAGGAAAAATTACTTTCATGTTCTGTCTTCACCGAAAATTCCTGTTTCCATGAAAAGCTGCATATTTATGCAGAAAATATCAATTATAAAATGTCATGCCTTTTTCGTGATTGAATATGATCCCATTAAATGCAGAAAAATAAAAAGAAGATGAACTTTTTCACAGCTTGCACTGAACAATGAACGTAGACACACTTCTGTTACATATCAAAAGTTTCAAGGTTACCTACCACGTTCTAATTGGAATACCTACAAACAGTTCTAGATTTTACACTTCTAACACATCAACAGTCTTTGCAAAACGGTACTTATATCTATCACCAGACACTACCATTGCGGGAGTAGGCAAAATGCCAATGATATTCAACTCTTTAATCATTGGCGTCTCTGGCATGTAAAATTTGGGGGGGGGGACATCAAAGGAAATGATCTAACTGCTAGTATCTCAGTGAAATTTTAGATTGTGTCACTTCAAAATATTGGGGGGACGCGTCCCCCCCGTCCCCTCCCCCGCCAGAGACGCCCATGTCTTTAATGAATGAAATGTCAGTGTCGAAAGGTTTAAATGTTTTCTTCAAATTCATCATGAGGTAGGACTCTTAATATGGCCCAAAAGTAGGTATACAGACCAGAATCTATCAAGTATTTTAATTTATTTAGATAATGCTTTTATTTACTTCGGTCTCTTCGAAGCTTCAGGTATAAGTGAAAAGAAATTAAGAACAGACAATGAAGAAACTAAGTTAATACCTGTGTGGAAAATAATTAAATGATATAAAATGCCATGAGCCGATCAGTACGGAACTGTATACCTACTTTTGGGCCACCCTGTACTGTCACAATATAACGATATATGGTACTATTTCGGCGACCTCCTTTAAAATTTGAAAGAACAGACTCCTGGTCAAATGTATTCTGTTTCAGGGGCCTTTATTTCGACGAAATCGTCAGGTTGTGGGTCATCCAAATTAGGGATGCGCACGAGACGAGTCGAGACAGGATTTTCCTGACAAAATTCGAGTCGAGACACGGCTCTTCCAATAGAGAAATATACATTTTTCGAGTCGAGACATCACTTTTATAGCACATTTTCGAGACGAGACAGTCACAAATCTTGTCTCGTGCGTATCCCTAATCCAAATCTTCATCATCAGAAGATGTCAGGTAAGCAAACATTCATCAGCAAGCTTCAGCAAGACATTCTGCGTCGCTGCTCGAAATCACGAGTCTTCTATTGTTTATTCTTGATTGCTCTACAACATAGTAGCACTGAAACATTATAGTTAGCATGGAGGCCTTCATATGTGTATAAATGTTATCACATTTCGTAATAGCCCCACGCAGTGTTTCTTAATAGTCCCTTGAATTTTGACCCATATTGCCCCTCCACCATGCATCATTTCACTCATTACTTACATGATCTGAAAAACCCAGAACATCCTCTACAAGAATATATATTTAGTTAGTTAATGAAGCATTTGATATATATAAGATATAAGAAAAGTTTTGCGAGAAAAATATACGTTTTTTCATTGAAAAACGGATGCTTTCAAATTATTTTTTTTTGTCTCAAAAACTGTCCTACTTCAGATATATGTAATAGATATAGCAATCAATTTACTGCCTTCTCATATTTTTATGAGACTTCAAAGTCACAGAGTTCTATTAAAAACAGGGATGTTTCACAATAGCCCCACTTTTCTGTGTTTCATAATTACCCCACTTGACCCTATAGTATATGTATATTACAGAGAACTATTGAGGTGTTGAGAAGTGACAAGATTTTATTTTTTTTTTTTTTATGTGTATTACAAATGTCGGATTATAATTACTTTTCGATCGGCCCTCGTAGAACATTAGCTTTCTTTCCTGCTTAGGCCTTGCTCTTTTTATTGCCACTGGAAAACATATTTAAAAGATAATTTGTTCTTAAATGTGTTCATAATAATTAGGATAAATTTTATATAGTAAGTTTTAATCACTGGTGAATGTAATTTTTCTCTCTAAAAAGAAATGCATTAAGATTTGTTGAAAGGGAAGCGAACACCACTTAATGCAGTTGAGAAAGCAGAGGAAAGATCTCATTTGCGGAAGCTGAAAAAGAAATATGATGTGTATGACATTTTAAAATGAAATATTTCCTGCTCTCATAACAAAAGTCGTCACACAATGATGAATATTCCGCTTTTCATTTATTATTATTATTTTTATGTACGGTGCATGCGTAAATAAGAATAACGTTAAAAAAAAAGAAAGATGCTCTTTTTCTTATTCGAAGACAAGAGAATTGTTCAGCCATTCGTTACAAGATGCAAAAAGAAGAATTTCTTTTCTTGGTGGTTATATTCACACAATTAACTCTAGAAGTAACTTTCAGAGTGAAACGAGCAAAAAGAAAGTCAATTTGTTCCCATCTTTTGTATACGTTTCTTATATAAATCCCCTATACCTGTCTTACCCACTAAAAAGTAAACAGAGATGTACAGCCCTTATTGAGTACAACACTTAGTCAGGAACCTGGTTTCTTAATATTATAAGTAGAAAGAGTGTTCAATAAGTTATGCACAGATGGTTATAATATCGTTATTAGTTGCAATATGATGATGAAATTTTAAGTGAACATACTTTGATCCTTTCGCTACAAGACCATGTCACCAATCTCCATCTGCTGTGACGTATCTCGTCCAACATTCTTTCCATGCCTTGAATGCACTTTAGTAGAATTTAGGTGGCTTACTTTTACACCATTTTTTCATACAAGAAATGAGAGCCTTGTCACTGTCGATCCCTCGCAGATGGGCTTTCAGACGACTAAACAGGAAGAAATCCAAAGGAGCCAAGCTCGGACTATAGGGAGGCTGAGAAAGTACTTCCCATCCCATTTTAATGATTTTGTGCTGTATCATCATGGTTGCGTGAAGCTTGGCATTGTCCATGTTGGACTTCCATTACCTTACCGTGGAACTCCAACATGACAACTCCAAGTTTGGTCTGGACAGCACGTGACAAAGAATAGCCTCTTTGTTAATTGTGGAGCCGTGTTCCAAGAAGTGTTAAAAAAAAAAATGACACCGCAATGATCCTAGAAAAAGGAGGTCATAATTTTCTGCCCTGATCTGAAAAGTCTAGCTTTTTTCCTTGGTCGAGGAGAACCGCTGCAATCAATGTTGGTCCAATGCGTGATCCCCATAAACCGGAAGCAACTTCTTATGAATTGATATGGCTGATTCATCACCGGTTTTGAACAGGTATTTCATTACTGACCGTTGTCGGGTCCTGATCTTACTTCAATGTCCATTGTGGCTTACATGTGAACAACAGGAAACAACAATTATTACCATTTTGAAACCAAAGGATGAAAGTATATTCACGTAAAATTGCATCATCATATTGCAAGTAATAAAAATATTATACCCATCTGTGCAATACTTATTGAACGTCCTTTGTAGAATACAGAACTACTTATGTCTAAGAAATTCAATATTATTAACGTTTAACGAAAAAAAAACTCCTTAGGTAAGACACATACCGATCGATAGATCTTGAGTTAAACAAAATGACACGGATGAGTTTAAATGCTCATGCGTAGTTTTCGAGAAACTGGAGAATAAACGATTTATTCCTATAAACCTAAAAATAGATGCTGTACGAGAACCATTCGACTTATTGACGTAAAACTGATACTTAAATACATTCTCATTAAGCTCTTCATTATAACACTAGGAAAACGACAATACCTCGTATTTAGTTAATGAGATATAGCCTAAATTTGTGATTAAGTGCAAAATTTTATTTTACGTTGAACTAAAACAATCGTATTGTCCAAATATAAGACGTCGACTGGCCATATCAAACTGAACAAAATACAAGGTGTGATCAAAAAATACGGTGAATGTAGTTGCACAGTGCCATCTATCGGTGTTGTATCTATTTCAACTAGTCAGCTCGGTAGCATAAACCTTTGGTACAGACAGTGTCGAGTTTGAACGAGTTGTGACATGTTAGGTGGCTTCCAGAGTCAGAAGAGTGAGTATGTGTTAAGAGTGTCTGTCGCGCGCCAACATTAAGTTTTGTTCTAAACCGCAAAAAACTGCCAAAGAAGCTCACGAAATGTCAAAATCAGTCTATGGCGACGAAGCGGTGGCATTGAAGATTGTTTACAAGTGGAATGAGCGATTCAAAATCGGCAAGGAATCGGTTGGAAACAAGCAACAATCAAAACGCCCTTAGACATCAAAAACAGATGAAAATGTGCAAAAAGTATCATAAATGATTTGTTCAAACAAGTGAATGACTATTCGAGAGCTTTCCGAAAAACTAAACATCTCGTATGGGTCCGTGTAAAGCATTTTAACCGCCGATTAAATGGGCACGTGGCTTCCTTCTTCACCACGAAAAGATGCCGTACCACAGCTTGCATTTGATTCGCGAGTTTTTGGCCGGAGAAAGTATTCCTCTGTCTACATCCGCTATATTCACCACATTTAGTACCATATGACTTTTGGCTTTTCCCAAAAATTAAAACTGTATTTAAAGGGAAACGTTTTGACACAATTCCTGACATTGAGAGGGTACGAAAGAGCAGTTGAACGCCCTTCCAGAAATGCTTCCAGTCATGCAACGCTGAGATACAGATGGTGGTCAGAAAAATGGAAACACCTGTAGTTGGCAACACGTCAGATGTATGGGTTGGCAGTGGTGTCGTGGCGCCCGCAGCGCCGGACCGCTGGTGGTGGTGTGTTAGGTCGGTCTCCATACTACGTCAGGCGCGGTGGAACAGCAGTGTCCAGTGGCTGCAGCAGACGGAGGTAGTGTAAAATGGGAGATCTCTCAGATTTTCAAAGAGGGCAAATTGTTGGTGCGCGGTTATGTGGAGTGAGTGTGACGGCAGTGGCTACTGTGTTAGGTGTGTCGCGTGGGACAGTATCGAAGGTGATGACGGCCTACACAACATACGGGAAAACCACATCGGGGAAGCAGAACAGTGGGCGGAAGAAAATCATGAGTGACAGGTCACGCCGGGTATTAAAGCGCATTGTCACGCAGAACCGTCGTGCCACTGCGGAGCAAGTGACGGAGGAACTCAATCAGCACCTCCCCCACCCTGTTTCGACAATCACAGTCCGCCGCGAATTACATGACATGAACTTCCGGGGTCGTGCTACACGGGCCAAACCGCTCATCAGGGACCATAATGCTTTCGCACGCCGTAAATGGTGCCGCGACCATGCCACTTGGACCGTTGAGGACTGGAAACGTGTGATATGTCGGATGAGTCATCCTTCACCCTATTCCCAACCACGGGCCGTGTTTATGTGTGGAGAACGCCCAAAGAAGCTTATGATCTGCAGTGTCTCCGCCCAACTGTGAAACATGGCGGCGGCTCGGTGATGCTGTGGGCCGCCATATCATGGTTTTCATTGGGTCCTGTGGTCACACCTAGCGGACGAATCACTGCCAACGATTATGTCGCAATTTTAGGAGACCACTTGCATCCTATGGTTCGGATGTTGTTCCCGGACAATGACGCCATCTTCCAGGATGATAATGCACACATTCACACAGCTGGCGTTGTTGCAGCGTGGTTTGAGGGACATCGGGATGAAGTTCAACACCTCCCCTGGCCCGCCCAATCCCCAGATCTCAACATAATTGAACATCTGTGGTCCGTCTTGGAAACACAACTCCGGCGACGATTTCCACCTCCATCCTTTCTCACAGAACTGGCCGATGCCCTGCACGAGGAATGGTGTAAAATTCCACTTGCTACCATTCACGACCTCTATGCCTCCATCCCACGTCGCATTAAGGCTGTTCTGAAGGCGAAAGGTGGCCCGACACCATATTAATCTGGTAAGTTGCAATTTCGTTCAGGTGTTTCCATTTTTCTGATCACCATCTGTAAGTGCATTGCTAACCAAGGGCTACTTTGAAGGAGATTAAATCAAATTCCAAGTAAGCTCATTACTTTGTATCTAATAAAATGATTAACAATACTTTTTGATCATACCTTGTAACATAACTTGATCGTTATTTTTCACGCGCAGTTTTTGAGAAAATAAAAAAAAAATGAATATTTATGATGCTATAATGTAAGTCGTTTGTTACTAATAATAAGTAAAAGGTTTTACTTTGCTGCAGGAAATTGTTATTCATCTATACTGTATAGGCCTAACAGTGCTTCCCAAACTGGAGGGAACGGATCTTAAAGAGCGAACTTCTGGCAGAAGTAAACTGTGAAATAGTGAATAATACAGTACTTGTAACTGTAATATCTATTTACAATTTAGGTTTAGCAAACTTTACAGACGCAAATGTCTGATTACTAAATGTTATATACTGCTCTGTTTCTAAACTTTTGGCGAACAATAGCGCTGGCTTAATTACAACTGTGGGAAGGGTTATCGGAGTTGAGGAACTGTTAAAAAATATAAAAACGACACTTATTCAAGTTATACATGACTATCAGATTGCCCGTTTTTCGCATGGGAAGAATACGTTTCATTTTCGACATAAAGGACAATTAAGACTGAATTTGGTTTTAAACGGCATCGGAAGTGACACTGTTCATATCAGCGATCCCGAAAGCTACGGATTCGACACTAACTCCGGCCATTTTCGATCATTTTTAAATATCTTCCCCCTCTCCTAAGTTGCACCGTCAAAGTAAAAAAAAAAAAAAAAAAAAAAAAAGAAAGAGAGAAAAGAAAAACTATCCCAAGCCCGAACCTCATCTATATTGAAAAGTTGATCCAGATCGATTGGATGGTTCAAGAGTTATAAAGTCACAAACATAGTCACTTTCATGTATATATATAGGGGAAACCGGTGTATTTGCGAACACTGAGGTAATACCGAACACCCAAGTTTACGTCCAAGGAAGCTTGTTAGAGAACAGACGATTTTACTGCATGCCAGCGGAGAGACCTGGAAAAGTGTAGCATAAATTTGGTGAGAGTCAGTCGAGTGGATTACCACGAAAAATACGTTTTGTTGTTCTTGTCAATTCACTTATAATGTTTCAACAATCTGGACAAGTTGGCTCTTATCTATATTCTTACAGATAAGGTTATATATTCCCCTATATTTGAGCATTAGTTCTTTGTAATCTTACTAGCCTGTATGCAGTCAACAATTAGTTTCAACTTTAACAATAAAATGGTGTCTCATGGGGAAATGCCAAACAGAATGTTTTGCCATTACCCCGAAGTGTTCAGTATTCCCCACGGTGTGAAATAAACTATCAAAAATGTTTAAATACTTTTTCTTATTGGAAAATAAGTAATAAATTAATGAAATTGGTTTGGAAAATAGATCATGTCTTGGTAATAAGCGTAATTAGCTTTATTAAATAGAATAGTTTGCTCTATTTATTATTTTAGGCCATTAGAAACCTACCTTATTATTCTATAACAACTAACCCTATTTTAGATATCCTATCCTTCATCATAGGCTGCAATTAATTTCTTTGTGATTCACAGAGTGCTTTACAAATTTATTTAGTTTAGTAGCATCCATTAGCAATTAGGCAATTTTGTTCAGCCTATTAACCGCATTTGAACATTGGACTAATAAAGAATACTGTCTTTGGGAGTGAAACATTAATGCGTACATCTGTGATTTCTCCACTCCAAATAATATTTTAATTTTAATGAATACCGTATTTTACTTAATACACCGTTATTCCTGAATTTGTTTCATAAGAGTATATTTTGTTTAGCCTATTACCGTACCTATTAGCTTTCATTTGTAATAGTTTTAAAGATAATGAGATCTGATCATGTTTCTCATTAACTTGAGTTATATTTGTAATTATAGTTCTTATTAAATATTTAAATACTAAATTACAGTATATTTTTAATGTATTTTAATGCATTTCGCTTCATTTGTAAAGGAAAGTTTAAAGTAAACAGCATATTCGGGATTACCCCCACCTTAGGGGCAATCCCGAACATAGGTGCATTTTTAAAACATCTCACTGATTTGTTGAAAAATGTTACTTTTCACTCTCCTCTGCACTGTAGTAAACAGGAAAAACTCCAAGCTTTCTACACACAAGAAATTTTAATTTTATCTCTAAAAACAAAAGTTATTTATAATCAAATCTTAAGTGTTCGTGAATATCCCGGTCTCCTCTCTATATATACACATACATATAAAGGGCGGATCCAAGGGGGGCTATAGCCCCCCTTGACCCTCAGGTATACACTGGATAAAATGGACTTCAACCCTGTTTTTACACTGGATAAAGCGGCAAATTATGGTTTAGCCCCTCCCTTGATCATATCCTGGATCCGCCACCATATATATATATATATATATATATATAGGAACAGGTACAAATATCGAATAGGGGCACTAATATGGAATACTATAATATCTCGTAAGGTAACGTGAGTACTCTAGCGAACAAACTGTGAAACAATCCCTCCTTCCTTCCTTTGTTAACAAAAGTAGTCATTGTTGAGTTTAAAGCCGAAAGCAACGCGTCGGTTTCTTTTGATTGTTTTCCCGGTGAAGTGAATTTTTTGTAGGTAAGGAGCATTTCGTCGTATATTTCTAATACACGTGCCTATTCAAATACACTTCTGTTCATTTGGAAAGAGAACATTTGTAGCGACATTACCACATATCTAGTTTTTTTCTATTGTTTGAACTGTGAGTGTTTTGACGTTTTGTTTCGCAAGACAGTAGTGGCTCGAATATGGAATACCTGGTATTCCATATTTAGACCCTTATTCTAGAACTGTTTCAACTGTAGATATGGTGACAACATCGAAAGGTAGAAAATTGTCACCTGCTAGAAAAGTGTAGGATGAGGTTGCTATGCAGGAGGCAATAAAATCGGTGCGACAGAAAAAGATGGGCTATTTGAAGGCAGCCAAGACATTTAATGTTCCACGCACAACTCTCTTCCGACTGGCTAAATCAGACGTGACAATGAATGAAGCCACCAAAACCAAGCTTGGGAGGAAGACAGTTTTGCCGCAAGAAATTGAAGAACAACTACTTCAATATATTCTAACAATGGAAAGCATTTTTTTTTGACTGACTAGACGAGACTTACAAACAATGGCCTTTCAGATAGCCAAAAGAAACGGGATTCCAAATCCATTTCTGGGAGACAGAGCTGGTAGAGGATGGCTCCGCCTCTTCTTGAAAAGGCATAAGGATAGATGCTCGTTTCGAAAGCCAACAACTTCTTTCCAACGGGTTACCGGCTTCACAAAGGAAAATGTCAACAAATTTTTCGACCTCCTAACTGAAGAAATGGAGAAGAAAAAATACCCAGCAGACAGGATATTTAATGTTGAAGAAACTGGATTGAGTGTGGTGCAGAACAAAGTACCACGAGTTCTTGCAGTGAAGGGTAAGCGGCAGGTGGCAGCACTAAGTTCTGCTGAGAGAGGTTCTCTGGTGACAGTCGTAACTTGCATGAGTGCTAGTGGAATATTCGTTCCACCCATGTTCATTTTCCCCCGCAAGAACATGAACAATCAGCTGATGAGAGGTGCCCCGCCTGGGTCTGTCGCTGCTTGTCATCCCTCGGGGTGGATCCAGAACGATCTCTTTACCCAATGGTTCCTCCACTTCATCGACAAAGTGAAACCGTCACCTGAGTCACCTGTTCTCTTGATTTTGGATGGTCATTATAGCCACTCCAGAAATTTAGATGTCATTAACTTGGGTCGAGAGAATAATGTCTGCATTTTGTGCCTCCTCCCTCATGCTACTCACAAAATGCAGCCACTGGACAAAACGTTCATGAGTCCACTGAAGTCTTACTATAGCGAGGAAGTGCGGATGTGGCTAAGGCTTCATGATAGGCCTCTGACTAACATGGATATTGCTGAACTCTTTGGTAAGGCCTATCTCAAATGCCAGACTGGTGAGATCGCCGTGAATGGCTTTCGAATTACAGGGCTCTACCCAGTAAATCGGAATGTTTTCACAGATGCAGATTTCATTGCATCTAGTGGAACAACGGACAGTACCGGTATCAGTGAAGCTGAGCAGAAAGGAATTGGGCCAAGCAGTGGGAGTGTTTCTTGTGCCGATAAAGCAGGAGCATCTACCAGCGGTACAGTGATTACTCCTAGGGACATGTCGCCTGTTCCCAACGTAGGGAAAAAAAGGGGAAGCAGGGGAAGAAAATCAGGAACTGCCAATATTCTGACTTCATCACCATATAAAGCGTCCATTGAAATGTCTCCGGGAGCAAGGAAGCAATGTGCCAAACGAAACAAGAGACAACGAAGACCAGCAAGATGTGGAACGTCCGACACTGCGAGTGATAGTGATAGTTCATTTAGTGTGAGAGACGACTCTTCTGATATTGATATTGGTGAAGGTGGAACACCCTATAGCGAGGACGCTGAATGCATCTTCTGCTCGGGCAAATTTTCATGTGATAAGGAAGGGGAAGAATGGGTTATGTGCCAGATGTGCACTGAGTAAGCTTACACTGCTTGTGCAGGTTGTGAACATGGTTATTACGTCTGTGACTTATGTAAGAGAACTGTACAATGACGTAATATGTCAGTGGTGTTCGTTTCTACTTTGTTCCTATAACTTGGTTTAATTTTCAACTTTTTTAGCTCACTAATTTTGCTTGTTGAAAGTGTTTGTTCGAAAATGTTCAAGGTATTCCATATTTGTATCCCGTTTTCTAAAGTAAGAATTTTGCCACTTTATTGGAAATTGATGTTTATAAATATTTCCCATTCCTTTACGCAGCACAAAATTTGGATATTGATATGGATAAGGATATGTTACACAGTATTTATCAGGGTTGATATGTTTAAAACAAAATGTTTAAAACAAGTGTTTAAAACATGTTTTAAACCTGTGACGTATATGTGCATCACATGTACAGGCGTGCATTTATACAGATGATGCACATGTTGCATCCGTGCAATTGTACATGTACTATACGGGTAATGTACGTGCATTGTGCTGTCTGGGTTTACGTATACAAAAATTTAGATTCGGCTTCAAGATTTGACTTAATGCATTGTGAAGAACATTTGGGAGAAAGTTGTAGCAGGATAATCCTGCCGGAATTAGTTACTTATTTTTGCTTCATTATTACCCTCATTTATGCCAACAAATAAATTTTAAAGTAATTTGTTATAATTATTTTATAACGTTTAAAACGTATTCTAAATACTTATTCAGATTCGTATCCGGGATATAGTATACATGAAGCTGCATCAGTTCCCGAAGGAGCAGGACGCTCATACTTTTAGGGATTATTCATTGAGTATCTACGAACTTATAAAGGGGGTAACAAAGCGACTTTGATTTACTTATCGACTGATACGAAAATAAAAAAGAACATACCTGTACTTTATATCTGCGTGTGTAGTACCCTTATACTTTATCTATGACTATGTGTGTGGGGGAAAGGGAGAATTTAACGCATATCGCATGTCTTCTGCACATGGATACTTCTTACTATTGCACTATGTAGAAAATTTATGGTATTTCATGTAGAAGTGGTAATAGAACACAGAAGAAACGCAGATCAGGGGGTTCTCATATATACTATTACCCGTATCTGTTTTGTGACTTCAGAAACCTCATCAAAATCCAGGAAATTGGATTTAGATTTCATTTGCTAAATTACCTTCTTACTTGTAAGACATTTTATATACATGATAGTCAACATGATAGTAATAATTATAATTTCTTCTTCTTTTAGCTAATATACATTGGTACCAAAATTATTTAGCACTAACAATCACCATTCTGTAATCTTCGGTGCAGATTCAGATTACCTCAACTAACACAAAATATATTTAAACTACCAAATAACATTGAAATACAAATAACAAACATAACTGTGCAGGTCAAATATAAAGAAGCTCTATTAAACATCAGTGACCTGAAAAATTGTGATGTAAAAGCGAAAGCTGGAGCATCACAAATACATATAAAAATATTAGTATTAAAATAATAATCAATCATTGTTTATTTTAACAGCAACCATATGCTTCCAGTTACACTGACATAATTTAACGACAATGGTTGGTAACTTTTTGTAAGTTTTTCGTTGTAATTTCACTGAAAATATTGCGAAATGTTAGATAATGAAATTACTACATAATCTAATGCAATCTTTCTCTTTCCAGCATACAATCACTTCGTGAATCAGGTATTCTTCAATATTTGTCGGAGTCCTTCATGAAATATCATGGCGTTGATCGAGAAGAGCGAATCGAGGACACTATTACTTTGAATCACGTTTACTTGATGTTCACTTGTTTAACTACAGGGCTTATATTATCTATTATTGTCCTATGCATCGAAGTACTTCACTTCAAAGTATGTGCGGTACTTCACAACAAATCAGGGTAAAACAACAAAATTGTATTTGACTATAAGAACAATATAATATAAAGAGAATTGTAGGCAACGCTTTTTGTTCTGAAATCGTACATCAATAGGCATGAAAAGTTAGTGTCCAGAGCCCCTATTCCGTAATCCTTTGCTCCATGCAACGCAAAATCTGCGCTTTAACTTGCGACAGTACATATAACACTCATAATTGATTTTTGCACGTTTTGGTTAACTACACTCTGCAATTTTTGCGAAGACTACTAACGGTATAAGAACCCAGTATCACGTTTCATAAAATTAACGAGTGTTTTTGCGAGTTCCACATTGCGATGAAACAAAAAAGTACTAGAACAATGGTAAAAAAAAATGTAAATATTAGTAGCGATTATCTCTAACTTGTCATATACGGTTGTTATTTTGTACACTGTCGATCAAAAAATTGCGACAGCTAACACCGTGCAGTTAGGCCACCCAATATACACCTTCTTATCCCATAATCGTGTCAGGTAAAAAGACCCCTTCTCTGGCCTCCTTTCTTCTCTCCCATACTAAAATTAGATAACAACATGAGCGTAATTCTGATTTCAAACTACACATGTATTAGTTTCGATAAAATGAAATAACAAAACTGAGACGGAACAAGATTCATAAGTTGATGTAGGGAGAAACTGAAACACACACAATGAAAAGTTGAAACCAATGGATGTCTATTACACAGAGATTCAAAAACGCGGCAGAGAGAGAGAGAGAGAGGGAGGGAGGGAGGGAGGGAGAAGAAGAAGAAAAAGAAAAGGAAGAACAGATAAAACTGTGGAATTCAAACATAGTAAGAAAAGAACCTAACATTATAATGTTCCTAACGTTTATTTTTACATATTTTTTCACAACTATTCGAATATATAGATGATGCTTTAAACATTCATTATGCCACTTTCATAATGGATAGCATACTCAATTTCAACTAGAACTGTAGATCACCGAGACACATCTGGGATAATGTCAAAAGTTTAACCACATGCTTTGTTTCCGCGTGGTTCGATTGCAAATTCGGTAGTGTTCATTGGACGTACTGATCCAAAATACATTCTAATATACCCAGTAGATAGCGTTGGTCATATCCTCCATTTCAGAGTACTAACGCAAACTGAACAAAAAAAAAAAAACGAAACGAAAAGAAACGAAAGAAAGAAAGAGAAATTGAAGAATGCTATTTTACTGCTAAATTTCTATCAGAAATACCCTATATTAAACGTCCAAACTATATCGTAATGAAAAGTTACAAATGTTCGAAAGAAAAGGTTTGTTCCTCATAGATGTAGCATGTTTCAAATTTCAACGTGAATAAAACACATTGAATTATAGAATGGAAACAAATTTTGTGTCCAACTAGTATAAATAAAATTCTGTTTTCAAATAACCAAAGAGGTTACCATTTTCTAGTCTTTTCCGAAGATTTATCTGTTCCGAACATCCAGCATCGATTTCATCTTTTCCAGATATAACGTAATTTGCACAGATAGAATGAACACGCTAAGAGCTCAAACAGATCATCGTGTCAGTCGGATGATGTAGACCACTACTGGGGTTGAGGATTCAAATCCGTAGTAACCCGGTAATTCGACTGAGACTCAGTAACCCAGAGGATAAAAAAGAGATTTTACTTATTCCCTTGCGTTTAAACAGTATTCCTATCAGAGATGACCAGGACTGGAGATGTTATCCTCAGACCACGTAAAACACGACGCTACAGTTCCCAGTTAATTAGATTCTCCATACCAGGTATATCGAACTCTTGCTCCGTTTTAACTTTGGAACATGAAGTGCGTATGTGCGTGAGAGAGAGAGGGTGGAGAAATAAAATATGCAAAGACAGGGTAGGGAAACGTCAAGAAAGAGAAAGGGGGGACAAATATAAATATAAAACATACTTATCATTGCAGTGTATGATGTGGAACGCACACACTGTTTACTCGAATTATCGCAATGATGCTTTGTAAGTTCTCCATCAGAAGATGAATCTCTGTTTGCAGCCATTATTTTATGCGAGAAAGTCATACTAACTGATGGGTAATCGAACCAAGATTTTCAATTTGGAAGTCTAACATGCTACCACTACACCACCGATTGCTGTAGCCAAACTTTGTTTAACAAATGGTGTAGTGTTTCTTTCTGAGAACGATAACACGAAAAGTGTATACTGCATATCAATGATGTCTTTGGAATGTACTGGTAATTCCCTTGCCCTTTCCCAACAAACATTCGTAAATCGTTTCTATAATGATACAGGTTGTTGCTTCCACATTCTTACGTATTGCTTTCCAGTATGATAAGTCGATTCTTCACATTCACTTTGTAAAAAAATTAACTTTGGGGTGAGCAGTATTTGAACCTATGTTAGATAGCTGTATTATTCAGGAGACCATTAATTTACACCTAGAATATCGGGACACCTGAAATTACCAGCCAAATATTACTTACTTTAGCCTTGATCTTTGGACGAACCAAAGTGCTCAACAAAATTCTTATTCGACGGCCTCGAGAGAAAGTAATGCCTACTAATAAAAGAAAAACATACAATCCAGGAAAAATCACAGAAGTAAAAATATTTTGCAGTAATTTCGCCGTGCAAGTTCAAAAGTACGTGAATAATAATAATAATAATAATAATAATAATAATAATAATAATAATAATAATAATAATAATAATAATAAGAAGAAGAAGAAGAAGAAGAAGAAGAAGAAATGTTCACATTCACAGTAGTTGTCTATTATTATTATTATTATTATTATTATTATTATTATTATTATTATTATTATTATTATTATTATTATTATTATCAATTACCCGTTTCGGTGGGTTAAATTGAGAGAAAATAGTATTATGTTCCATTACTCAGTCATTGTTTAGTATTACTAAAGCGCTCTTTAATATCGGTCATTTTCGATGAATTTTATATATCCACCCCCGATTACTATGCTGTGGGACACGGCATCTGCAGTTTTATTGTTTATCTCAGCGAGCCGGAAAACTATGAATTCAATACTGATATTGGTTATTTCGATCATTTTTATATGTCTTCCCTCCTTCAAGTTGCGGGGCTGAATTTGGATTTAAACAGTATCAGATGAGTCACTGTTAATCTCAGCGACTCCAAAAATTATAGATTTGCCACTAATACCGGTCATTTATCGTTCTTTTTTAAATGTCGCTTCCCCTCCCCATCTCTTAAGTTACACCGTCAAAATGATATGACAGAAACCATCTACGGTTCGAACTTCATATAGGTTGAAAATTTGATCGAGATTGGCTTGGTGGTTCAAGAGTCATTAAGTTTTATTTATTTTTATATATCTCCCTCTCCCATTCTCTCCCCAAGTTCTTCCGTGAAAGTGAAATGTTAAAAATTATCTCAGGTCCGAACCTCACCTATGTTAAAAATTTGATCGAGATTGATCTTTTGTTTCACGATTTACAGTAGAGCGTCGATTATCCGAAGTAATTGGGGGACATGGGTGTTCGGAAAACTGGTTTGTTCGGATAATCGAACTGTACATATTTATTTGCCATGCGCGGAGCGGCACGCCTCAACTCTAAGCTGGCGCAGCTGTTGCTGTGAACAGCTTTGATACTGCCGCTACTTCTACAGCCAGTGCCAAACCGACAGAAGTGTGCTGATTGTTGAAACACAGCGACTGGTGGCTTGGCCGGTCACCAGCGCCTTATGAAGGCCCCATTAGAAGCAATGTTCCGCCAGCGGTGGCTCAGTACGGCGACTACTGTGGGAAACTTGGTTTGGGAGTGAGGGGGATGATGGACGGTAGGGTGGGAGAGTAACAGGTGCGAGTGAGTACACAGTTCGGTTAAGGGGTCGTTCGGTTGACCGACGTTCGGATAATCGACGCTCTAGTGTATCAAGTTTTATTTATTATTTTTAACTCCTCCCTCTCCTCAACCCTAAGTTATATCGTCAAAGTAATTAGATAAATAGCATCTTAGGCTCGAACCTCATCTATGTTGAAAATTTAATCACGATCGGTCGGGTGGTTCAAGAGTGATGAAGTCACAGACAGTCACTTTCATTTTAATTTTTTACATATACATTCCTCTCCCCGGCCTCTACATTGCACCGTCAAACAGAAATTATAAAAGTCGTCCCAGATCCGAACCTTATCTATGTTGAGAGTTTCATAGAGATCGGTCTGGTAGTTCAAAAGTTATTACGTTTTATTCATTTTTATATGTCAACCGTCCTCCTGTCCTCCTCCCCCTAAGTTCTACCGTTAAAATGAAATGATAAAAAGGCTTCCCAGGCCCGAACCTTATCTATGTTGAAAATTTGATCGAGGTCGGTTTGGTGGTCCAAGAGATTAGGAGCCACAAACATAGTTACTTTCAATTTTATAATATAGGTTATTATTATTATTATTATTATTATTATTATTATTATTATTATTATTATTATTATTATTATTATTATTATTATTATTATTATTTGCATACTTTTGAACTTGCACGGCGATATTACTGCAAAATATGTTTTATTTCTCTATTTTTTTCCTGGATTGCATTAAATATAAACAAATTATTTGGCGAAATTGTAACACGTGTTGAATTTTAATGAAAATATATAGTTTTGCTCAGCAAATAATTAGTTTATATTTAATTATAACAAAGCAAAGCTTCTATTTATGGGAAATATCACAACTGGATTGCATGTTTTTCCTTTATTAGTGGGCACTCAGTTCTCTCTACGCCGTCGAATAAGTAAATTTCGTTGTGCACTTTGGTGAAGATAACGTTACAGGAAGAAGCCAGTTCCTTCCATATTCCTAAAGTAATATTTTGCTTGAAATTTTAGGTGACATGATAGTGTAGGGGTAATGTAATGGTCTTCTGAATAATACAGCTATCTAACATAGGTTCAAATACTGCTCACCCCAAAGTTAATTTTTTTACAAAGTGAATGTGAAGAATCGACTTATCATACTGGAAAGCAATACGTAAGAATGTGGAAGCAACAACCTGTATCATTATAGAAACGATTTACGAATGTTTGTTGGGAAAGGGCAAGGGAATTACCAGTACATTCCAAAGACATCATTGATATGCAGTATACACTTTTCGTGTTATCGTTCTCAGAAAGAAACACTACACCATTTGTTAAACAAAGTTTGGCTACAGCAATCGGTGGTGTAGTGGTAGCATGTTAGACTTCCAAATTGAAAATCTTGGTTCGATTACCCATCAGTTAGTATGACTTTCTCGCATAAAATAATGGCTGCAAACAGAGATTCATCTTCTGATGGAGAACTTACAAAGCATCATTGCGATAATTCGAGTAAACAGTGTGTGCGTTCCACATCATACACTGCAATGATAAGTATGTTTTATATTTATATTTGTCCCCCCTTTCTCTTTCTTGACGTTTCCCTATCCTGTCTTTGCATATTTTATTTCTCCACCCTCTCTCTCTCACGCACATACGCACTTCATGTTCCAAAGTTAAAACGGAGCAAGAGTTCGATATACCTGGTATGGAGAATCTAATTAACTGGGAACTTTGGCGTCGTGTTTTACGTGGTCTGAGGATAACATCTCCAGTCCTGGTCATCTCTGATAGGAATACTGTTTAAACGCAAGGGAATAAGTAAAATCTCTTTTTCATCCTCTGGATTACCGAGTCTCAGTTGAATTACCGGGTCACTACGGATTTGAATCCTCGACCCAGTAGTGGTCTACATCATCCGACTGACACGATGATCTGTTTGAGCTCTTAGCGTGTTCGTTCTATCTATGCAAATTACGTTATATCTGGAAGAGATGAAATCAATGCTGGATGTTTGGAACAGATAAATCTTCGGAAAAGACTAGAAAATGGTAACCTCTTTGGTTATTTGAAAACAGAATTTTATTTATACTTGTTGGACACAAAATTTGTTTTCATCCTATAATTCAATGTGTTTTATTCACGTTGAAATTTGAAACATGCTACATCTATGAGGAACAAACTTTTTCTTTCGAACATTGTAACTTTTCATTATGATACAATTTGGACTGTTAATATAGGGTATTTCCGATAGAAATTTAGCAGTAAAATAGCACTCTTCAATTTCTCTTTCTTTCTTTCTTTCTTTTCTTTTCGTTTCGTTTTTTTTTTTTTTGCTGTTTTGTTCAGTTTGCGTTAGTACTCTGAAATGGAGAATATGACCAACGCTATCTACTGGGTATATTAGAATGTATTTTGGATCAGTACGTCCAATGAACACTACCGAATTTGCAATCGAACCACGCGGAAACAAAGCATGTGTGTTAAACTTTTGACATTATCCTAGATGTGTCTCGAAGATATACAGTTATACTGGAAATTGAGTATGCTATCCATTATGAAAGTGACTTAATGAATGTTTAAAGCCTCATCTATATATTCGAATAGTTGTGAAAAAATATGTAAAAATGAACGTTATTTCTATATTACTGTTGGATTTCTGGAAACGGAACATTATAATGTTAGGTTCTCTTCTTACTATGTTTGAATTCCACAGTTTTATCTGTTCTCCCTTTTCTTTTTCTTCTCTCTTCTCTCTCTCTCTGCCTCATTTTTGAATCTCTGTGTAATAGACATCCATTGGTTTCAACTTTTCATTGTGTGTTTCAGTTTCTCCCTACATCAACTTATGAATCTTGTTTCGTCTGTTTTGTTATTTCATTTTATCGAAATTGATACATGTGTAGTTTGAAATCAGAACTGCGCTCATGTTGTTATCTAATTTTAGTATGGGAGAGAAGATAGGAGGCCAGAGTCTCTTTACCTGACACGATTGTGGGTAAGGTGTATATTGGGTGGCCTAACTGCACGTTGTTAGTTGTCGCATTTTTTTATGCGGATTGTACCTAAGTACATACAAATGTAAAAAGTTAGATTTTTGTCAGATGTACAGTAGTCCTTTGTCAGAAATCTATCTGAGAAATTATACAATTCACTTGTGTTTACGATAGTTTACTGATATTTAATTTTATATCACTTCCTTCTTTAAGCGTATGGGGTGTAATAATGATATGTTAAATCAAGTCCTACCATGACTAAAATTGGTTATTTCCTCAATTTTTCCTGGCTCAAAACTAAATAAAAAATAAAACATATAACAGGGTCTCGAAGTGTCATTTTATAGGGTGTAAACTTGAGAATTTGGTAAAAGTTGCTTTCTGACCTTTAGTATTAATTCCACTACATGCCCGTATCCAGGGGGTCTAGGTGGCCGGCCCCCTAAATTTTTACTGCCCCCTCTAAAATTTTCACGGTAGGCTTGTAAATGAACTATAATATGATGATGAACTATAATATGGTTGAATCGTCCCCCTCCCCCTAACTTCTACCGCTTTGCTCCTACATTTTTTGGCTGGCTACGGGCCTGCTCCACTATTATATCAAATAGTTAACAGAAATTTGAAGATTGCAAGAATTGAAAATAAATCAATACAGTGGGACTAGGGTCAAGTTGTCGTGTCGACTCGAAAAGATGTCATGAAAGTTTCTGTTGGAAGAACTCGGTCCAATATTTTTTTTTCTAATTTTTTCCCCCAGCTAGCTGGGGAGTCGCCTCTCATTTGTCTCATTACAAAATTTTTATCTCATGTTTCGTCTGTAGGGTATAAAAACAACCGTGACTGGAATATAGAATGAAATTATAGATAATGAAGTTTTGTAATCAAACATTGAACCATAAACGTATACGAATAGAGAATCGTTTCTTAAAGTTTCAACAACGTAAAACTAATTTAATGTTGCAGATTTTTCACTTTTATATATATATATATATATATTTTCCTATTACAAGTGCAAAGCTTTTATGGAATAAGTTCTATAGCTATGTACGTATATATATATATTCCCTGTACCTTCTTTTTAATTTGCTAATTGCACTGTGTATGCTCATGTTGATCTCACAAAGCAATAAAAATCAATTATTGCCAGGAGCATTTGATGTTTTTTCCTCTTAAGAATGTAGATTATAAACGTTTATTTCATTGCGAAACTACGTTCAATGTAGCACAACACATAAGAATTTTCCAATGATATTTCTTCTAATTTCTTAATATATAATTTTGTATATATTTCTCGTAATTTCTTACAATATATTTTTCTTTACTTGTAATCACACCTGGCACTTGATTTACGAAAATTTAAAAAGAAAAATTCGCTGCCACTATGGCTGGATTAATTCAAAACAATGGTTCTGTGTTACTCAAGTTTTGTTACATTTTGACACGCACCGGGTACTTCTTCCATTCCATCGCATTTTTGAGTAAACTGTTAAAATCCGATAAAAATGACATAAAATTATAAAGGGGAAAACACAATGTTGATAAATTGGAAAAAAGACAACAAAGATAAGGAAACTCCAATAAAAAGTGGTCAATCGAAAAACTGTGAATTTTGGTGAATTTGATCCGCGTGAGATGTTTATATATCTATTGAAATAAGTCAAATTTGTTAAAGACGAAATTTCGCAAGATTTTAGACAGAAATTATCATATTTCACTGGTTTGTCGCTATGTTAGTAATGATCACACATTATATACATGTTATACATATACAATGTGCACACTCTGGCGACACTGAATTTGACCTATTGATGTTTGCAGCGTGAGCCGATAGGCTGTTAGTTATCGTCATAAATATAAAAAGTCACGGTAGGAATAAAAGAACAGGTTATTCTTAAATTATGACGATTAACACCCCGCTAGCCGTAGGATAAGTTGCCCCAAAACACTGATTTTGTTGTCAGACAAATATGCAGTATAGTAATCTTTCACCACACAATTAGTTTGAAGGATGATTCTCTTTATTTCACTTTTCTGAGCGTAGTATACACTTCTGGATATGTTAAGGCTATTAACACTGCACATTGATACTTCTTGCATTCATCTTACAGACCATCTTACCTTTCTCTCTTTATTCTCCTTTATTAATGGAACTATCATACGAAATTTGCACCTTTACGTGAATCACACATTTAAAAAGTTTGGCTCATTTACGGTACTAAATAAGAGTATAATTTCAAGGTTACTAGAAGGAAAGGTTGAGCTATACGCAAAGACGCTTCGCTCCTCGTTTTGCGTGACGTCACCAGCGAGGAGCAGCAAGTAGGTATAGAGGTGAACGAAGCAGCCAGAATGTCTTTTTTCTTTCTTTATGCATAACATTTTCGCTGTCACAACATTCTCCTACACACAAACTACAAATAAATAAATAATAAATAAGCCAGCAATAAATAGAACATCTTAACGCAATTTATATTATGGAAAATTAACGATGTACCTATGTTGCATGATCATTTATTTATTTATTTATTGATGAGATAGGTAATTGTTGAATTATAATTACATTTTAAATGTATTTACATCTGAAATGTTGCTGTGAATGTATTTAAGCAAAGTTGCAGATAAATATGTGTTTCACCAGGGCAATCTCTGAAATTTCCGGTGCCTGGAGTTAAAGTAATTGCGGAACCAATGATGCCTAGCAATTTATTTCGTTCAATATACAGCACTCAGGCTTAAAGTTTAAAATTGTCCATTCATATCTTCTTCACATGATTATTAAAAACGGAACCCATCCGTGTTAAACGTCATGTCGACTATCCATCAAAGATTATATTCAATGTAACCATTGTTGACGCTATGATTGCACTTCGTGACATTAATAGTACAGTCCGGAAAAATGTATTTGGTTTATATCTAAATATTTGTATGCTAACTAGCGTTACGAATTGAGAAGAGACGAGAAATTAGGTTTTCTCGTCTTGTAGAATCGATTTTCGAAAAAAGCTCTTTTCGTCTCGCCTCGAAGTTTCTCTAGCCTCTTGTATAAATTTGTGTACAAAATTTGTCCTGGCTTCCTAAAGTCACGAGAGATCCACGAAAGAACAGTTAAACCATATTTATTATTGGAGTATATTGTGTAATGACTTTGTATCTTTGAATGCTCTTCATTGTGTTGTTACAATGACTTTATCAATTTATAGTTTTTTTAAAATTTATTTTTACGATGAACCATGCAACACTAAACCAGTGTTTAAGGTTTAATACTTGGGTGAATTTTTGTTGCCAATGAGACTCATGAAGTTTCTCATCTTGCCTCGAAAACGAGACGAGAACTCCCATATTTTTAAATTTAAACTAATTTAAAAGATGCTTTTCGTCTCGAATTGCAGACGAGATTAGACATTTCTCGCCTCGATCTCCTCTCGTGGACAACACTAATCTCAACAATGAATTAGAGATAGTTAACCTGCTAGTTTTCCTCAACGGTCAAACTCTTCCATTTTGTAGTGCAAGGTGTGGGGCAATTGCTCCACCTGTTCTACCCGCACGACGTCCCGGAGTTTTACTCTGGTTTCTAACTCAAATAAACATTTAGAGGACCAATAAGCAGAAAAAATATCGAAAAATAATTTTAAATTATGAACTTTATGCATACATAGAAATTTATGAAAATGAATGAGGAAAATAAACTTACTTTATTTTAGTTTGAAATCGGGAAATCGGCTCCCCCTAGAAAACAGTCTTCGGGTGCCTATGATCCTGACTGAGGACTTTTGTCTTTTCTTCACTATCTTGGCATGGAGGGACTAAAACTATCAGTGAATATGAATAGTGCAAATCAAAGGTGTATACATGCATAAAGAAATCGATTGATTGTGCAATTGATAATAATTTAGAACAACTTTTAACTCTAAAAGAAACCGATGAAATATAAGTGTCACTGTTAATATTAAAGAAACTGAAAATAGTTTGAAAAATGTATCGGTAAATATCGGTGTTTATTTGCCAATGCCGATACTCCCAAAAGTGGCTGATATTACCGATATATCGGTACATCCCTAATACTATAATGTGGAACACTTGGAGATTAAAGACAAATACACGTAAAAATACATATGTACACACGTACTCAAGTTCACACTATCTTGCAATATTGCATGTCTGTACAGCAAAGCTCACGTAAAGAAATCTTCCGAGATATAGACCTTTTCTCTATTAAATAATATTCGTCCACGTACACCACCAGAAAAGAAAACAGCATAATTCAACATAGCAAAAACCCAAAATAAATAAAGAATTGTTTGTGGTCTTACTAGCAAATCTTCGCGCGCCAAGCAGACGACAAGCTGTAAGTTCCTCGCTGGTGACGTCACTGTGAAGAGAGCGTGAAAGTAGAGGTTCGGGACACAGGTTAAGAGCACCCCCTGGTATAATTTACCACTTATAGTATTGAAATTAACAGACACTATTTCCCTCCTCTTTTCCCGCCACCGCTTTCTCTTTTTTTATGCTATTCCTATTAATACAACAAATTCAGAATAGGTATCTAGTGTTGCCAAGAGAAGTGTTTTTATCAAAATGTCACAAAATGATTATTTTATATAGGTCTTTGATTAAATATATAATTATGAGTTGTCGGATGGCGACAAATGACGTCCGAACTAGGAATGACTAAGAATCTTTAGTCAAGGACCCTCTAGAACGTAGTATTTATAGGATTTCACTATAAAAGTTTTACACAACACATTATACTAAATACTATTTACAAGGTTTTCACAAGACACACAATACTATTAACTTTGTGCACTTAATTGTCCCATCTGCTGATGGTTTGTCTCTGCTTTTTCTAGCCACTTTTGTTTAACTTTCGCTGTCGGTTCCCATAGTCGACAGTTGTCCATTGATTCTAAGGGTAATGTTTTTTTATCCTCGGGATCCTCTAGCAATAATACCTTTTCGTTCATCACCTCTCTCCATACATATGGGCCTCTATATATATCAAAAAATTTCCGTATCTTCGAATCAGGCAAACTGCTTAACAGGTGTTGCTTCACGAAGACTAGGTCGTTCCGTTGTATTTTCTTCCTAGTTTAATGCGATCGGTTGTGTCGGTCGTTTTCACGGTTGAGCTTGTTCCTTTTCCTTTGATTAGCTATAAGGAGTTTGTTATTCCACAAGTTGATCCATTCTTCTATGCAGTCAGAATCTTCCGTAGTTTTGAAGTGTCTTCGAGCCGTAGCGACGTCGTCAACATTTAGCATGAGTGCTGCAGGTGACGTACCCATAGGACTGGAGACACTATGGTTCATCAACCAAACACATTGCTGTAAATGTTTGTACCATCGTTGATGGTTGTCACTACAAAGAGTCCTTATCAGCCTTACCAGATCTAAGTGTTGTCGTTCTCCGTAATTGCTGCACGGATGGTACCTTGTGGTATAATGGATCTTGATATTAAGGTCTTTCATTTCGTCCACAAATCTTTGGCTCTTGAAAATTGGGGCATTGTCACACACTTTACTTTCAGGTTTGTCTAGATGCTTCATGTACTCTTCTAGACTTCGTAGCACTGCTGTAGTATTGGCTTTACGATGTGGGTACGTGACTAGATAGCCGGTGAATGCTTCCGTAACCGTCAAGACGTATTTGTAACCGTTATACGAGGTTGGCCATGGTCCTACAAAGTCTAGACAAAGTAGTTGTCTGATATGCTGAGGGTATCCACATTTAATAATATTTGCTAAGGGATGATACTCCGGCTTCACCTCTACACACCTTCGGCAATTACGTATGTGTAGCTGTATGTCTTCTTTTAGATGTTTCCAATAGAATATTTGCATAATTTTTGCTGCAGTTCTTTCCGTACCCCAATGTCCTACATCTTCATGATAAGTTTTTAAGATCTTCGGCACCAGACTGTTGGGCGCAAGAATTTTCCATTTGTGAGGGAAATGAAAATCACGGACGTATACTATTTCTTCATCGACTCTGTAGTGCTCTTTGATGTGATCATTGCCTAATCTATGTATGGAGTCATTTTGGATTCGCTCTTTTAACCACCTAATCTTTTCATCGTTGTCCTGAGCAATTTTAACCTCCTCTTGACTTATATGTTCCGCTTCGTTATGGAATGCTCCAATGGTGTGTACCTGGTACTGCACTACACCTTCATTTGGACTCACTCTTGATAAGGCATCCAGTCCGATATTTTGCTTGCCTGGGATGTGCACGACTTCATACTGGAACTGCTGTAGTTCCACTGACCAACGTAAGAGTCTCGAGTTCCATCGTTAAGCAGCTTTTAGAAACCCTAAAGCCTGGTTATCACATAGTATTTTGAACCTACGTCCAGTTAGTATTTTAACCCACTTCCTTACTCCAAACAGTATGGCTAGACACTCGATCTCAGATGAACTATAGTTCTTCTCCGCAGGTTTCAGTGTTCGACTCGCATATTGGATTACCACAGTTCTTCCATTTTGTTCTTGTTCTAAGGAAGCTGCGATCGAAATGTGAGAAGCATCCGTTCGTAGTATAAATTCTTTATTGAGGTCAGGCATTGTGACTTTCACTTCATTACAGATTTCCTGCTTCAAACTTTGGAAAGCATTCTCACGGTCTTCAGTCCATATCCACTTCTTTCCTTTTTTCAGGAGTGCATACAATGGTGCAGCTATTTCAGCTAAATTCTTTATGAATTTATGCTGGTACTGTATGACTTCCAAAAACCTCTGTACCGACTTGATGTTAGTTGGTCTGGGGTATTTCATGATTGGTTCGATTGCGTCTGCATCTTTCTCTACTCCTTCTGCCGTAATAGTATACCCCAGGAATTTCCTTTTTCGGCTGCAGAAGTTTGATTTCTTTAGACTGATATTTAGATTGGCTTCTCTAAGAGACGTGAAGATTTCTCGCAATCCTAGGAGGTGCTCTTCAAACGTATCGTGTCCTAGATAAATATCGTCCATATATTTGATTAAATGTTCACCCAATTTGTTGAAAGGTATTACCCTCTGTAAAGCACTTGCTAAGGCTGCTGACCCATTAGTATATCCATATGGCACGACTGTGAATTGCCATTGTTGGCCTTCAAATGAAAAAGAAGTATATGGTCTGGATTCGACATCCAAAGGAATACCATGTTAACTTTGCACTTAATCCATTTGGGACTGATATTTCCTATAACATAACTTACTAAAGATATCTTGTAGGGGTTCTTCCTTATTTTGTCTAAGATACACATGCCGATTCGTTTCTCGCATATCTAAGCACATTCGGACTCTATCCGTACCTTTCTTTGGGACTGCTAAAATTGGATTGGAATGGATCGAATTGCTAGGCTCGATGATTCCTGCAGAATAAAGCTTTTATATCTCTTCTCGAAGTTGTGGTCGATACTTCAGAGGAATAGGATACTGGCGCCGGATGATGGGTGGTCAGTGGTCACTTCCATTTTGTAAGTGAATTTGTTGCATCTCCCTGGATGTTCCTTAAGTACATCTCGGAATTCCTGCAGCAACTGACTGTTTCTTTTTCTCTTCCATCGTTAACGCGTCGGCCTTGTCTACTGTTTGCTGTATTTCATCTGCGGATGGACCTCCACACTGGATTGGTAAATAATTATCCGCCTTCAATAATTGTATCCGATACATTCTTCCTGCATCCTCTTCTTCCTCTTCGTCAGGTACCGCAGGTAACATCTTTAAGACTGCTCTTTCATCGTTTGACGTTATATGGACCGATTCGGTTGTGAAGTCTATTATCGTACCCATCTGCTGGAGGGCATCCAAACCCAGGATTACGTCGACACTGAGTTGGTTTACCACGAACACTCGAACATTCACTGGCTTCTCAGCTATCATAACTAGAATTTCGATCTGACATTTTACCCTCTTGGTACGGCCAGAGAAGTCTACAAGTGTGACTTCATTAGCTGGAAGAAGCCGAGGATGTGAGACATCATGGCTAGCTCTCTTCCGCGCAGCATTTGACATTAATGACACTTCACTTCCCGTGTCCAACAAACTTAGCAATTTCACATTGTTCACCCTGATGTGTACCTTGCAGGTCGAATGAATTAACCGATCATCAATTGACACTCCTTCACTGAGATCATCTTCAACATCACTCCTATCCTCTACATCGTCGTACATGTGTACGCCACATACAAGAAACTTATTATAGCTGGTCCTTGTTTTTCCTATGTGCACACGACTCGGACCTTCATCGTTGCACATATTTAGTTTTCCGTGTGCTGAAAGGGTCGTTCCCATCCTTGATTCGGATTATTTAACGATTCTTTTGATGAGCACTTTCTGCCTTTCTTCTGGCCTTCTACTGTTCTCTTTTCTTCAGTTTCGTCGCCTTCAGATCCATCACTCTTGAACTTCTTTTGTTGAGGTTTGTTACTTTTTCTTCTTCTGAATCGCTCTCGCGAAGAAGCTGTCTCATTATCACTCTTTGATGACTTGTCCCCTTTCGTGACTTGGTTAACAAACGATTTCTGAATATCCTTGTTCGCCGCATTGCTTCTCTCTTGCTTATGCTTCATATCCATGATTCGTAACGATTCGATCCTTTCGATCGTAGCGATGAACTCAGGGAAAGTATAAACTGGTCTCACTACTAATGCTTCCTTATACTTCCATGGGAGCAATCCTACAAGATCTGACACTATTTGTGCTTCCGGTACGGTTGGACACAACTCCCTAATTTGATAAAATTTTTCTATTGCGTACTGCTTCACTGTTGCATAGGCCTTGTGATTAAAATATTGAGTGCGGCACGTAGTAAGTCGGCTCGCTACCACTTGCGGTGATTGGAACATATTTATCATAGCTCGTGAGAACTCTTCGTATGACGCAAATCGCTTTGGCTGTAGCTTAAACCAGCTTTTCGCAGGATCGTCTAGTAGTAGCGGGATAATCCTTAGTAGCTGTTGTCGGGATAAATTCACCACGTCAGCTTCCTCTTCAATTCTACTAAGGAATGATGATACTAATGTTCCGTTGGGCTGGCCATCGAACCTCGAAAACTGCCTTATTTCTGATAGTTTAATAGGTAGTAGTTCTTTACGTTTCACTTTGTATAAATCTTCAGCACTTCTTTTCGTGTTGCGTCTCATATAGTACGCATCACTCTCTTCACTTGATGAAATGGAGACCTGTTTCCTCAGTTCCTTTGCATTTCCCGAATCTCCTTCACTTCTGTTCCAGACTACTGCATTTTCTTCGGTAATTCTTCTGGGTCGTTTCTTCCTTCTCGTTCGTCCACTGGAATGTACTCCCTTTCTGTCGTCTGTTTCCTTGACAAAAGACGATTCATTTCGCTTAGTTATCGTTCCACATGTTAGATCTAAAGGCTGTTCATAACTCGCATCGCTACTTACAGGACTCGTGTGCCCTCGTACTCTCCGCTCTTGCGTTGGCAAATAGTAGCCGTGACTATGAGCGTCCGGCACCTCATTCCGCTCCTCTGCTTCTTTCACCACTTCTTCCAAATTTTGTATACGTTCTTGATGTTCTCGCTGGCGTTGTTGAATCTCCTGTATTAGGCATTCATGTTCTAGAACCCTTTGGGCTTCCTCCTTTTGATGTACTCTTACAGCGGTAACTTCGTCTCGAATTTCCTTATTTTCCTTCTGTAAATCATTTTTCATTCCTGCAACTTCAGTATTCACTTGCTCTTGAAAAAGATTAACTTGTTCCGTTACGCGTGTGACGCGTTCATTGACTTGTTCAAACCCAAGCGTGACACGTTCATTTACTTCTTTTATACGATTGTTCATTTGTTCTGTTGCTTGCGCAACGCGTTCATTTACTTGCTCAAATCCGTGCATGACGCGTTCATTCACTTCCTTTATCACTTCCATTATACGTTCATTCATTTGCTCTGTTCCTTGCGTGACGTGTTCGTTCACCTCTTTCAATCCACCTTGTAGCGTGTGCACTTGAACTGCTGTCTTTAAACAATTCTCGTATTATGTCCACATGTGAAGTGGCCTCTTCTTGGGATTGTTGTTCTTGATACATGTTGTTATTATATACCCTGCCGCTCCTTAACTGAATGATGGCGATATAGTATAAACTAGCCTTTCAATAATAATCCTTTCTTCGGTTAGGAACACTAATTATTATCAATCACACGCTGGCAGCTGACATGCAGTCACTGGCAGCCTTACACACTTGTTTTTCTTGTTGTCTCAAATATTGGAATTATACCCGCTGGCAACCCCCACATTCTTGTTGACATTAACATTCAGTACTTGTTGCTAACATAAGCTATGTAATGACTAGCAATCCTTCTGTTCTTGTTGACAAATGCGCTGCAATGTTGAACTGTAATCACTGGCAACTCCTGCACTCTTGTTGACACTACTGCATGTACATTTCTAACAATGCGGATATCATTTGACGTGGCAACCCTGAGTCTCATAATCTTTCTTTGTCGCTATGTTAGTAATGATCACACATTATAGTTATAAATATACAATGTGCACACTCTGGCGACACTGAATTTGACCTATTGATGTTTGCAGCGTGAGCCGATAGGCTGTTAGTTATCGTCATAAATATAAAAAGTCACGGTAGGAATAAAAGAACAGGTTATTCTTAAATTATGACGATTAACACCCCGCTAGCCGTAGGATAAGTTGCCCCAAAACACTGATTTTGTTGTCAGACAAATATGCAGTATAGTAATCTTTCACCACACAATTAGTTTGAAGGATGATTCTCTTTATTTCACTTTTCTGAGCGTAGTATACACTTCTGGATATGTTAAGGCTATTAACACTGCACATTGATACTTGCATTCATCTTACAGACCATCTTCCCTTTCTCTCTTTATTCTCCTTTATTAATGGAACTATCATACGAAATTTGCACCTTTACGTGAATCACACATTTAAAAAGTTTGGCTCATTTACGGTACTAAATAAGATTATAATTTACCACTTATAGTATTGAAATGAACAGACACTATTTCCCTCCTTCTTCTCTTTTCCCACCAACGCTTTCTCTTTTTTTATACTGTTCCTATTAATACAACAAATTCAGAATAGGTATCTAGTGTTGCCAAGAGAAGTGTTTTTATCAAAATGTCACAAAATGATTATTTTATATAGGTCTTTGATTAAATATATAATTATGAGTTGTCGGATGGCGACAGGTTCTATGAATGAGATGATAAAAGATATGACGAATTTTCAAGATGAATTTTAAAAGAAAATGCAGGGTCACACTATCGATCCTAGAGATAGATGTTAATTTAGGAAAATTTTGTCACCCCTCCCACTTCCCATGGTGCTCTAGGAGATATTACCCCCACTGGGGGCAAATTGGACTTAAAGGAGATCAGAACTGTCACAAATCAACTTAGGGATCCCGAAAACTGGATTCGACACTAATATCGGTCGTTTTCTATTACTTTTCATATCACAATTTCTTCTCCTAGGTGTACCATTTTGACTTAAATGGGATAGGAGGTATCACTATTCATCTCAGCGACCCTGAAAACTATAGGTTCGACACATGTATTGATCGTTTTCCGTTATTTTTTGTCATCATTTCCCCAGGGATGCTAATGGGGACTGAATTTGGTTTGGACTTAAACAGGATTAGGAATGACATTATTAATCTCAGCTACCATGAAAACTGTTGATCTTACACTAATATCGACCTTTGCAATAATCTTTTAAAAAAGTCACCCCTCCCACTTCCTTAAGTGTACCAGGGAACCTTATTCCCCACATTACTGTTTCTCAGACCGTTAGTGATATGTATATACAAGTGTGCAGGTGAGGCATCGAGCCCGGTTCCTCTGTGTTCACCCAGCGTTATTTTCATTTATTCATTGAAGCTCGATTTCTCCATTTTTTCCAGCGTTCATGTATAAAATGTATGTATATATGCATATAAATCCATATAAGAGAGGAGGTCTGTTTCTCCTGTGTATCGTTCGTTTCCTCTTCGTTTTTTGTTTTTATTATTAATGTTATTAGCAAGTTTGGCTAAAGTTGCTCCAGGTGTTCTAGTATTATGTTAAACATGCATACCTACACACAGACACAAATCAAACCATCTTTATATATATATATATATATATATATATATATATATATATATATATATATATATATATATATATATATATATATATATATATATATATATATATATGTATGTATTAGCAACGCCTTTGGCGTTTCCGCTGTAAATTACCGAGCCAGTTGATGTGCTCGTTCTTGTCTAAACTTGGACAAATGTAATCGGGAGAGCCATCTAAAAGCTTAGCCATCCCGGTAGCTATGGATTGGACAGTCATATTACACGTGTTAGACATTTTATTTGTCACTCTTTTCACTCCCTTTGCCGATGGGGGCTGAATCTGGAGCTTAACAGTATGAGAAGTAGGACTATTCCTTTCAGCGATTCCGAAAAGTAGGGATTCGACACTAATATAGGTTGCTTACGATTATTTTTACATGTAACCCCTTTCCCACTCCTAGAAGTGTTAATTAAGTTTGAACGTGGACTTAAATTGCATCAAAAATGTCACTATTCCTCTCAAAGACCCCGAAAAATATTGATTTAACACTAATGTCAGTTCCTTATGATTATTTTTTACATATAACCTAACTCCCTTCTCAACCTGTACGGGTGCTAATGAGGGCTGAACACGGCTTAAATGGCATCAAAAATTTCACTATTTATCTCAGAGACCCTGAAAACAATGGATTCGATACTAATATCGTTCAGACCCAATGAGGACTGAATTCGAACTTAAAGAGCATAAAGACTGCCACTAATTAACTTTAAAACTTCGAATATTATTGATTCAACACTAATATCTGTCTTTTCGACTATTTTACATATGAGCCTTCTCCTCCACGGATGCTGATGGGGGGCAGAATTTGGACACGATTCACCTCAGCGGCCATGAAAGCTATGGGTTCCACTTTAATATCAATAATTTTCAATCCATTTCATGTCACCCACTCCCTCTTGGTGTGCTAAGGGATTTTAAAAGCTCAGTATTCTTTCCCAGGTTCTACATAATATTTATCAAGTATTGTTGAAAATGCTCAAGGCGTTTCAGTTATACTGGAATACACACACACACACACACACACACACACACATATATATATATATATATATATATATATATATATATATATATATATATATATATATATATATATATATATAGGGCCGGATCCAGGATTGTCTGAGGAGGTGCACCAATAACTACCAAAATAACCAATCACACTAAAACTCTTCAAAGTAACATGTGACAATGTTCTTTACTCCCTGACAACACTGATGCATTGAACGGAGGAAAGTATTTTAAAGAGGGTCGCAAGTGTTATGCGGGGAAAAAATGTTATTCTCTCCTTCTGGCTTCTATTTTCTTTCCTACCTGACAAATACTATATTGTTTTGCTTGGTAAATCCTTTTCCTTTAACCTTTTGAAAACCCTTTTTCTTAAACTTTTGCGAAGCTCTGTTTTCTTTTAAGCACCAAATGGAAACATGTTGGCAGAAAGTTTCGCAAAATGTTGGTATTTTCTGTGCTAGCTTCTCATTATAGATAGTGTATATTTACAACGAAGGGGGGGAAGGATGCATGTGCACCTTTGCACACCTCCCCAGCAAAACAGCACGAATTTTGGATGTACCTCGTATATCAATCAGCGTCTGTGGTTTTATGAACGAATAGTACCGCAATTTGCTAAACAAATGCATAGGAATGTGAAGCACACCAAAAGTATTGAAGAACGGAATGCGATGTGCCTATTATCATAATTTGTAATTGAGGCTAACTATATATACTACATTCAGTATAAACTCGTGCCAGTGTTATGTAAAAAATAACAATGACTGCAATAATGAACAAAGTTGTATTTCGTAGACGATTTATTTTGTGAATACAAATAATAAGAGTATTCTTCTCTGCTGTCGAAATGCTACGGAAAATTTATAAAAGGCTGTCCAAGTTAAAATTTGTTTATGGTTGATTGCTATTCAAAAAGGAAAATAAATATTACATTGATGTGTTATGTGTGTTTATTAATAATGTATTAAAATTTATAATGTAAAATATTTTTTTTTCATTATTTTCCTTAGTTATACCATTTCAAAAACAGCCGAATAATCAAATTGACACTTTCCCTCCTGGGTTTATGGCTATGCGAATTATATCTTCTTGTGAGTTTAGTGCATACATTTATTCTTATTGTTGGGTGGTATCGTAATAATATTATTTCAAACAAATGCTCCTTCATTTACATGGAAAAATCACAGCAAAAACATGTAAAAATAAATAAATAAATAAATAAAGGCGCAAAATGTGTTTATTATTGTCACCATTGGATGAAACTTCTAAAATTTTTGCTATTGGTTCGTCATTGATTTATATACCTTCAATTATTATTATAGACAAAAAATATAACGATTTTAGCACAAAACATTAATCTATGTTCATCAATGAAGTACTGCAAAATAAGAAAACTGACACACGTCTTTACTATTTCACCCTTAGATGTCAAGAAAATATATATTTTTTTTTCTTTTAGATACCAGCCCGACTAGGTTTTCCACACAACCAAGAACCAACCACCAACCCGCGACAGTTACACCTGAGAGACTATAATGCACGATCTGCACTCAGGATCCGTGTGTTTAAACGGTATCCTGTGTCTTAGTCGGGTTTAAGATTGAAAGTGTTAAATTACGACTTTCTGAATCTCTTCACATAGATAAATTCTAGAACTTTGAAGGTTCGACCCTAATTAGAACAAGTTCATTACGTTTTAATTGATAAAATGTATCTTTATCTCCTTAAAGATAAACTAAAACATTTATAATATCTTCTTAATTTGTGACTAGGAATGCCTGGTAAAGTGTACTATTTACAGTGAGTCACTCTTATATTCGAACAGCACAAACGTACCACTTAACTGACTTGTGTTATTTATTTATTGATTGTTTGAAAGGTACACTATTGGCCTTACGCCCAGTTACAGTGCCCTAACTCAGCACACTTATTTAAATAATTAACAGTTGTCTTTGTGAATCCCTTTGCTGTGCCAAATATATGAACAGTAAGATTACTGAATTTTATTTATTTTCACACTGTTCATAAATGAAGCGCGAATTCTCCTTATTAGAGAATGTTGTAGGTGATTGGTTCAAGCTTTTTTAAATCATATAATAAAGTGTCTTATTTCTCCTATAGATCACCAGATTTCATTTGAAATTCATAAAATAATTTCAGCTTATCAAGTTCGTTGTTTAACAATTTGTAAATAACAAGATTATTAACGGCAATTTTATGGGTTATTAATGATTGTACCGCAACTGCATGTAATTTAAGAAACAAGAGTTTGTATATAAAATATAAATAAATAAATAACAAATGGAATTAACTTAAATCGATTTATTGAAAGTAGGAACTCCCTTTGCCCTCACACAGCTTTACACGATATCATGAGTAATGAAATGACTTCTGGAAGTCCTGGATTGTAGTGGTGTCTAAGGTCTTCGTCACTGCTTTCTGGATGGTAGAAACATTTTAAACATATTCAATAAAAGTAGACCCACAGCACTTTACTTTCTCGCTCCGATTCCTTAAAGTGAATCATGTAGTGCTGGAATTATTAATGAAACATTTTCTTGTGAAATACGAATAAAATTAAAAGGCATTTTCGGAAAACTTTACCGAAGGAAAACTCATTACCAACAGTAAGTTATCCCTTGCAGTTTTTGCCATAAAAAATAACTTATGCCATATGTTGAGTTATTAATGAAATGGTTGTTTATAAAATAGTAATACAATCGCAAGCATGATACTTTACATATTTGTAAAACAAATCTCATCCCAAGAGTAAACTACCCCTTGTGGATAATTTTATGAAAGTGATTTATGCAATATTATAAGAATAATAATGAATTATTTATTTATGAAATATGAACAAAATCTCTGGAATTGTTTTTGAGAAAATCGTCCGAAAAAAAATCACATCCAAGATTAAATTACCCCTCGTAGACTTTTTCAGTTCAAATGAGTTGTGTCATATTGTCAGGTTATTAATTAAATATTTGTTTATAAAATAACAAAATTACATGCGTCGTTTTTGAGAAAATCGCAAAATTACCCTTAAGGATAAACTACCCTTCATACATTTTCAGGACGAATGAACTATGCCAAATTGTCATGTTATTAATGAAGTATTTATTTATGAAGTGTGAACAACATTGACTGAACTGTTTTTTAGGAAATCGTCAAAAAAATCTCACTCCAAGCATAAACTACCCCTTTTCCATATTCTCCAGAGAGACGACTTATACCACATAGTGCGTTTTTTTTTTTTTTTTGAACAACTGATTTATGAAATATGAATAAAATTGTTAGAGCCGTTTTTGAGAAAATCGCATTTTTAATTTTTACCCTTAAGTAAACTATCCTTATTTTAAGGAGTGGGAAGAAAATCCGAAAACACTCCTGGAGGATCACATAAATGCTTAATTCGATTGATATAGGCACGTTGAACTATATGGTCCTTAGGTGAATGTACATCAGGACGAACGGACGAACAGATGTCGAAAAATCACTCTTTCAGTAGTCAGTATAACTCCGTTGAAATCTCGAATTTGATTTTTCTTTCACGACCACCATACTTTCTTCTTTCCTCTCTCGCTCGAAAGTTTAAAAAAGCAACCCTTCAGTGTTGGTTTTAATTTGGGAAAAAGAAAGTAATCACAATGAAACATTAAACAAATCTCACGATTATGTGCGATGTAGTAACACCCAAAAAATTTTCAATCAAAACCTCAAGAACAATCACTAGTTTGTGAGCTGAGGCAATGTTACACTCTTCCCAGTTTCTGCTTCTTCTTTAAGGAATGGGGCAGGAAGCGTGCATATAGCTTCCGTTTCTTTAATTCATCTGTTATTATTTAGTTAACAGCCTCCTTTTTCCACATGAGGTCTTATATTATTCTGATACTTGCATTTCGATCATTCATAATGTTGCCACGAGACGAGACATTTCTCTGTCTCGTCTCGTCTCGTAAACGAGACAAGACATGAAACGAGACAGAATCCTTTGAGGTGAGACAGACTATTTGTTTCATCTCGTTTCTGAGACGAGATGAGACGACACATCTCATGAAATGTCTCGTCTAGTCTCGTGTCTCGAAAATGTAAACACATTTTTTGAATTTGTTTTAAAAAATATTAGCTCGGAATCAATTATTTACCTTCGAAATGTATACCAGCATTTATTATTTTAAATGCAGACTATTATACAAAGAACAGGAAATACTTAAAGTTATTTTTTTAAATGAATCTTATAAACAACTTTCATTTCCATTTTTCAATCGACTTAAATTTACTGTAATTATTTTGTGATAGTGCTCCAGATTTAAGTACAATGTTAAAACATTCATCTGGATTCCGGAAAATTTTGGCCATCCTTAGTATTGACAAATATTCCTGTCGTAGTAGTCATTACTGGTTCAATCGAAACTAAGTAGTCGTTGTTGGAAGATTGTAGTCGTGTTATGTGTGTGCTCTGTTAACCAAATAAAGCTTGGTTAAAATTTGTAATTTTAACCACTTCGCATAACAGCTCTTTTTTGCGGTCCTCATCCGCTCTAGTGTTGCCACGAAACGAGACATTTCTCGTGTCTCACTAGACGAGACAGAACCATTCGAGACGAGCACATCTTTTCGAGACGAGAGATTCTTTGCACAAGACGAGACAGCCTGAAGTCTCGTCTTGTGGGAACACTAATCATTCAAAATAATATTTCGAATTTTGTAAATCATTTAAGTTGTTCTGAAAGATTTACTACAATTTAGATCCTTGTCATCTTCTACGGATCCTCATCACCTTCCACAGATTCTTGTTATCTTCAGCACTGAATCTCCTATGACATTCAAAAACACGGCACCAAGAAAGGCAATTGTCGCATTGATTTTTTTAACATATCAGATGTTCCCATTGGAATTTTTCCTAAGCGTGCACAGAACTTGATATTAACTCTTTGTTCCATTGTTGAACAGAGATGGAGTGGGTCAGTGGGTCGGTGGGTCAAGTATTCTGAGTGGGTCAACAGCATGTGACTCACTGTGACCCACCACCCACTGCGACCCACCACCCACCATGACCCACTGCGACCCACCGACTCAGTATGATCTACCGACCCTCTCTGCTCACTGTATTGTAGAAAGTATCTTCTGAAGACTGGTAAATTTGTCTTCGTTTTACTTTCAACACCTTCATTTCCCCTCCTTTTCCACTTGTTTCTGTCTACTTACCTGAGGTGAGTATATCTAACCAAGTGAAAAAGGAACTTCAGGCACTTTTGGATATTGTTATTTTTAATAGTAATAATAGCAATAGGACTTATACTACTACTTTTCTTTCGAGACCTGTGAGTTTTTAGAGCTAACTACTGGGAAAAATACATTTTTGAATCACTGTAATATATAAATTATTATATAAAAATTGAATGTAACTATGTGTGCCTGATCATCACGGTCAAATTGCAAAGTCAAATGAAATTACTTTTGGTATATAGTTAGGCCATAACCCAAATTGGATTGTTATATTGCTTTTATTATAATGCATAATATCCTAAGGAGGTAGCGAGGATCCGAATTTTTGCGGGGAAAAAAATGAGTATCTCGCAAGCCGTTAAACTTACGGAGCTCAAATTCAGTGTATTAACTCTTTATTGAAAATAAACAGAAAGTGTCCTAACATTTTTTAAATTCTCCTTTATGTGTGTGTGTGTGGGAGGGGGGTGCACTTTCTATATATGGAAAATTGGTAGTGAGTTGGTTTGTAAAAATGATCGAAAACGATCGATGTTATTTAAGAAAAAAAATCAGAAACAAAAAATACAGTGCTTGGCTTCATATATCCATTGCTTTCTACTATAATAATTGCTGAAGATTATGTTTATTATACGGAGCGCTTACAGCACAGGGCAATCCACTACAGAGTGCGAACGGGGATTTCCCCATATGAATTTACAGATGACTGATATTAGAAATAGCCTAAGTGCTCAAACATTGTCTAACTTGTTGCTCATCAATGTCAATGGCCTACCGCTAGACATGCTCAAAGTAGACGAGCTAGTTATTTCTTGGCTGAAGGATGGACATTAGGGTGTATCGAAAAAAACTTTTTTTCGAAATCCGGTTACGGCTAGTGCGGATTTTTGGCCAAATGGCATCAATAAAACGTATAAAAAATTTCAATTCGATCAGACAACTCCTTCTGCTGCCGAGTAGAGCCCCAATATTAGAAAAATCAACGAAAGATTCACTTTTCAACTGATTTTCCAAAAAATATTTTTAAAATATTTCCTATATTTTTCGGTCTTTTAAATTTTTGAAATAGCATTGGAAAGGAGAAATAAATACATAAAACAAATTTATTACGGTTATTTCTGTACATCACAAGCATAAAAACCTAGTTAATTATTTGTAAAAATGCACTGATTTTCTGGCCTATCGTACAATTAAATTTTAATATAAAATTATTGAAGTCCCTTGAATAACGAAGAAAACACTTTAGTGCTAAATTCTAAGAGCAGTAATAGTATAAATAATTTGCTCCCAATGCCGTGTGCATATGCTTATCACACTAGATCACCTGCCGCCCACCTCTCCCCGAACGCCTCTTCTCTTGTACTTGCCCAGCTGAAAGTATCTGTCTTATCAGTCGCCAGTAATCAACCAGTTGTGTCGAACGTGATTGTCGCTGCTTGAGTTATTTATTAGTGCTGTAGGAAATTTTAACTACATAATTTGTTTTCGTGTGACGTGCAGTATGTAGAAGTCAGAACAGTGTTTCAGTTGTGTTAAGTACTTTTTATTAGGAAGAGAGTGACAGATACGCTGACGTTACGGCATCGACAAGTTTGTTACGGTCTGACGTTAGGAATAGCATTATTGGGACACCCAAGGAATTGGGTAGAACACAGCTACCAACCGTTGAAATGTATTGAGACAATACCTATGGGAAAGAGCCCCCAACAAAGGATTTATCTTCTATAGTCGCCAGGAAGATTGTAGAAAATTAAAATTACGCCTCAATCAGCGGCGAAGCATAATTCTGTCAGAAGGATTGTTGCAATGATATTGAAGTACCATAATATTGTCCGTGACTTACAAAACTCAGCAAAGTTCGGTTTCCAAACTTCTGCGAAACGAATTGCTGATTTTCAACAGTCTGCCAAAAATATTTCATTTGATATAGCCTTTTGTAAGTGTTCCGATCCTCTTGCCTGCAACTGCGAAAAAGGAAGAAAAGTGCCAGTGCTAGAGGTGCCTTTTCTTCTAGATCAAAGAACCACAAGATTGAGGCGTAATCGCAATTTTCTACAATCTTCCTGGCGACGATAGAAGATAAATCCTTTGTTGAAGGGTCTTTCCGGGATCCCGAAATTCTCATTTTTTTTTCTCGCCCCCATAGGTATTGTCTCAATACATTTCAACGGTTGGTAGTTGTGTTCTACCCAATTCCTTGGGTGTCCCAATAATGCTATTCCTAACGTCAGACCGTAACAAACTTGTCGATGCCGTAACGTCAGCGTATCTGTCACTCTCTTCCTAATAAAAAGTACTTAACACAACTGAAACACTGTTCTGACTTCTACATACTGCACGTCACACGAAAACAAATTATGTAGTTAAAATTTCCTACAGCACTAATAAATAACTCAAGCAGCGACAATCACGTTCGACACAGCTGGTTGATTACTGGCGACTGATAAGACAGATACTTTCAGCTGGGCAAGTACAAGAGAAGAGGCGTTCGGGGAGAGGTGGGCGGCAGGTAATCTAGTGTGATAAGCATATCCACACGGCATTGGGAGCAAATTATTTATACTATTACTGCTCTTAGAATTTAGCACTAAAGTGTTTTCTTCGTTATTCAAGGGACTTCAATAATTTTATATTAAAATTTAATTGTACGATAGGCCAGAAAATCAGTGCATTTTTACAAATAATTAACTAGGTTTTTATGCTTGTGATGTACAGAAATAACCGTAATAAATTTGTTTTATGTATTTATTTCTCCTTTCCAATGCTATTTCAAAAATTTAAAAGACCGAAAAATATAGGAAATATTTTAAAAATATTTTTTGGAAAATCAGTTGAAAAGTGAATCTTTTGTTGATTTTTCTAATATTTGGGCTGTACTCGGCAGCAGAAGGAGTTGTCTGATCGACTTGAGATTTTTTATACGTTTTATTGATGCCATTTGGCCAAAAATTCGCACTAGCCGTAACCGGATTTCGAGAAAAAGTTTTTTTCGATACACCCTAATGGACATCATTCCACTGCGGATGTTTTACCACCAAAAAGTTACCAACAGGAAATAAATCCGATTTCAGATTTGTTTTAAGGTGGAAAATTACGAGTTATGGAAAATGTATACTTGTATTACTAATGGCTTATTTGTGTTACTCAACTTTGTACCTAGTTTTTAGTAAGTCTCTTCTTTGCTTTAGATAAACTACTTTGAATAAATATTCATAATAATTGCAATTATGCAGATTTGTAACTTAAATTTAACGTGGTGTTTTAGTGATTACACAAATTACAATTATGAGCATACTTTGTGGAAATGCTCTCATACAGGGTACCCGAGCACCTTTATACCCTATGAACAACTGATTTTTCAAGTCTTTTGTGAGAAAAATACTGTGAACTGAGAAACCATAACCTTTTCCATATTGTACAGGAGTATTTTCCTGCGAATAGAAGTTTCTTCTGGAATGCGTTTAGAAATTAACACTTGCAAGAATACTCTCTTAGTACAAGTATATTTTAGGCACACACTAATTTCCCCCCACCTCGAACTGTTTCAATTTCCTCACTGACAAACACTTTACCATTTTATATCGTAAAGGTCAGATCCACCGTTATTCTAACAGAGTGGTGTTTGAGCGATTGACTAGAAATTCAAACTCCGATTAGTGACAATTTCACAGTATTGTTTTATTACAAGTGCAACCAGAGTTGATGAAGATGAATTTTGGTGAGTCAGAGTAGGTCAAAGTGGACGAGAGTGGTTCATGGTGGGTCAGAGTGGGTGACCGTGGGTGGTGGGTCACGATGGGTCAGAGTGGGTCACCGTGGGCGGTGGGTCACAGCGGGTGGTGGGTCAGAGTGGGTCACGGTGGGTGGTGGATCATGGTGGGTCGTGGGTCAGAGTGGGTCATGGTGGGTGGCGGGTCAGTGGGTCGTGGGTCACGGTGGGTGGTGGATCAGTGGGTCGTGGGTCAAGTTTTCATTGACCCACGCCAACTCTGTTGTTGAAACGGTAACGAGGTACCACATCATTATATACCGCAACACAATCACTTAAGTAGGTGCATCATTTTATCTATAGATAGTGAATCATAGGAATATATTTTATGTTATATATAATCGAGATTGATGTCTTTGTTTCTCCTTGTATAGTTTAACATGTCTTTAGCATTTTGTCTTGTTTGTTTTAGTGTTTATTTTATATGTAATAAGTTTCATTTTCATTTTTCATGTTTCATTCTCTGTATTGTTCTGTATGTCGGTAACTCTTTAACTGCCTAACTCAGTGGCGTATTTAGGGGGGGGATTCCGGGCTTAAGCCCCCCCCCCCGAAATCTTACTTACTATAGTCAAGTATATGAAATATCTTGCAGAATTTTCATATTTTCAGGCAAAGCCCCACCCCCGAAAGTTAGCAAAGCCCCTTCCGAAACAAAATCGTAAATACGCCACTGGCCTAACTGTATATCATTTTTATTCTCGTCATAAAAAAATGAGATCCGACTGTAAAAAAAAGTGTAAATGGTTGAATAGAAGAAAAGGTTATGCCTTAACTCCCCCATTTTAAATAATAAATAAATAAATAAATAAACACGCTCAAACTGGCGACCAGCCGAGCTGGAAATTTGTGTATGTATTCCCAAGGTCACATGTAACATTCACTACTATGAAAATCTTAACGTGCCGAAAATAACTTCGTACCTAATTATCGTGCTGCTTATTACATAGCTATATGTTATAAAACAAATTAGAATGACAAATTGGAGTAGACTTCAAATTTGAATACAAACATAAAAAATAAAAAAACTGAAATCTTTTAAGTTTTACGTCCCACGGGTATGCCGACTAGGCTAAAGGAGAAGGTGATGATGAGAAATGAATGAAATGGTGGAATGAAGAAAGTGAGAAGAAACGGGAGAACCCCGAGAAAACTCATGCACACGATGTTTGTCCACCACAAAGTTCACTTGCCGTGAGGTGGGATAGAACCAAGGACTTGAATACAAACGTATTTGTCTGTTGACTGATTAATAGACTGATCAATTGGAACGTCAAGGGCGAGGCTATTTGTGCTCGTTCCGATTAAGCCAGTGATCAAAACTTAGAATACACAGACTGCAAATTCTGAAAGAACAAACAGTACAAGAACAAATATTGTTGTTTTGTAAGTTAAGGATATAAAAGTTCAAGATAAGATAAGAAATAAGAAACAAAATCTTGTGATAAAAACAATAACTACTATAAAATGAAATAATACCAGATAGATGGGAATAGTGTAATAAAAATAAGCTATAAAAACAGCAATATCAAAACTAAGATAAATCAGGTATACGAGGCTGAATAATTAAAAAGCTCAGAGAATGTTCGTAGGTGCGGCATCAGGAATAAAGAAAGCACGTTCAATAAATACAGGATGTTCGGAAACAACACCACAAAAATCTGAAAAATGAAATCTCACGCAAAATCATGAAGATAACAATGAAGATAAACATGGGTTCACAAGTACAATATTTCGGAGTTGTAGTCCTTCACAAAAGTTGGTACGAACGATATGGAAAGGGTGGTAACTCAAGAATGAAATGTCGTATGAAGGCGGGAGTGATTATTTTAACACTTAAATTCCATAAATTCGCCAGTGGATATAGTGCTAGTTTTCAGTTCCTCATTTGTCATTTTTCATTTGTAGATAATCTCATGAATTTCCATCGTTTCCATGCTGACCCTGTTGCTTCAGATTACATTATCAATTAGCATTAATTTTAGCTATACACAGTTCAGCTTTAGTTACTGAAACAACACACACTCATACGAGGGTTAGTCAAGAAAGACTTGGACTGATTTTTTTTCTAGGCAATTTATTATTACTCAGCAACAGGCACATGATCCTTTTCAAAGTAGTCCCCGCCCATTTGAATGCACTTTTTCATTCGAGTCTTCCAGTCCTCAAACACGTGTCGCAGGCCATTCTTTGAGAGGTCCTTCAAAACCGCCTCCGATGCCTTCAGAACCTCGGAATTATCGGAGAAGCGGCGTCCACGCAGTCTGGATTTTAGGGCAGGGAGTAGAAAAAAGTCGCACGGTGCGGTAGGCGTCTCCACCATCCTCAAACCTTTGCAACAGCTCCCTGCAAGTCTCCACTCGAACGGCCTTCTGCTCTGGTGTCAGGAGTCGCGGAATCCATCGCGCACACACTCGGCTCATGTGGAGGTGGTCATGCAAAATTTTGAAGGCACTGCCATGAGATATGCGTAGTGCGGCTGCCAGATCGTCGATACTGATGCGGCGATCTTCTCTAACAATGACTGCTGCCGTGTTAATGTTCACCTCAGTAACAGCTGACGCTGATACACCTGGTCCACCAGCTTTCGTGATTGTCATTCGGCCCTCTTTAAACTCTTTGAACCACCAGAACACGGTACTTCGTGCAGAGCGTCATCTTTGTAGGCTGCTCTCAACATTCCTAGAGTTTCTGTTGCACTTTTCCCCAGGCGATAGCAGAACCGTATTGCTGCAAATTGTTCATCTCGTAATGACTCCATTTCTTCTACAGGCGACTTCTAGAGGCGGCGCAGAACATCACCTGCAATAAAAAGTCGTGGTTACCAAACATGCAATGATTCCTTAACAACATTTTATATATATGCACAGCAAGACCCACCCTACTTGTATGCCAAACTATGAAGCTCCAGCGTTAACAGAACTGCCGGGGAAAAAATCAGTCCAAGTCTTTCTTGACTTGCCCTCGTACTAATACAAAACATAATATACTCATATAGTGTATTTGACGAGCAATCTAGGAGAACATGATTGAAAATGTTATAATTATCTCGGCTGAGTCAAAGTCTATTGTATGCTTTCATCAAACTATCAGTGAGCCATATCTTTTATTAGTTACTCTTCTCTGATGTTTTGTCATGCGATCTGTAAGTCATCACCACGGCTGTAGTCAAGAGTATACGAGAATATACACTGTATACCCTTTGCTTAATCTTAGCCATTAGAATCTACCTTCTGATTTAAGGCGTACAGTATTTTTGTTATGTTTATTTATTTATTTAATTGGATCATGACTCCAGCGATAAAGTGACTATATCACTTTCTTTTCTCTTTTGTTTTTTGCCGCTGTTCAAGTATTTCAATCATGTGGGGAAAAAAAGTTTTTCAACAACTCTGCGATTATAAAAGAGCGAACGAGAGAGAGAGAAAGGAGGGAAGATGAAGATGAGAATGAAAAAAATGGAAAGATCCTGTCTATCTCTGTCTCACGTAAGTTCATGTTCATCAGTTACTACCGGTACAAAAGCTTTGTTTAATTTTAATTGGCGTTTTCACACTATTCGTCACCACAATTTTCATAATTTGTTCTGGTACATCGGGCGAAATTTCCTCAGTTCCTTCTCGCAGTAGGCCGATTCCTTTACCGTACCTAAACCCATTTATATTATGGCATAGGCGGATCCAAGGGAGGGGCAAAGGGTTGTTTGTACCCTCAACGTCACAAACACCGTTGTTGTAAAAGTTTGGTGAGAAAGAAGACTGAGAACCTCATAACCCCCCGCAAGAAGTCCATCTTGGATCCGCCCCCTAATTAATGTAGTGATCTATCTACAGAGAATCGTCAAGAAAATAACATAAAATGCTTTTAGACTATAAAACAGTATCGTAGTCATTATAGTTTAATGAAATTATTAATGCATACGTTTTACATTATTCATTTAAAAACAAATCCTTCCCTATTTTCCTATACGTCTACTATGACAATCATGGATCCTCATAAAACAATGTGTATACTGCGAATACTCAGATGGTTTACCTAAACCGGTTTTTAAAATTTCCCAGGTTCAGGGAACCGGTTGTCAAGAGTCTCCACCTCTAGATCCAACTCATCATAATCATCATGGGTATTCTGCTATCATTAGCAGGTCACTTACTGCAACTAAAAACCTTCCATTCTTCACGATCTTCTGCTAATTTCTTCGTCTTCACGTACGATTTTTCTGTTTTGATACCGGCCATCAACTGTAGCCTCCTTCGCCCCTTCCCTCTCTCTCTCTCCTGCCACCATACTCTCTAGTATGTTTCTCATGTTATTTCTTAGCCAATGTCCTGATCAATTTCTGTTCCTCTTTTAAATTACACCTAAAATAGTTATTTTCTCATTCGTTTCCCCCTCGATCTTCGTTCTTCTCCACATCCACATTTCGAAAGTTTCTAACCGTTTGCCATCACCTTTGAATAATTTGTTTCTGTTCCATACAACACAACACTCCACGAGACGCATTTTATGAGTCTTTTCAATTCTTTATTCAAGGACTCACAAAATAGACTTTTTCTTCTCCTAAATGCTTCTTTCACCTTTCTTTTCCTTGCTCCTATTTCACGTACACACTTCAATTCATCACTAATAATACTACCCAAGTATTGAAAACTGTTCTATTTTCTTCCCTCCTACTTCTATATTTAACACCGACCGATTCCAATCACCATAGCTTTGTTTTTCTAACATTTATTTTCATCCCATATTCTTCACATCTCTTCCTCAAGTTTTCTAACATCTTATTGATTTATTGATTTTCATTTCAGATTCCGAGACAAGTGCAACATCATCTGCAAACCGTATACACCTAATCATTTCAGCATCCTAAGGGTAAATGTTACCTCGAATTTTATTTCTCTATTCAAACCCAAAATAGTGAAAATATACGAGAAATGATTTTTAAAAAGTTACAAAGTCTCTTATGGCTCAGGTGTAAGACTAGCTGGAAGATAAATACACCTGATGATAGAGGGTACTCAACACTTCTTGACATAATCACCTTTGTTCCAGTATTGTCACAGCGGTAGATGAAGTTTTCATACCATTTGCTTCACAATAGTAGTAGTCCCCCCCGTATATTGAGCCGAGTCAGCAAAAATTTTTGTGACGTCATAGGTCAAAGGTCAATGACCTTGGCCCGGGGTCAATGACCTAGGGGTACCTAGGACCACCCCCTCTAAATTTTGGCAGGGGTACCTTGGCCCACCCCCTAAATTTTGGCAGGGGTACATAGGACCACCCCCCTTAAATTTTGGAAATTGCCAAATTTAAAAATTTGGTATGGTAGCCTAGGACCATAGTATGTACCTCTATCAGTATTGGGTGTCTATGTCGTTCCCTTTTATGGGTAAAAAATTGCCAAAAATTTAAATTTCGGGGGTTTTTGACCTAATTTATCCCCTTGGATGAGGTGTTATTACCCTATATAGTTATATGGGCGTATACAGTGGTCCATTCCCTTTCATAAGACATGGGTATATTAATGCACCCCTTGAAAATTTGGGAGGGGTACCATGGCCCACCCCTTCATTTTTTAGAAATTGCCCAATTTAAACATTTGGTATTATAGTATAGGACGCTAATATCTATTATGATAAATTTGGGTGGTCCACCTCGTTCCCTTTTAGGGGTACAAAATTGCCAAATATAAACGTAAGCAATACGTTGTACCACGTGTTTGGTTTTCGACCTAATTTATCTCCTTGGATGAGGTCCTATTACCTTATATGATTATATGGTCATGTATAGGGGTCCATTCCTTTCATAAGACATAGGTACATTTGTGCACCCTTTAAATTTTTGGATGGCCCACCCTCTAAATTTTGGCAGGGGTACATAGGACCACCCCCCTTAAATTTTGGAAATTGCCAAATCTAAAAATTTGGTATGGTAGCCTAGGACCTTAGTATGTACCTCTATCAGTATTGGGTGTCTATGTCGTTCCCTTTCATGGGTAAAAAATTGCCAAAAATTCAAATTTCGGGGTTTTTTGACCTAATTTATCCCCTTGGATGAGGTGTTATTACCTTATATAGTTATATGGGCGTATACAGGGGTCCATTACCTTTCATAAGATATGGGTATATTTGTGCACTCCTTTAAAAATTTGGGAGGGGTACCTTGGCCCACCCCTTAAATTTTGGAAATTGACCAATTTAAACATTGGGTATTATAGCACAGGACCCTAATATGTATCGTGATAAATTTGGGCGGTCCACCTCATTCCCTTCTAGGGGTACAAAATTGCCAAAATATAAACGTAAGCAATACGTTATACCACGTGTTTGGTTTTTGGTCGATTTTATCCCCTTTGATGAGGTGTTATTATCCTATATAGTTATATGGTCATGTATAGGGGTCCATTACCTTTCATAAGATATGGGTATATTTGTGCACTCCTTTAAAAATTTGGGAGGGGTACTTTGGCCCACCCCTTAAATTTTGGAAATTGACCAATTTAAACATTGCGTATTATAGCACAGGACCCTAATATGTATCTTGATAATTTTGGGCGGTCCACCTCATTCCCTTCTAGGGGTACAAAATTGCCAAAATATAAACGTAAGCAATACGTTATACCACGTGTTTGGTTTTTGGTCGATTTTATTCCCTTTGATGATGTGTTATTATCCTATATAGTTATATGGTCATGTATAGGGGTCCATTACCTTTCATAAGATATGGGTATATTCGTGCACCCGGGAGGGGTACTTTGGCCCACCCCTTAAATTTTGGAAATTGCCCAATTTAAACATTTCGTATTATAGTACCGGATCCTAACATGTATTATGATAAATTTGGATGGTCCACCTCGTTTCCTTCTAGGGGTACAAAATTGTCAAAATATAAACGTAAGCAATACGTTGTACCACGTGTTTGGTCTTTTGGCCCAATTTATCCTCTTGGATGAGGTTCTATTACCTTATATGGTTATATGGTTATGTATAGGGGTCTATTCCCTATCATAAGACATAGGTACATTTGTGCACTCCTTTAAATATTTGGGAGGGGTACTTTGGCCCACCCCTTAAATTTTAGAAATTGCTCATTTTATATATTTGGTATTATAGTACTGGACCCTAACATGTATTATGATAAATTTGGGTGGTCCACCTCGTTCCCTTTTAGGGGTACAAATTGCCAAAATATAAACGTAAGCAATACGTTGTACCACGTGTTTGGTTTTACCTAAGTTATCCCCTTGGATGAGGTTCTATTACCTTATATGGTTATATGATTATGTATAGGGGTCTATTCCCTATCATAAGACATAGGTACATTTGTGCACTCCTTTAAAAATTTGGGAGGGGTACTTTGGCCCACCCCTTTAATTTTGGAAATTGCCCCTTTTTACATGTTTGGTATTATAGTATAGAACCCTAATATATATTACTATAAATTTGGGTGGTTTACCACGTTTCCTTTGATGGGTACGAAATTGCCAAATTTTAGTACAACCACGTGTTTGGTTTTGGCTCAATTTATCCCCTTGGATGAGGTCCTATTACCTTATATGGTTATATGATCATGTATAGGGGTCCATTCCATATCCCCTTAAATTTTGGAAATTTTCCAATTTAAGCATTCGGTATCATAGTACATGACCTCAACATGTATCATGATAAATTTGGGTGGTCCATCTTGTTCCCTTTCATGGGTAAAAATTACTAAAATATAAACATAAGCAATATGTTGTACCATGCGTTTGGTTTTTGGCCCAATTTCTTCCCTTTGATGGGGTTCTATTACCTTATATGGTTATATGGTCATGTATATGGGTTCATTTCCTATCATAAGACATGGGTACATTGACGCACCCCTTGAAAAATTTGGGAGGGGTATCTTGGCTCATCCACTCGGTTTTAGAAATTGTTTTAATATAAGCATTTGGTATCATAGTACAGGACTTCAATATGTACCACTATAAATTTGGATGGTCCACATCGTTCCCTTTCATGGGTAAAGAACTACCAAAAATCGAATTTCGGAGGTTATTGACACCTATTTAGCACGTTATATGGTTTATTACCTTTATATGTTTATGTTCCCTTTTAAATTTGGGAATTATCAAATAACAAAATTCGGTAAACGTTTTCTAGGACCCATTGGTGTTCCTCTTATGGCCAAATATTCAAAATTTAAAGGTTATTGACCGGCTTTATTATTGAATAAGTACAGGATTTATTACTTTTTCATAAGACACAGGTGTATTTGTGTACCAATCTTTAATTTTGGGAGGGGTACATTTCTTATTGTCATATCAATAATTGGTAATTGTTCTTTGGGTAAATCATTATGATCACGTGATCAGTTATTGACCTATGATGGGATTAGGAGTCCAGGACATTGGTACATTGAAACTTTGTAGGATAATTTGAGAATGCGTCATTGGTATTGATTATTACAGCCAAATATAAACGTAAGCAATACGATGTACCACGTGATTGACCTTGATGAGGTAGTGTACAGGGATACATAGCTAACCTTATTGAATCTTATGACTCATAGTCTTAAGGGAATACATGCTACAACACTGGAAAAGTTATTGTTGATGCAATTTGATTGGTTGATCACTATCTTTCGTGCAATCTGATTGGCTGATCACTATCTTTCGTGCAATCTGATTGGTTGCTGATTTTCAAATCTTTGCTGCATTCAGTTTTTAAGTTTTGTTTAACATTTAAAAATCTTGGTTTCGTTCAACATTTTGGACTCACTGATAAATATGATCAAAACCGTTTATTTGTTAATCGAATAGTTAAAAACCGGATAAAGTTTGACGGTTAACCGTGAAACGTAAAATTTTTTTAGTTTGAAATTTTTTGTTTTAATTTTTTTGTTTCAGAATTTTGTTTGAAATTTGTTTGAAAATTTTTTTGTTTGAAATTTTTTGTTGCAAAATTTTGTTTGAAATTTTTTTGTCTAAAATTTTTTGTTCGAAATTTTTGTTTTGAAATTTTTCGTTTCAAAATTTTGTTTGAAAATTTTTTTTGTAAATTTTTTGTTTAAAATTTTTCGTTTGAAATTTTTTTCGTTTGAAAATTTTGTTTGAAATTTTTCGTTTCCAAATTTTTTGTTTGAAATTTTTTGTTTCAAAATTTTGTTTGAAATTTTTTTTGTTTCAAAATTTTTGAATTTCTTTCGTTTGAAATTTTTTGTTTTAATGTTTTTCGTTTGAAAATTTTGTTTCCAAATTTTTTCGTTTCAAAAATTTTGTTTCAAAGTTTGGTTTGACATTTTTTTTTAAAGATTGTGCACTCATTAGTAAAGAACCGGAACTGTTTAGAACTAAAACCTCTGGCAACATTGTGGTGCAATAGTACACGTTAGAACATGATGCAATAGTACACGTCAGAATATGGGGTTGTACTTGAAATGAAAAAAACACAATTCATTGAAATGGATCATTTTATTACACTCCACATACATCCATACCAGATAGCGGTTCTGGATATTGTCGATACAATGTATTTTGAACTTCTTGCACTAGTTTGTCTTTAGCGTATAATTTTAATTCCAATTGAAGTCTTTTAAGGTCTATTGCGATATCAATTGGTGGAAACTCAATGTTCATTTGATCACAAATAAACTGTTTATCAATACAGGTATGCACCCACGAACGATGTTGACAACCATCACAATATCTAGATACATGTTGTACAATATGCATAAATAATACTTTTTCAGGAATATACTTGTTTTGTTGCACACTTCCACTGCATGTTTCGCACACTGAAATATGCTGATAAATTTGTTCCATTCCGTTTGTGTTAGATACACCATATTGCGAGGGACATGAAATGTACTCTTTTTACGTAACAGCACCATCTTCTCTTCGAGGACTATACGCATCACCACTTCATGATTTGAGCCTAATGATTTGACTATGGTCACATTTAGCTCATCATTCATTTGGTCGATTCGTGCCATTCTTCACAGGTCAGTTGTACACCAAATTGTTCTGCTTTGCCCAATCGAATCACTGGTTCAAATGTTCTAGCACTGATACCAATCATCACATGTTTTGTTTATTGGATAATAGCTTGCGAAGATGAATTCTTTATCGTTAGAAGTACACATCTTTCCTCCTGAAAAGTACTTGCTCAAATGATTTCACGGTATTGATTGATTTATAGAACTACGGCTGACGTCATGTGCTGACGTTTGAATTCATGGTTTCATCACAATTACTGACGTCATGCTGACCAACCACTTTCATACAACTATGTCTGATGTGCTGACGTTTGAATTCATGAATTGCTGACGAATCTGGCTGTGTACTAAATTCAAACTGATGACTTCGACCCAAGAGTCTTTTATAGCATAAAGATACAGATCCAGTATTTAAGAAACGCAGCAGTTCTTCTTGTTTTGATGCTTCCATGGGTAAATATCTTGCTGGTAAAATTATATTCTTATCATTTTCAAGCTTCACTACGATTCTTAATCCAAACTCTGTAGGGATCATTTGGCTAGCTAAGATTCTATAAGGTACATTCTGTTGTAAATCAGTAATCTTGGTAAATGATTTCATCACATCACGCGTGTTTAGAAACTGCAGACAAGTAGCCATGATGATGTTATCATGAATACTAACGCGAACGATGATGCAAAACTGATGACGTTTCATTATCATGTTCTGACGTGTACTATTGCACCATGTTCTAACGTGTACTATTGCACCACAATGTTGCCAGAGGTTTTAGTTCTAAACAGTTCCGGTTCTTTACTAATGAGTGCACAATCTTTAAAAAAAAATGTCAAACCAAACTTTGAAACAAAATTTTTGAAACGAAAAAATTTGGAAACAAAATTTTCAAACGAAAAACATTAAAACAAAAAAATTTCAAACGAAAGAAATTCAAACAAAATTTTGAAACAAAAAAAATTTCAAACAAAATTTTGAAAAAAAATTTCAAACAAAAAATTTGGAAACGAAAAATTTCAAACAAAATTTTCAAACGAAAAAAATTTCAAACGAAAAATTTTAAACAAAAAATTTACAAAAAAAATTTTCAAACAAAATTTTGAAACGAAAAATTTCAAAACAAAAATTTCGAACAAAAAATTTTAGACAAAAAAATTTCAAACAAAATTTTGCAACAAAAAATTTCAAACAAAAAAATTTTCAAACAAATTTCAAACAAAATTCTGAAACAAAAAAATTAAAACAAAAAATTTCAAACTAAAAAAATTTTACGTTTCACGGTTAACCGTCAAACTTTATCCGGTTTTTAACTATTCGATTAACAAATAAACGGTTTTGATCATATTTATCAGTGAGTCCAAAATGTTGAACGAAACCAAGATTTTTAAATGTTAAACAAAACTTAAAAACTGAATGCAGCAAAGATTTGAAAATCAGCAACCAATCAGATTGCACGAAAGATAGTGATCAGCCAATCAGATTGCACGAAAGATAGTGATCAACCAATCAAATTGCATCAACAATAACTTTTCCAGTGTTGTAGCATGTATTCCCTTAAGACTATGAGTCATAAGATTCAATAAGGTTAGCTATGTATCCCTGTACACTACCTCATCAAGGTCAATCACGTGGTACATCGTATTGCTTACGTTTATATTTGGCTGTAATAATCAATACCAATGACGCATTCTCAAATTATCCTACAAAGTTTCAATGTACCAATGTCCTGGACTCCTAATCCCATCATAGGTCAATAACTGATCACGTGATCATAATGATTTACCCAAAGAACAATTACCAATTATTGATATGACAATAAGAAATGTACCCCTCCCAAAATTAAAGATTGGTACACAAATACACCTGTGTCTTATGAAAAAGTAATAAATCCTGTACTTATTCAATAATAAAGCCGGTCAATAACCTTTAAATTTTGAATATTTGGCCATAAGAGGAACACCAATGGGTCCTAGAAAACGTTTACCGAATTTTGTTATTTGATAATTCCCAAATTTAAAAGGGAACATAAACATATAAAGGTAATAAACCATATAACGTGCTAAATAGGTGTCAATAACCTCCGAAATTCGATTTTTGGTAGTTCTTTACCCATGAAAGGGAACGATGTGGACCATCCAAATTTATAGTGGTACATATTGAAGTCCTGTACTATGATACCAAATGCTTATATTAAAACAATTTCTAAAACCGAGTGGATGAGCCAAGATACCCCTCCCAAATTTTTCAAGGGGTGCGTCAATGTACCCATGTCTTATGATAGGAAATGAACCCATATACATGACCATATAACCATATAAGGTAATAGAACCCCATCAAAGGGAAGAAATTGGGCCAAAAACCAAACGCATGGTACAACATATTGCTTATGTTTATATTTTAGTAATTTTTACCCATGAAAGGGAACAAGATGGACCACCCAAATTTATCATGATACATGTTGAGGTCATGTACTATGATACCGAATGCTTAAATTGGAAAATTTCCAAAATTTAAGGGGATATGGAATGGACCCCTATACATGATCATATAACCATATAAGGTAATAGGACCTCATCCAAGGGGATAAATTGAGCCAAAACCAAACACGTGGTTGTACTAAAATTTGGCAATTTCGTACCCATCAAAGGAAACGTGGTAAACCACCCAAATTTATAGTAATATATATTAGGGTTCTATACTATAATACCAAACATGTAAAAAGGGGCAATTTCCAAAATTAAAGGGGTGGGCCAAAGTACCCCTCCCAAATTTTTAAAGGAGTGCACAAATGTACCTATGTCTTATGATAGGGAATAGACCCCTATACATAATCATATAACCATATAAGGTAATAGAACCTCATCCAAGGGGATAACTTAGGTAAAACCAAACACGTGGTACAACGTATTGCTTACGTTTATATTTTGGCAATTTGTACCCCTAAAAGGGAACGAGGTGGACCACCCAAATTTATCATAATACATGTTAGGGTCCAGTACTATAATACCAAATATATAAAATGAGCAATTTCTAAAATTTAAGGGGTGGGCCAAAGTACCCCTCCCAAATATTTAAAGGAGTGCACAAATGTACCTATGTCTTATGATAGGGAATAGACCCCTATACATAACCATATAACCATATAAGGTAATAGAACCTCATCCAAGAGGATAAATTGGGCCAAAAGACCAAACACGTGGTACAACGTATTGCTTACGTTTATATTTTGACAATTTTGTACCCCTAGAAGGAAACGAGGTGGACCATCCAAATTTATCATAATACATGTTAGGATCCGGTACTATAATACGAAATGTTTAAATTGGGCAATTTCCAAAATTTAAGGGGTGGGCCAAAGTACCCCTCCCGGGTGCACGAATATACCCATATCTTATGAAAGGTAATGGACCCCTATACATGACCATATAACTATATAGGATAATAACACATCATCAAAGGGAATAAAATCGACCAAAAACCAAACACGTGGTATAACGTATTGCTTACGTTTATATTTTGGCAATTTTGTACCCCTAGAAGGGAATGAGGTGGACCGCCCAAAATTATCAAGATACATATTAGGGTCCTGTGCTATAATACGCAATGTTTAAATTGGTCAATTTCCAAAATTTAAGGGGTGGGCCAAAGTACCCCTCCCAAATTTTTAAAGGAGTGCACAAATATACCCATATCTTATGAAAGGTAATGGACCCCTATACATGACCATATAACTATATAGGATAATAACACCTCATCAAAGGGGATAAAATCGACCAAAAACCAAACACGTGGTATAACGTATTGCTTACGTTTATATTTTGGCAATTTTGTACCCCTAGAAGGGAATGAGGTGGACCGCCCAAATTTATCACGATACATATTAGGGTCCTGTGCTATAATACCCAATGTTTAAATTGGTCAATTTCCAAAATTTAAGGGGTGGGCCAAGGTACCCCTCCCAAATTTTTAAAGGAGTGCACAAATATACCCATATCTTATGAAAGGTAATGGACCCCTGTATACGCCCATATAACTATATAAGGTAATAACACCTCATCCAAGGGGATAAATTAGGTCAAAAAACCCCGAAATTTGAATTTTTGGCAATTTTTTACCCATGAAAGGGAACGACATAGACACCCAATACTGATAGAGGTACATACTAAGGTCCTAGGCTACCATACCAAATTTTTAGATTTGGCAATTTCCAAAATTTAAGGGGGGTGGTCCTATGTACCCCTGCCAAAATTTAGAGGGTGGGCCATCCAAAAATTTAAAGGGTGCACAAATGTACCTATGTCTTATGAAAGGAATGGACCCCTATACATGACCATATAATCATATAAGGTAATAGGACCTCATCCAAGGAGATAAATTAGGTCGAAAACCAAACACGTGGTACAACGTATTGCTTACGTTTATATTTGGCAATTTTGTACCCCTAAAAGGGAACGAGGTGGACCACCCAAATTTATCATAATAGATATTAGCGTCCTATACTATAATACCAAATGTTTAAATTGGGCAATTTCTAAAAAATGAAGGGGTGGGCCATGGTACCCCTCCCAAATTTTCAAGGGGTGCATTAATATACCCATGTCTTATGAAAGGGAATGGACCACTGTATACGCCCATATAACTATATAGGGTAATAACACCTCATCCAAGGGGATAAATTAGGTCAAAAACCCCCGAAATTTAAATTTTTGGCAATTTTTTACCCATAAAAGGGAACGACATAGACACCCAATACTGATAGAGGTACATACTATGGTCCTAGGCTACCATACCAAATTTTTAAATTTGGCAATTTCCAAAATTTAAGGGGGGTGGTCCTATGTACCCCTGCCAAAATTTAGGGGGTGGGCCAAGGTACCCCTGCCAAAATTTAGAGGGGGTGGTCCTAGGTACCCCTAGGTCATTGACCCCGGGCCAAGGTCATTGACCTTTGACCTATGACGTCACAAAAATTTTTGCTGACTCGGCTCAATATACGGGGGGGACTACTACTACAATCTCCGTCAAGTTCTCGCAGCCACCATGAGGCAGTGGTTTTGACATCATCACATGCCAGATAATAGTGACCATCCATGCTCTGGTTTAGAGCAGGGAAAAATGAAAGTAGCTGGGGGTAGATCAGAGCTGTAGGGGGCTGCTCTAATCGTTTTTTGTGCTGAATGAGGTCTCGCATTATCAGCCAGGAGAATCGCACAACGGCGGAGGAAGCCAGGACGTTTTCGCCTGATGTGTTCTGCAATACCTTTCAGCATCGCTATTTCTCCATGTTCCAAATCATCTATCAGTAGCGCACATGATACTTCCCAGAATACAGCACGAAAGGTTTCTGCGAGAAACAACCACTTTGAACATCTTCTTCCGTGGAAAAGATAAAGGCTTTCATTTCATGGGTGCCTGTTTCCTTGAAAGAGTGAACAAATGCTAGATTGTTTCATAGCAGTCACTACCCGATGAGGAAAATTGTTCCCCCTCCGCTGCAGAATATTCAGCGGTGTCATTATTCTGGTTATCTTATGAATGATTCTCGAATAGTACCCGTAGCAGCCATTTTGCGCATACTTTCCCTTACTTAAGGACATTAACAACAATGTTTTGTACAACACTATATGGTAGTTGTAGTTCAGCTTATATTGAGCGTAATGTTCTTCTGTCCACACAAATATACTCATCCACACGAGTATAGTTTACGTCACTGGTTGAGTTACTAGATAATACACTTGGATAATACCTTGCGAAGAGGAATTCTTTATCGTTAGAAGTACATATCATTCCCCCTGAAACGCACTTGCTCGAATGATTTTATGGGTTATAGCTTACAGGCTGACAGGGAATTTGCTGATGCTGCATTGATGATTTCATAGAGCTATTGCTGACGTCATTGGAAAGGAATATGCTGACGTGTGAATTTATGATTTCATCACAATTGCTGACGTCATGCTCAACAAACCAAATTCACAGATCCGGCTGTTTACTAAATTCAAATTTATGACTCCGTCCAAGTCTTTTATAGCATAAAGATACAGATCCAGTGTTTAAGAAACGTAATATCCTTATCATTTTCAAGCTTCACTGTGATTCTTAATCCAAACTTTGTAAGGATCATTTGGCTAGCTAAGATTCTATAAGGTACATTCTGTTACAAATCGGTAATCTTGGTAAATGATTTCATCACATCACGTGAGTTTAGAAACTGCAGACAAGTAGCCATGATTACTATCTCGAACGATGATGCAAAACTGATGACGTTCCATCATCATGGTCTGACGTGTACTATTGTACCATGATAAACAATGTTACCAGATGTTTTTGTTCTAAACAGTTCCGGTTCTTTACCAATGAGTGCACAAACTTAAAGAAAATTCAAATCAAAAATTTCCAAACAAAAATTTCAAATAAAAATTTCAGAAACAAAATTCAAGCGAAAAAAATCAAACAAAAACTTCAAACAATTTTGAAACGAAAAAGTTTTCAAACAAATTTAAAAAAATAAAAAATAAAAAATTTCAAAAAATTTTCGAACTAAAAATTTGGAAAGGAAAAAATTTCAAACAAAAAATTTTCAAACTAAATTTTGAAACAGTAAAAAAATAAAAAAATTAAACAAAATTTTGAAAATAAATTTGAAGCAAAAATTTCACGGTTAACCGTCAAATTATCCGGTTCTTAACTATTCGATTAGCAAATAAACGGTTTTGATCACATTTATCAATAAGTGCAATATGTTGAACGAAAATGTTGAAACCAAGATTTTTAAAGAGTAATCGATAAATCAAGACTTAAAACTGAATGCAGCAAAGATTTGAAAATCATCAACCAATCAGATTGCACGATAGTGATCAACCAATAAAATTGCATGAAAGATAGTGATCATCCAATCAAATTGCATCAACAATAACTTTGCCAGTGTCAGATTACATCACCTTGTGACTAAATTTCAGTGTTGTTGCATGTTTTGCCTTTAGACTATGAGTTATAAGATTCAATAAGGTTACCTATCAGATTTCTGAAAACTCAAGGTAAAGTCAACCACCACCAATGATCTCAGACTATGAGCTATGACTAAAGTTCAAGTATTGTTTCAAATTTCGCGCCTCATAATAAAATTTTGTAATCATATAATTACATGTTGTAGTTAGATCTCAATTAAGTCAATTGTTTACCTTAACAGAACCAACTGTTGTCTACAAACGTGTTATTTGGTAACTTCCACGAATTTTGGAAAGGAAATGAATCCCTGTACACTACCTCATCAAGGTCGATCACGCGATACATCTTATTGCTTGTGTTTATATTTGGCCCATAGGTGGGAATAATCAAAACCAATGACGTAATTTCATTTTGACAATTCTCAAATTATTCTACAAGGTTTAAGATGAAGGTATTAATGTACCAATGTCCTGGACTCCTAATCCCATCATAGTTCAATAGCTGATCACGGGACCATACTAATATTTGACAATAATTTACTCAAAGAATGAGATACCACCCAATTCTAAGAACAATTGCCAATTATTGATTTAACAATAAGAAATGTATCCCTCCAAAAATTTAAGATTGGTATACAAATACACATGTGTCTTATGAAAAAGTAATAAATCCTGGACTCATTCAATAATAAAGTCGTATCAAAAAAGATAAATAAGTCAATAACCTTTAAATTTGAATATTTGGCCATAAGAGGGACACCAACATTTACAATGGGTCCGAGAAAACGTTTTCCGAATTTTGTTATTTGATAATTCCCAAATTTAAGGAATGGTTCTATGTACCTCAACAAAATTCAAATGGGAACACAAAAATATAAAGGTAATAAACCTCTGTACATACCCATATAATGTGCTAAATCCTTATCGAAGGGAATAAATTGAGTCAATAATTGAGCACGTGGTCATACTAATTTCTGGTAATTTTTACCTATGAAAGGGAACGAGATTTATAATGGTATATATTAAGAACCTATATTATTATACCAAATTGGGCAATTTCCTAATTTTAAGGGTGAGCCAATGTACCTCTACCAAATATTAAGATGAAAGCATCGATGTACTAATGCCTTACAAAAGAAAATAAACCCCTAAAGACATTCATACATTCATATAAGGTAATAAAACCGCATCAAAGGGGGTTAATAACCTCCGAAATTTGAATTTTTAACAATTTTTTATTCATAAAAAGGAACAAAATGCCCGACCCAAATTTATACTAATACATATTAGGTCCTATAGTACTATATTAAATGTTTAAATTTGACAATTTACAAAATTTAAGGTGAGGGAAAATGTACTCTAAATTTTTCAACGGATGTACCAATGTATCTAAATCTTAAGAAATAGAATAGAAACCTATACATGCCCATATACATATAAGGCAATAAGACCTCATCAGGTGGAATAAAATGGGTCAATAACCTCCGAAATTTGATTTTTAGCAATTTTTTTATCCATGAAACTGAACGTGATGGATCACCCAAATTTATAGCAATACATATTGGGGTCCTATACTATGATACTGAATTTTTAAATTAAACAAGTTCCAACATTTCAGGGCTGGGCCAAGGTACCACTCCCACATTTTAAGAAGAGTGCACTAATATAGCTATGTCTTATGTAAGATAATTGACCCCCATACATATCCATATAATCATATAAGATAATAGGACCTCATAAAAGGGAATAACTTAGATCAAAACCAAACCCGTGATACAACGTATTGATTATGTTTATATTTTGGCAATTTTTCCCCATAAAAGGGAACGAGATGGACCACAAAAATTTATAGGAATACATTGGGTCAAGGTACCCCTCCCAAATTTTAAAGGGGTGCATCAATGTACCCATGTCTTATGAAAGGGAATGGACTCCTATACATACCCATACAACTATATAGGGTAATAGGACCTCATCAAAGGGGATAAATTAGGTCGAAAAAACAAACACGTAGTACAACGCATCGCTTACGCTTATATTTTGGCAATTTTTTACCCATGAAAGGGAACGAGGTGGACCACCTAAATTTATAGTGATACATATTAGGATTCTATGCTATTATGCCAAATGTTTAAATTTGGCAATTTCCAAAATTGAAGGGGTGGTCCAAGGTACCCCTCCCAAAAATTTAAACGCGTGCATTAATGTATACCCATGTCTTATAAAAGAGAATGAACCCCTGTACACTCCCATATAACCCCCCAAATTTGATTTTTTGGCAATTTTTTACCCATGAAATGGAACGAGGTGGACCCCCAATACTGATAAAGGTACATACCATGGTCCTAAGCTTCACGCCCAATTTTTAGATTTGGTAATTTCCAAAATTTAAGGGGTGTGGTCTTAGGTACCCCTGCCAAAATTTAGGGGATGGGCCAAGGTACCCCTGTCAAAATCTAGAGGGGGTGGTCCTAAGTACCCCTAGGTCATTGACCCCGGGCGCCAGGGCGGCAAGTTTTGGTGGGGCGCCAAAAGTTCGACCCTTACTACTCAAGCTCTGCTCAGTATTAAAAACATAAAATTTACAAGTCTCTTATATGCACCGGATTCGTAAGTGTATTAACTGTTTTTTTTTTTTTTTTTTTTTTACAACTCATTGGACTTGTATCAAGGATGTTATAAAATAGAGAATCTGCTCATACAACAAAATTGTGAAGCATACGTTACACTTTCGACCTACTCTGCCCACTCCGCGCCACTAAGATTGCAATGTTTCGAGCCAACAATGATGGCGGAAACAAGAGTACTTAATCAGACGTGCTGACTCAGATGATGCTCGGCTGTTTTTTGGCTTCATTGAGTTCATACGATGAAGATACGTATGGGGAGATCCTCTATTTTATAACATCCTTGACTAGTATAGCTACCTGGATTCTATTAAATATTGAACATCTTTGCTCTTTTATGACTATACAGAATTACTCTATTACTTTTGCATTCATGAAAGGTCATGTAAACATAGAAAATAGCAATATGGTCGATATAACTGCTAAAAACGCATGCACTGAAGGAAAGTCTCGTTTAAATTATCTTCTGAAAATTTTTATGATGACATAACAAAAAAAATTAATGATGAACTGACTCTTTGGAGGGATCAACATAAAACTATTCTTGGTACATTACACTGGAATATTTTTGCCAACAAAAAGGACAAACCTTGTCACTTTCTTCAGAACTGGTCGAAGAGGGAGGTGATCCTACATTTTAGATTACTTTCTCGCACGGCTTTAACGCCTTATAAACTTTACCAAATCAAAAAAGGAGACGTTTCATTGTTAGTGCGATAAAGGCATCGGGACTATCAACCATTTCTTATTTGAATGTGAATTAAATCAATTATAAAGAGATAATGAAACAATTTCATAAAATTCATGGTTTTGCGCCTTTATCATATAAATACATACTAGGCACTTGCAACTGGACAACTATACAACTATTATTATACCACATTGACTTGATCCCTAGTCTTCCGTTGCAAGCGCTGCTATGGTCTGAAGGAATTCCATTCACTTTCTCTCGCTAGCAACAGCTCAACTCTTATTGGCTCAACACAAGGGTGTGTGAGGGTGTCAGCTTTAGTTCGTATTTTTGCTACGGCTCAAGACATTTTGGCAGCACAATAATTCTTAAATATCTGATAGCAACTGGAATCATTTTATAAGTTATTGATAGCACTCTGTGAACAAAGCAAATAAAAACATGAAGAAAAATCATTAATTCCATAACTACAAGCAAAATGGTTATACCTATATTATTCTTAATATTCCTTAAGATTACACTTCGATAATCCAGCAGAGGAATATCATAAACATATCTAAAATATTCCTAGTTAAAAGCTTGTTACAAAAAAAAAAAAAAAAAAAAAGAACGAGATTCTTACTCATTTTTCAGGTGGTCTCAACTTAATAATTCAAAAGAGGACTTTCTATAGTAACAACTTACAGCCTTCAAGAAGTAATATATATAAAAAAAGAAATAACCTCAAATCTTAGTATCGTTAGACAAGAAGTCTAAGCATAATTTGGACAATGGTAATTTTAACAAAGCAAATCACAATCTCTGCAGAAATCATAATTCAAATTCTCTTAAGCAAATTCGACATATATTTCTATCGTCTGTGACTTTTCAAATGGTTGAATTTTCTTGAATATACCCATAATATTTGAAGTTCTGAATTATTAGCACATTGGAACAATGTCCGATTCACCAGTTGAGCCATAAAACAAATGAAGTACGAAAAAGCGTACTAAGCTCTTTGTCTGAAGGAGGCGTGTATCTGTTCTGCCGGTATAAAAGGGTTGAATTGTTAACAATAAAGTGAATGATGGATGTTACAAGTGCAGCCGATGGTTCAAATGAATCAGAAAAAAATGATGGAACAGAACTTGTGCTAGAATGTGATGTTAAAATATTAACTGATCGCAATGCTCTTTCACCGAAGAGATCAGAAGTGTTTTTCAACAAAGAACTGAACCTAAGCAGGTTTTTTTTACTTTTGTCAGTTTAGTACTGTAAAAATATAGGACATAGTATGGTAAAAGTGCAGAGAAATATTTAAAATTTCAAATACAAATCTGTCTTCAGTAGATATGGTTACACGAGGGATTTTCGTGACACTGGGAGTAGGGACAGGATAAAGCGATAGAGTGCGTAGTCAGACGTAAAAGATCAACAATAGGGATCTGAAATAGGGTTTCCAACTAGACGGTTTTTCACGGCCTGGCCGGAAATATTGCTGTTATTTTCATTAAAGCCGGGGATATAGTATACATGAAGCTGCATCAGTTCCCGAAGGAGCAGGACGCTCATACTTTTAGGGATTATTCATTGAGTATGTACCAACTTACAAAGGGGGTAACAAAGCGACTTTTATTTACTTATCGAATGATACGAAAATAAAAAAAAACGTACCTGTACTTTATATTTGCATGTGTAGTGCCCTTGTAGTCTATCTATTACTGTGTGTGTGTAGGGGGGGGGGGATTTAACGCATATCGCATGTCTTGTGCACATGGATACTTCTTACTATTGCACTACATAGAAAATTTATGGCATTTCATGTAGAAGTGGTAATAGAACACAGAAGAAACACAGATCAGGGGGTTCTCATGTATACTATTATCACACCGTTCACCACTTATCAACTATTAATATATTTTGTTCACCTGTTTAGATAATTTTAGAGATCACAGGGACACTCCTATCGTCGAAAATTTGAAATTTACGGACTATGTTTAGTACAAGGGGTCCAAAAAAAAAGGAAGAAACACAAAATTTACAGGAGAAATGAATGATGCAAGTACTTAGACGTAACATAACGTAACTAAATCTAAACTAACCTAAGCTAACCTGAACTAACCTAATATTGGTAGAAATAAGCGAAATTCTATCATTTTTTGGAAAATTGGAAAATTATTATAGTAGGGACCCTTACACTAATATAACATAAACTAAACTCACCTAAACTGACCTAACCTACCCTAAACTAACCGATTGTGAACAGAAATTACCATTTTTTTTTTTTTTTTTTTTTTTTGAGAGAAAAGAGCTAAACTTCTTATGCTAAACATAGGCCAAATTTACTTATAAGGAATTTTATACATTTATTGATAGTGAAAAAGGGTTTCTTAAAGCAATTTCCGGCATTTATTCCGAAAGTTGGTCGTCCGCCTAGCTGTTGGCTAAAAGCGTAATAATTGGTTCCTTTCTGTATCAAAGTTTAATATTTAATTCACATAGTATTACCGAGCGATCGTTAGCGAGTGAAGGCGGGTTAGTGCCCCGCATGGCACATTGTTTTCTGCCTTTATTACAGCTAAATAGAAAGGGGGACCTGTGTTCTAGAACCTTGCTGCCATGTTGGTTATGATACTTACCATTACATTCAAAAGTAGGACTATAACTTTCTTCACGTTTGTTTACAGTTATTCGCTTACTGCATTTTCTACAATTTTTTTTTTTTTTTTTTTTTTTTTTTTTTTTTTTTTTTTAAAGATTTATTAAGTCAGGACTTTTACTATGTTTTAATAGATTTTCCTGAGTGTCACAAGCCATGTTTGCAAACCAAATGCTCATTACATTCACATAATCCTACCATGAGGTAACCTTGCGCCAAGTAGGTCCCTGCGCTTACCAAATAGGTCCGTGTTTAGAAGCATTTATATAAGAAAATAAACACAACTTTCGTTCTCCTTATACATTATCAAGCACACAAACAAGCAAATTATTCATTTCTTCCTGGTAAATTTTCCTAGAAACAGACGACCAACTTTGAAATTTAACCTCAAATTTCCTGTAGTTGAAGTATAAATTTAAAGAATAATTTTCATTTTCCAAATCCAAAATTGTTACGTAAGGATTAATATACGTTTGTTCATCTGTTTCGATAGTTTTAAAGAAGTGGCAGTTACTGATAAATACAATAAGATTATCAATATCGATTTCAGTATCTCATTTTTAGCACAATGTATCTATTAAGTTTATTAGTGAATGTACTAAGGATATGTAGAATATAGGTACTAATGCACTTTTGTTCACGATAACACTTTTCCTTCCCATGGATGGGTCCGAGCAGACTTCACAGAGAATTTTAAGATGTGCCGGATTTTTTTATTTTCCAGAGTTGGCAACTCTAGTCTGAAAGCTTAGGGGCGGTTGGAATTCAAGTTTAAACTTTTGTATTTTGCGCACTAATTCAGCACCGACGTTGTGGAAAATGGTGCAAATTTACAAACTGGAACCATACATAAATTCATGGTTTTGGTGTGCTTTCCAAGGTATGGGCTACACATGAATTCATAATTTACATCCTTTGATGAGGAAATGTACTCCTAGTACCTTATAAATTATTTCTTGTTGAGGCATATCTAGGTAGCCTTTGTGAAGATTAACTGTAGGAGGGTTTAACTGTTATGGATATAAATAGAAGGTCAAGGATATGCTATAGGAATAATGCAAAACACACCGAGAACCTGTGCTAGGTTGTCACTAAGCCATTACTCCAGCAGGCGGTTCTACTAAATTTTGGCACACTTCTTACATTTTCAGGTTAGGTTAGAACTTTGTGTTTCTTTTACCAGAGCATGCACTAAATGAGGAGCTCTATTACGACTTGCAGATTGACTTACGGAGGGCTCCTAGTATAAAAAGTGTGTGGACGTATGGCATAAAAACTACAGTGCATAAAACACGAACCGACTTGTGCTAGGTGGCCACTAAAAAGCAGGAATGCTATCTAATCCTTTTAAACATTGCGTCCGGAAATATGCCATAAAAACTAGTTTAAAATCACAAACCAACCTCAGCTAGGTGTTTACTAAAAAGACCGAATGCTATCTAACCGAGTCAGGGCAGGAGCGCGAGTGGTATGAGAGAGCATGCACGTCAGCGATGGTGAGTATGTGAGTAAACGAGGTTGTCGCTAAAAACACTAGATTGTCTCTTCTAATTTTGCACCAATATACTAAATAATAATAACAGTACATTCTGTATCGACAATTCTTTGTGTCTTTGAAGAAAAACACTTTCTTTCACTGCGGAGTTTTGCTAATAACATTTCACAACTACGGTCTTTGAATGCTGTAATTAATTTCCTCATTACTCCGTAATGTCTGACGTCAAGCATGCCTCCCCTCAAAATAGTACCAACAACATGCAGCTTGTAGCACTTGAAAATACCACATTACGCTTCTTTTGTTAACATGAATTTCATGAAAAATAACCAATTCACCTTTTCTTTCCTGTAAGTATTTTTTACATTTTTGGACCTACTCACCGGCTCCAAATTGAGTTTTTTTTTTTTTTTTTTTTTTTTTTTTTTTTTTTTTTTTTTTAAAGATAATTTCAAGATACGTAATTGAGGTTTCCGGGTAGTAAGGAAGAGTTCAACAAAAAATATGTGCAATCAGAGTGTTCAGAAATTACATTTGAGGTGTTCTAATGGTAATACCTAACTGCTCTATGGCAGCCAGTTCTCATGGCTATATGGCTATATGTACAGAGTGGCTCAAGAGTAGATATACAGACCTGCATCTATCAAGCATGACATTTTAATTGATTAAGATAAAGAATTTATTTGCTTCGATTTGCTCCAAGCTTAAGGTATAAGTGAAAATAAATTAAGAACAGTTAAGGAAGAAACTAAGTCAATACCTGTATGGATAACAGTAAGTAAATGATATAAAATGTCATAACCGATCAGCATGGGACTGTAGGCCTATACCTACTTTTGGGCCACTGTATAGTTTGTGGAAGTTAGAGCACATAAAATATTTTCCTGTTATAAATGAATATTTGAGAGAAGTGTCTCATCTTCATTCCATTGTATTTTGTATGGAAAAATTATGATTTAGATTAGTTATATATTATACTAACCTAGGAATACAAAAAAGTTAGTAAGTTTTTTTATCTTGTAAAATGTATTCCATACATTCTATTAGTCAATATACAGTGGTTGTTTGGTTTTCTGGAGTTATGAAGAATGATGGGCTGTTTATTGCTGGATAGTATAAGATGTAAATCTAAAAAGACAAAGGCATCCTGCTTTTATCATTTTTGTGCTAAATTATAACACATACTGTTTTAAGGCTGCTTTTGTCCCTTTCTTGGTATATCTTATTCCACTACGCTGTTAAACTTACGACAGGATGGGTTATAAGTCGAATAAAATACCTTTAAGTCAAAAGCTATGCCATTTTATTTCACACTTTCAAGTTGTGATGGACAAAATTGCTAAAATATTTCTTTTGAAAACCCTGTCTAGTTAGAAAAGCGTTTCACAAATATTAGATCTACTGTAAATATACAAGTGCGTGTCTTTACATATAATTTCGGTCATGTGCAGTATTTTGAGTGGGGCCTTTCCTTCACTTTACAATGTGATTTTCATCCACCGTCGCAGTCTTTCTGTATCAGCCTTTCAGAAGAATCTGTGAAGTGTTTTTAGGGTGTGTATTTGAGACATTGGTATATAGCACTTTCGAGGGAACCTCTGAATGAAAAATATCTGCTCCGCAATAATGCCCTCAGTTTTCAGAACATCAACAGTTATCTTCTGTCCTTCGTGATCAAAGAGTGAACAAGAGCAGTGTTTTGTGCATAAATAGAAATTCCAGGCTTTGGAAGATCTTCAGTTGCCCTCTCCTTCCCATAAATTCATGCACGCACTTCCTTACAGTACAGTCGGCGAGGACAGTGCCCCCAGAAACACCCTTCAGCTGGTAGTGAATATCGACACCTTTTCCACAGCATATAGTCAAAACTTTATTAGGCACCTTTACGGTGAATTCAGTCAAGTCGAATAAAAGTACCTTTAAATCAGTCATTTCAGGTCAGTATCGAAAGAGGCTTCCCTTCACAGATGAATTCATTTTTTAAAAAATGGTTAGAAGCTTGAAACTTTGCCTTGAAGTCTCAACATAATTAACGTGTAATTATATTAATTGACTAATTAATTTATAAGCTATGATAAAACAGCAACATATTCTTTCAGTACACACCTCGTATTCCAGTTATGCTAGTAATTATGGAATGTCAAAATTATAGAAAGCACTAATATAGTTGAAGCATGTTTCCGGTAGATAAATCATTTGTGATACTTCTTTACCTAATATCGGATTTTCAAAAGAATCATTTTAACATTTTTGTCCATCATAACTTGGAAGTGTGGAATGAAGTGGCATAGGTTTTCATTTCCAGAGTGAAAAGTTCCTTCATCATGTCATAAGTTTAGCAGCGCAGCGGAACAAGATACACCGAAGAAGAATCGAGGGAAGTCTTGAAATATTTATATCTTATGAATCTAATACAAGGATGTTGAGGTAAGATGTCTTTTGTCTGTGGGTTAATTCGAATTATGTCTTCTTTCAATTAGGACGACTTTCCAGTTGCTACCTGTAGTCACTTAGATGCACATATTTATCCCGTGTAATGAATTACCTTTATATATAGTATCACCGTATTACATACATACTGTTACTACCACTTTATTTATTTGCGTAAAATAGTCCAGTAATTTGTAATTTTTCGTTCAGGAGTGTAGTGACTGCAGCCTTGGCAACGTATGTGGAAAGCGGTCGATCGGTGTTCCAGCCGGTGCGATGTCTAGATGCCATTGGAGCCACTGGAGTAGCAGGACTTACATGGAAAAAGTATTTACCTGATGAAACTACTGTCACCATAAATGATTGTCGTGATAAAGCATTCGAAAGAATTAGTACGAATGCTAAATTGAACGATTTACCTGTTACCATTCTGAAAAAAGATCCATGTGTGTTGATGCACGAACAACCTTTCAGCTTTATGTAAGTAACATTTTTAACTGATTTATTACTGAAAGTTGAAAGAAATCCCACAGGACCTGATTACGGAGTCTTTCACATATTTCCTCTTTTCTTATTAATAACGTTCAATACTCACCGGCTGCAGTACCGTATGAAATTTGCAATGTAGTTGTGATGTCATAGATTTCGTAATGGTTTAGTTGACAAACGACAGTTATTTCAAATTCATTGGTGATTGAAGGATTTGGTATATCAAGATGAAGAGATTATGATCGTGGCAAATTGGTTCTTCGGGGTTTTTTTAATTAACAGGTACAACCAGAAGGTTACATGTCTACCACATTTTGGCATCCTCTTTCAAGGCTCCTATCCACCTCGCCACTGTTCTGTAGGGCAGTGCAGATTTCCCGCAAGCCTCTTGCAGACCTTGATGACACTCTCGTGCTGTTCGACTATCACAATTCAATTTTTATCCAACTCTGTTCTTGTTTTGAAAACATCGTGACAACTACCTTGCTTTAAACCGCCTGCTAACTACCCTTGTGCATAATGTCGGAAAAGAGGGTCTATTTGATTCTGTTGCGTAGCGTCTCTAAAGCAGTGTTGCCATTATTAAAGTTCCAACTCTTTATATAGGAACCCCGAAAGTGTTTGGTTTCTAATTAAGAAGAGATTTTTACTGAACACTTTTTCTGCCGATCATTAAGCATCAATTATACAGCATAATTATTTAGTTATTCAAAGGTTTATATCGATTCCAAGGGGAGAACTTCAGATCTGGTTCGAAAAGGCAATTTAGCTGAGATTACCATACTTCCAAAAAAAAAAAAAAAAAAAAAAAATCGAATGATTGGTGCTTGAGAATACTTCACAGTTCCCAAAAATATGCTACATCTTCTGATTTGGAATCTACACAAATTACAGTCATCTGAAATCCTGATATCCAGGGCCGTCATATCTGATATTGAAGGGTATATTTAAGTGCTGCAGAATCTTTTGTCGACGCTTGTAGTACAAATTGTCGAACAGCTCTGTGCACTAAACAAACGTAAGACACATACTCATTGCGGCTAACACTTCTGATTCTCAGTCGGGGTTGCTTGACTCAGATGCAAGCTCTAGTAATGGTTCGAACTTTAAACCCTAAATCCATTCTTAGGAACGGTAAACCCCAACCAACTAGCCAAACAAGGCTTCCAGCAACAGATTTCTTCTAGGTTGTAGATGGATACATGTCGAACGGGATGAAGACTTGACTTCAGTTCCATTCCTTGTATAATATTTTGCCGTTTTTAGTACGATTCTTTACATTTAAATAAATTTATACCAAAGTTATATAACTTTAAATTGGAATCTCTCATCATGCGACGTTTTCAACAAGAAAAGTTAAAAAAGGTAATACTTGATTCGTCAATGAGAGAGAATTAAAAATAAAACATTGAACTCTCGCGGAAACAATAAACAAATTACCGTTAAACATATATGACGACAGAATAGCGAGATCAATTATCAGTCTCAGTGTAACGTAATCGAAGTTCGGAGACAGATAACAGAAATTGTGTGTAAAAGATTTGATATTTTACATCTTCGTAGTGCTTGTGTATTGCGTTGTTTTTTCCTTTAACCCTACATTAAGTTTATATTGCTTAATTCTTTGTACCATTCTCTTTATTATCCGTGTGTACGACTTTATGTATACTTCTTTCTCACCTCTTTTACTCTCGCTATCTCAAGAACTTTGTTATCCTCTTCAGTACCTCCTTACAAATTCTTTTCTAATTATTTTTTTTTCTTGTTTCATACATTTCATTCCGTGCGATCTCCTACTTTTTTTTTTTTTTGCGTTCCTTTCCTGTTTTTTTTTCTTTATCCTCCTTTCCAGAATATACTTATTCTTTCTTCTCACTCTTCCAATCCCTTTTGTTATTTCTTCTTTTATATTTTCCTGCTGTACATTCTTTTGACATCAGTGCATTATGCACTTTCCCTTCTGACTTTTTTTATTGTCCTAATCCAAAGAGTTGAATTTGCTGTTCTGCTTTCTCCACTTCCAGTTTTATTTTTGTTACATCTTGTACTTCTTTTGTAAATTTTTTCAGTCTCCTTGTCTCTCTCCAGATTTTGTCTTTTTATTAAATTTATTGTATTTGTTACAAGTTTCTTGTGAACCTGTCACTAGGTTTATGTCTATTATTTCAGATATATTGATTGCTTCGGAGCAGCTGGTATGTATATGGATTCTGCATTCAGGAACCTTCCAAAAAACGGAGTTCTAGCATTATCTATCTCTGAAGATGCTGCATTGTACGGCAAGTCGCCAGAGATTGCCTTAAGGAGTTATGGAGGATATATGATCAAAACATTTTATTCTAAAGAATTAGCAGTTCGCTTAGTAGTGTCAGCATTAGCGAGGTAAATATGGAGTTGTGTATGTACAGAAACTTCCCTGATTACAAATATCAATTGCATGGAAACTATTAGTGCCAGAGAATAACGGTTTGTGGCATCTTGAAGAGCAACTCAAACTTTTTTTTCTATATATGCACTTCTATATTGGCCCCGTTATAGCTCTCAGAATGTCCAGTCGATATTATATCCCCCGCCATGTGTTATGTAGCATGTCCGGTGTGATCGAATTGATGATTTCTTCAAGTTTGTGACGAAGAGCAGAATATCACGTACAGGTGTGGCGTAGACTCTTATCTTTGACATATTCCCATAGGAGTTATGTCGGGAAATCGCGGTGGTCAAGGAGTGGGTCCATCGCTTCCAATCCATTACTGTGGAAACGTTCGGTCTAAAGCCCTACGAACATCTAAACACCAGTGTGGTGGGGCACCATCCTGTTGGAATATCATGTTTGGTTGCAAAGGGAGTAGCTGTGGAAAAGCAGTGTTCAAACATGTTCAGATAAACGGGACCAGTTATTGTGTGCTCCATGAAGAAAAATGGTCCGATAATTCTGTCGCGTCGCAAAGCACACCACACATTCACTTTCTCGCTATCTCTGATATCTTCACGAACAACGCACAGGGGTTCGGAACCCCAAATGCGCACATTGTGACGATTCACCTTGCCTGATGTGTGGAAGGTTGCCTCATCACTGAAAATCACCCTCCCCAAGAAATCGGGATCATCCTCGATCCGTTCCAGAATCTCCATTGCAAACCTGGTTCGTTTTGGTAGGTCATCGGGCTGTAGCGCCTGAACGATTTGCACCTTATATGCATACAAACGCAGTCTTTTATGGAGCACCTTATGCACTGTTGAACGTGATGTTCAGCTCGCATGACGCTCTGCGAACTGACTTTGTTGGACTTGAAGGCCTCCCTGACCCATCCCAGTTTCCTCAAACGTTCTTGCTTTGCCCGAGCCAGGCTGTCAATTGACACTCCCCGTGGCTAAAAACTTCTCAAACCATGTTTTAGTGGCTTGACGTCTGGTGGGTCCCGTTGGTACTTTCGTCTGAAGTTCCTTTGCACGGTAATTGGTGATTTAATCTCAGCTAACCACACCACACACTGCTCGCTCTCTCTCTCTCTCTTTTGTGCTGTTGTCATCTTTGTTCATGAACACCTGAAACAAATAACAACAATTAATAATCAACAACAAAAAACTGTTTGAGTTGCTCTTCAAGATGCCGCAAACCGTTATTCCCTGTTACTAATAGCTTCCATGCAATTAATATTTGTAATCAGGGATGTTTCATGTGGACATCCTGTATTTTTAACACTCAATTTATATGAATAGTTTTTTTTTTTTTTAATAACATATCTGGGGAAGATCGATCAACTTACTGCTGTATTTATCGTAATTACGTTACTTCGTTGTGGTCTTACTGTTGCGTTTGGTACAGCTATCAGGTTAAACAACAGAAATGATTGATTTGAAGTCAGAAAAACATTTCTCAATAAAATCAAGATATTTCCTCATTGGGGTTTGATATCTGTTGCAAGTCGTCGTCCTGAAAATAGAAATTAACCAAATCTAACAACATTAGTGAAAGAGAGTCAGTCGTTGGAGAAACAAAAATGTCAGTCAAAAAGTAACTCACAATTTACTGTAGCTTAGTAGTGGTAACCACTAGAGAATATATTGTAGCTAGAAGCATCGGTCTTTTACTACGCATGTAGTAAATGTACACAGAAATGTATATATTATGATTAAATGTTTATTATTAAACAATAGTTTCCGTCTACCTGTAGCATAATACTTATGTAACCGGTATAGTTAATTTATTCAAGTACAATTTAGTAATATTGGCATGGTTAAGATCATCGAGTATTTCTCCTTTCCCCGCTTGGGTGAATCAGCAGAGAAAAACAAAGAAAATCTTAATTGAATATGAGGTGTACTCCTCGTTTATTTAGTATTTATATTTTGTTACAAGGATTACAGTACTCCGTAGCCTAATATGGTGTGCCTTTGGAACGTCTTGTAGTAAATGAATAGAATACTCACGATGCTGTTCCTTTAAAATATACTTCAGAAGTCCGTGGGCCCCTTCTTCAGTCAAACGTCGAAAAGGAGAAACAGACAAGACACAAAATTTCAGATCTGAATTCAGTAGCCACATCAGTGTGTTTGTTCACTTTTCTTTTTTCCAAGGACAAGCAAGATAAAGGCCAAATGCTTATGTCCAAACTAAAATATTTGGTAGCATGTGGCGACCTGGCGGTCTGAAATTCCGCGTCCTGGAGGTAGGTGTCGATGGATTCATAACAAGATATGTCTATCTCTAACAAAAAGTGCTGACTTTGAAGTACCTCAGTTATTGTCACAAAGAAACACTGTACATTCTCTTTAAAAAACCGCAAACAGTGTGTATAATTTACAAAATTTGATATACAGGGAGATAAAAAAAATTAAACCGACAAACGTCGGAAGGTGATGCGTAACACCAAAAATTGTATCAATGCGCTTAGTTTATACACATGAGAGAACTTCAGGAGAGAGGGATTCAGAATGTATCAGTTGAGCTATATTAACGGTTATCATATTTCAGTTGAAGGAAAGCAGAACCATAGATTACAATAGTGCTTAAAGCGTCGATGAAGAGACACTGCAGAAGGGATTCCACAAAGGACATGAGGGAGTCGAATAAGTGCAAAGTAGCGTAGGAATTTAACAGTTTAAGTGTATGGTTGCATACAAAGAGTAAGAACGGAAACAATTAAACCTACAATTGAGAGATTTTAATGGAAACAAATTATTTTGTGAACCTTGTGTTTTTGAATAAAGCTATTAATGACAAAATCCAAATTCTTGTCTTGGTTACCTTAATTCATATTCAGAGATGTATTTTTAGTTCTAACCAAAATATACAGAATGCAAATATGTCTCTTATATAGTATTTGTTACTTGAATTGATCGATATGTACTTCCGTTGTACGTGTCTGACAAAGGGAGCTACTGACTTCTAAAATATTTCGAGAGTAAATTTTGAAGCCATCAGAACTATTTTATTTATTTAATCCTAACTTTTTATTTATTTATTTTTTTCTTTAGGGCAGCAGCACGTTACAACAAAGGGATCCGCGTTCTTTGCTGTGTAGTATTTAAAGTTTCTTTTTTGATTATTATCCAGTCGGTACGAGGACCAACAAACGCAAATGAATGTTTACAAAATATACGGAAACTAATTCACTGTAACATGTGTGAAGATAGAGCATTTTGCCCAAGTACAGTATATCCTATAGGTAAGTAGCAAATATCAAAAGTAAATTTCCCATTGATAAAATAAGTTAAGTCTTGCCCAGTGTTACATAGATTATTGGAAAAATACAGCGTGTACATAAAAATACTATCATAATTTTAACTACGATAGTATTGCTTTGGATAATCGTATTTAAATGAAATTGGTTCTATTTGAAAGAAAAACTCAAATATTTTTTACTATACCTCATAGACATTGAATGTGGGCCCCACGAGTGGCGATGCAGACATCAAGATGATATTCCCATTCACGCCACACACGCTCCAACATATCTGATGAAATGGACTGGATGGCAGCACTGATACGAACTTGCACTTCTTGCAGGTTTTGAGGCAATGGGAGTAAATAGACACAATCCTTTACGTAACCCCATAAAAAGAAGTTACAGACCATCAAGTCAGGCGACCTCGGCAGCCACTTGTAGAAGACATTATCATCATTTCGGCACGTCCAATCCTTCCTGGAAGCCGCTCATTCAGATGTTCTTGAACATGTAAATGCCAGTGAGGAGATGCTCCACCTTGGAAGTAATTGTCTTCTTCTTCTTACAGTTGTGAAAATAACCAATTAATGAGCATGTAAACACAACTCTGCTCACCAATTAATGAGCACAAAGTAAATATGAGTGAATTTGCTTTTGCTCTGTTTGATCCCATCCACTATTGACATTGTTGTCGATTGTTGACATGCACAAAAATATTTGAGTTTTTCTTTCAAACGTGACCAATTTCATTTAAATACGATTATCCAAAGCGACGTAAGTATGATAGTATTTTTATGGACACCCAGTACTTTTTAATTCAGACAGTCGTAAAGATCTTTGTTCGTGATTGACTTGATAGAATTGTTGATAATGATATGTTCCTATTTTAATATATTCTTGAGAAGCAGAAGAGGACATCTATTAAGGTTGCATCCAACGACCAGAAGAAGAAAGGAAAAAAAAAAAAAAAAAAAAAACGCACAGAAGATATTGACTTGAGCAAAATAGTTTGTCAGATTGTTTTCTTGGTGTTAAACTTACAACCATGTGTTAACTACGCAAGCCCTTTAGTTCAAAAATTTCATTAAGTGAATCCCACCAGGTAAATTTTCTTTTCCTAATAACTAACGAATGGAAAGTAGAATTTGTATGTAGTGTTCTATACATTAAAGAGAAGGCAATGTAATTTAACTTAATACAAAGCGACGTATACTCCCCTTGATTATTGCATTGATTTCTATATACTCGTATTATTGATTTCAGATAACTCGCTTGGATCTCGCTTTAAGTAGAAAGTTCTACTCATATAATCTTGGTACTGAATAGGAACTTTAAACTTCAGTCAATTCAATGACTGTACTTTTTGTATTTATGAAGATACAGAATAAAAAGAGAGTCTGTTGTCGCTGATTTCAGAATATTATGAATGCGAACTTTGAGTTAGTGTATCATGGACAATGGTAGCACTAGTACTGACTACATCGTAAATTCTCTTCATGCTTTTCTGTCACACTAGGAAGGAATTATGTTGTGATCGTTGAATTAACACTGAACCACTCCTAAAACTTTCGTATATTCCTTGGGCCCTTGTTGGACTTCAAAACCTTTCTTCTTATCTGATCTTTTTTTTTCTTCTTTCTTTTTCCCCCAACGAATCATCTTTTGGGCAGCTGTTGGTACATTTGGGTACCCTGGCAGCAAGTCTCATAGAATGTTCGTAACTTATGTCAATACGATTTTTTTCTTTATCCTCTAAATGTATAATCGCTGTAACTTGATAAAACACAAAAATACATGCATTTATAATCGGATTAATTATTTTGAGTTACCTCGTATTATGAGTTAAATGCAACTATACAAAAAACTAATATTGACTCTCGCATATACTGTAGAAGCTTATGTGTTGAAAATAAATAAATGAAAACTAAAATAAAATCTGATGCGCTTCTCTTTTGAAAGGTCTTTGTACCCAGCCGTAGATAGGATATTCTAATATAATCCCAATAAAGATGTGAGAAGAAAAATTAGTTTTGTCTTTAAAAGTAATATTATATCGACAGTGTAAGTATTTTTAAAAAGAAAACAACAGAGACCAGATTTATTCCTCATAACAGTACCTATTTTACTTGATTATTTTTAGAAATACGAGGATATTTGCCTTTTTTTTTTTTTTTTTTTCTGAAGGGAAACTTGAAATGCAATATACCGTTACCTTTAATCCTTACATTTCAGAAACTTTGTTTATATGACTTTACTGTTACTTTCAGTTGTTGTTCTCTATAATCTTTTCTTATATTCTTTACAGAAAAACCTCATTCACTTCTTGGATGCAGCTGCCATTCTAATTTGCCGGGAAAACTTGCTACGGAACTTGGTCCAGTATGGGCTGGAGACATTTTCTGCAAGAACTTTATCTGTGATATGATCAAACAATGTGAAAAGTTTTCGTGGGCGAAACGTACCGCGGCATTGCTTGAACAGATTCTTTTGGAAGCTTTATGTCCCAAAGGAGACATCCCCTTCAAAATGCTCGTATCGAGTATTAAATCTACAAAAGAGAATAAGACTGATGAACTGGTGGAGAACCCTACAAAGAAGCCTAAGTTAGAGTGTCAGAGTGAATCCGAGGAAAATAATCATTCGACTCAAAGTGTTAGTTTGCAGGATGGTCTTAGTACGCCAGCCTTTTATTTTAATTTGCATCGACACAGTCCCAAAGGACCGCGATTGTTAAGAGCAGATAAAGTAGTGCAGTACCTTCATCAGGCGGGCTACCGAGCCAGTAGAACACATTTTGACCGCGAAGCTGTGAGAACCAGTGCAACTTTGACGAACTTGTTGGAGGTAATTAATCAATGCTCAGCTCAAGTGAAAGGTTAATAATAATGACAAAAATAACTGCATTAGTAATTTTTGTAATTTATTGCCAGTAACAGTGCGCGTCTGTGACGCACCTTATACATGAATGTACTAGAGAAAGATAAGAATATGATACAGTAAACCCTCCATTTAACGGACTAATAGGAGAGAAAGAATGTCCGTAAAATCGCGAATTGTGTTAGAAACACTAAAATAGGATATTACACTTGAAATTGTGATATATAAAGTACACATAAAATATTACCATGTACACTCATTTCCAAAGTTATTGTCGCATGTATACACGGAAAATAAAGTATTTTTACAGTTGACAAATTTTCTTTTGCCAATAACTCGGGAACAAATGAATTAATTTGAATCTTTTTGTTGTTATTCATAGGATAGTTATAATTTGATAACTTTCCAAAATCGGTACTGTAATAGGTTAATTTATTGTTGAGTTATAAAGAAAAGAATTTTGACAACTGAAGAATACTTTCTTTCGTGACTGTACATAAATATGTTGTTGTAGGAATATAATTTGATAACGAATTCGCCCGGTATTTCTTATAATGTTAGTGTGTGTATAATCGGCAGACATATATGCGGCAAATTTCATGTCGAAAGAGCAGTAAATAAGAACACTAAAACTTTCTTGTGCATTTAACAACATTTGTTTTACTTATTCTAATTTTCGTATTTATAATTCTTTTCCTATGAAATTTACTACAAATATACATTTCACGATTATATACTAGTATCAATATTAAAAGTACCCTGCAAAATCATTGTCATATTATATTCTTACAAAAAGACAATTATAGATATGTGACAATCATTTTGGACATGAGTGTACATGTCATACCGGTAACAAAGAGCTCTTTACTACTACGTATTAGGAGAGTGCAAAAAATAGTCTCAAGCTTCAGTTACTTTGCTTTAAAAGTTGTTTCTTACGAGCTACTGCCATATTACAATCGCATCCGTCGTCGCGTGTTTTAAAAAATCTCGTGGAAATTTTTGCCTCAAAAGTCTTTCTTGCAGCTACATTTGTTACATTCAGTCAAATTCTGTCTGTTAAATCCGAAGTCCATTAAATCGAGGATTTACTGTAATTGTGACAGAACAAGACACACACGTTCTTGTCATTTTTTTTAAGTTAAATTACAGGCAGTTAGGAGATTAGTCTTCCGATTGTTTTTTCGTACTGAGCATTCCCGTTATGTAGCAAATGTTCGAAAATATTCCTCACTTAAATTACGTAATTACATGACTCATTACTTTGACAGTACTACTATTACTATCGGCAACAAGATGTAGATTTGTCCAAATCATCAACCAATTACTTTTTGATAAATAAAAAAGTTTCAGTTCATTGTAATAAAAATTTTCACGCAAATACATTATCTCAGTGAGAAGTCTTTTAACTATTTTGTTTATCGGAGACCTATTCCAGTGCACTGTTACCTTAAGTGCATGAATACTATTACAATCAATGCTGTTACCTGTGATTTTTACTGAATTAACAAATCCAAATATACATACAGTATGGAAGTCTCTTTTTAAGGAAAACCATGTTGTTTCTGTTTACGATCGATTTAAAGTGAATTCATTCCTTACAAAATTTAGAGTTCTACTGGAGTTGACTTGGATATTTCCAATACACTACGGCGAACTTTAAAAAGGAAAGAAAAAAAAAACTAATGGAAAAATGCACAAACTAGTGTTGGAGTAGAAGAAAAAAGTTCCCAGAAGAATACTTGTTTTCTGGACGTTATTTGTTCAGAATGCCTGTCGTAATTCACATTCATTTCTTTGTGTGTGTGATGTTAACCTCCACTCACTTCTCACAGCCAACCCTTTCCTTACCTAGTTCACTGTATCCCATATACTTTTTTTCACATTCGTATTATATTTGGTACAGAAACACTGTTGAGTAGAATACCAATTACAAATAACAGGGTAACATGTTTAAAGTTTATACTTACACATTCAGATATGCAAATATTAAATGATTACGAATTGCATATAAAATAAGTTAAAACATAACATTTTATAAGCACTATCCATTTCCTTTCTCGAACTAGCACGTTTTCCAGTGATTGGCCAGCTAGTCCTATCACTACTTACATCCAGATGATAGGGCTGCCATCTTGAAAGGTCTCAAAAGGAATGTTTACATTTCTGCAGTATTACACAATAATTACAGTACACTTTCAATATTTCCAGAATTTCAAATATCGGTAGACACCCTGATTTAGGATAATAAGTTTAAACCGTGTGCGTGGGTTTTCTCGGGGTTCTCCCGTTTCCTCCCACTTTTTCATTCCACCATTTCATTCATTTCTCATAATCACAGTCTCCTTTAGTCTAACCGGCATAACCGTGGGACGTAAAACTCAAAGATTTCATTTCATTTTCAATAAGTTTAAAAATGAAGCTGCAGCCGTCAGCAAAAACGGAGATCGATCGACATATAACTTAGACAAAAAAAAAAAAAAAAAAACTTCTTGGGATACATATGTCTGTAATTTAAAGGACGATGTAATATTCTTGAAGTTATATCAAACTATATTCAGTTCATATACATGTTTCGGAAGTTTATAAGAAAATATATTACAAAAGGAAACATTCAGTTTTGCTGACGAATGTATTATACGACAACGATGTCCGTTATACAGAAAATTCTGGACCTTGGATGTAATTGGATACTACTTTAACATATTCTGTATAACTTTGATTCAAACATTAATGCCACTTTCATTAGAAAATACACACATCACATATGCCTCGCATATCACATTATTAAGAAACTTAACAGGTGGACTGCTTGCTAATTGCTATATAATTGACACTTCTAAGAAAAAAATCTAAACATTCCGTCCTCAAGTATCTTCCGGTAACGTTGAATTTCTTTGACTTCTTAAAAATGATATCACTTTGTTTGCCAAACTCCTATAACAAGCAGCCTAAGAATAAATGAGAAGGAAAAGTACAGTGTAAGAATTGGTACCAAATGAAAACAAATATTTCAGAGTTGCTTACTTTTTCTTTAACTTCTTATCTTCATTATAACAAGTTAAAGGAAAATATTGTAACAAAAATTGACTATATTCAGCTTTTATATAGCTACAATGGTACTCAAATAACATGAAAATTTACAATGTGATCATTCTGGAATATATTCAAGATAATTACACGGCTGTTTTTCTCAACGATAATAGTAAATAATATACCACGGATCATGAGTTGTAGGTCAAGGATCTAAGAACAGTATATAAATTTTTGAGTGCTGTTTTATTATATATCCTATGATTAAAGACTATTTATTAAATTCCACATGGAACAAACATCCATCTTAATTCATATAAATACTCAAAACTGGCTGAGTCAGGTGTTTTCATTTCGGATAAGGCTGAAAGTTAAGAATCTTCTGGAAATAGTTTCTTCCTTAAATTTATTTGTAAATGAATGAAATTGCGCTCACATAACAACAATGCAACTAACACAACAGAAATGACAACATTAAAAGTTTTGATTTGAAAACTGTTCTCTGTCCCACACATACAGTTTGTAGACTGTATACAGGCTTGATAATATTAAAGTCCTTATACGCACACTAACCCATATTAAGAATTTCATTCTGGAGAAGTAGTGTTGTCTAAACAAATTATTAGAAAGCTAAAATTGCAACTGTACACTTGGACATTTTTGAAAAAATAGTGAAATACTGAATGCTCCATCATTATTACCTGTATAGTTTAGGAGACTGGTGGTAAATGTGAAAATGACGAGATGAGTTGCTGAAATTAAGAAAAATAGAACAACTGAACAATCCTGAGGAAGGATATGGACACAATACTAATTTCCACAAATTCAAAGGCATAAGAGTGAACTACGACCCTTCGCACCAGATAAAAGCATCGAGCCATCATGTCTCCTTGAGTATTCTGAAAATGTAATTTCTAGCTCCGTAATTCTGCTCGATAAGCCTTTTGTACATAATATATATTTAATGCAATGGGCGTCTTTAACTTGTTAAAACTGACGTAACAAAAACATATAATGCTGGTCGAGGTAAATGAACTCTTTGAAACTTCCGCACACTTTAAAACAACTACAAAATTCCCTCTTTCATCACAATGTTTGTAGGTTAGCGCAAAGCATAACCATCGTTCTATGTATAACACATTTCTTTGGAACCCACTGAAAACAGATGACGTCAGAAGTATGTAATCCTTGATCGATCTATTATTTCGTTATTTTGAAAACTTTCATGTAGCCACAAATATTAATACAATGTGATTATAAATAATTTATTGGGTTTCAAATTTAAAAATATCAAAAACTGTTGGCACAATACGTTTTAGTTAATTATGGGACGAAAGAACACAGTTGAAAGTTTCTCATATGCATAATCCTAGATCGTGGCGACAGGGGCAGCACAAGACAAGTTTCCAAAATTGCGTTTATGCAGCAGAAAGCATTGTGTGTTTTGAACTATGAAAAGTGTTTCCGTTGTTACCGTACAGTTGAGACTTTTTTCTTGAGGGTATATATATATATATATATATATATATATATATATATATATATATATAAAACTGTGCATGTACCTCCGCTATCAATAACCTTGGTTGAGCTCCAGAATCGCATTACAGCTGTATTTACGACTTTTAGTAGGATATGCTAGAGCGTGTGTGGGGCGATTTGGACTACTGCATAGATGTATGACAAAAGGAAGCCACATCGTACATTTATAACTGGATGTCTGAAACTTGAACAAAGTTTCTGTGTATTTTCATGTACTAAATTATTGTGTCATACGCTTTTTAACCCACAAACGCCCAAGACCAGTTTTATTCGTTAGCAACTGCATTGAACAATACCGTAATACATCGAAAACCTGAGAAGAATACTGAACAAAATTCGTACAACAAGAGAACGGGTAGTGCGCCTGAAGTGGAACAACGGGCTTTTGGCTAAATGAATGATATAGACCATGTAACGTAGTGAAAAATAAAGTGGGTCACTGGTAGCACAAGGGGCGTTTGTGGGTTTTAATCGACCTTTCAATCCTGATGAATCATTATAATCACCCTGTACTTTAGGGTCTTCCTTACGCTCCCCACTTTTTTTTTTTAAATAACTTCAAGCTAGACCTATATGTATTTACATCATCATCATCATAGGTATTCTGCCTTTATTGGCAGGTCACTTGCCGCAGCTGAGAAGCTTCCATGCTCCACGATCCTCCGCTAACCTTTTCGTCTTCGCGTATGATCTTTCTGTTTTCATATCATCCATTAATTGTAGTCTCTTTCGCCCCCTCCCTCTCTTTCCCGCCACCATACCCTCTAGGACGTCCCTCATGATACAATCTCTTCTTAGGCAATGTCCCAACCATTTATGTATTTACAAGACCTGCTCATTTCTCGCATATAGTTAAGTGTTTGCGCGTAGTTCCCCTTGTTGCTCTATAGTTTGCTAGTTCAAGGCTGTACGGGAAACATTCCTTTATACACTGTAACGTAATAAAGGGAGATACAATCGTTGTTTTTTTATTATTTTTATTTTCGTATTTTCTTTCGTACATTTAAAATTTTAAAAACACTTATAATACGAAGTAAGGGCAAATAAATTAACACGCTTTTGTATATCAAAGGCATAAGGAAGTCTTAGTTAGTACAGATACGAACAACTCTCACGTTGTTTTCTTACCCACTCATTTCCTTTGCACTGGATTATAGTTCCTAAACACTTTGTCTATTTGATATCGGCACTAGCATCTACTTTACATATTACTTAGTATGAAAACTTTTCTTACGACACTGGCATCGTAGAAAGATCACACTTATAGTGCTTACTGTTCTTTTACCAATAATTACTTATGTATGGTCTGAGAAATTTTCTAAGAGCAACGAACAACGCACACCTTTGTGTGATTCTCGTGTTACACCATTTTTGCAAACCAGTATTCAAAGTTTATTCAATGCTTGTCAAGAGAAACTGTTAAGGATGTACAGCAGCAAAGGTAGTTATGCAAATATTTTTAAATATATTCAGAAAGTTAATTTCTACGAGGTGTTGCTAATCCACAATTAAAATGTAAATGTAGGTTGACAAATTTAGCCGAATTCATATCTAAAGTTACGAATTTATTCATTGTAACATTCGCCGATTACGAGTTCTAATAAAAGTTTGGAACTCCCTGGTGACTACCATACGCACCTTTTGTACTAGAAAGCTGGGTTCAATTTTCGCTAGGCGTTCATGTGGTTTGCTCCTCACTCTAAAGGTTATAGTTCCATGTCTCATATAGCCTTGTGCTGAAATGGGACTTTAAAGTTTAAACCAACCAACCAATTTAATAAAAATTTCATGGACTTTGGAATGACGTATAGTTTGAAATGGTAATTTTCACTCAAATTCTGGTTCATGAATAAATATTTTTAACGCATTCATTAAAAAAAAAAAAAAAATCGTATCTCTCACTAGTAATTATAGAAATATTAAAATCAATCTTCAAGAGATGACGTACTCATCCAATTCGACCCAGTTCGGTTTACTGCTTCATAAAATTGATTTCTTTAATCAAAACTGGACCAGGAAGAGCATATGCCTAAAAATATGAAACGTATGGTCCCTTCTACTTACCTCTGTGCTGTTAGGTTGAGCAACAGGAACCGGTTTACCAGCATCTGTATTCTCGGATACAACAGGTGTTAATGGAATACTTTCTAATAGCTCACAGCCTGCAAATAAAAACCAAATTTAATTGCTGAAAGTATCAAATAAAATGAAAATGAAAGTATTCTCATTCCTCGATTTAATGTTCTACGGTTATTCCATCTAAGCTAAAAGAGACGGATGATTCATGAAAGTGAATAATTAGGTAAGAACTGATGAAATTAGAATGTTGAAGGAAACAGGAGAATCCCAGAAAACTCATGGACACCTGAAAGTATCAGTAGTCAAAGATTTATTTATGCAAAATTTTCTACGTTTCTTAGGTATGTATATTATAAACTGACTTCATGAATGAAGAAAACATTACTAGTGAAAAGAAAACGATTTTCTTGTTTGATTTGCTCAGCATTCAGATGTAAGTGAAAAAAAAATCTATAATATACTTGTATGATATTCGAACAGTAAAAAGTATTCGTTATTGAAAGGCAAAGTTATTTCTTATATAATTACAGCGAACTCTGGATATTCGTGTGCGGATTGTCCAGTTTGCGAGTTATTCGTGCAGTGTATTATTTACTTCGGTGAAGGTATTCGAAAGGTTGAAACCAAGAAATTTCGAGTACGTGTGAAGTGAGCTCGCACAACTACCATTGCGTATCATAAATACCAACAATCGAGACATTACTGTAGTATAAACACAGTTTTAAGTATTTACTCTGTTAAGCAACTTCTCTTACGTCTGTATATATGTTTATAGTTCTCTTATACTAAACTATTATTGTGTTGTTTCGACCGCTGATTAGCACGAATAATTGGGAGTCTGCTGTCATTCTTCAATACACCGTCCGACAATTAAGTAATGAGACTGATTTTATATTTGTGACGAAACAGTGAACACAATCCTTAAACCAATATGTGCGTTCGAAAGAGTGATCTCTTCTCTACAATCTGGCAACACTGCATTGTCGCACGCGAAGCATGACGGGAAAAACGACGCCATTACCAGCAATCACTGAGAAGCCGTCGTCACGCTAGCAGCATGGAGCAGAGAGCGAATATCAAATTCTGTGTTGAACTGAGTAAAAAGTGCCACAGAGATTGTTGATTTGATGTGGAGAGTGTATGGGAATGTGGGGACACGGAGAAACTTAGACTTCAGAAGTCAAAAGTGAAGACAATGCTTCTGTGTTTCTGCGACAGTAAGGGTATCGTTCATGAATTTCGCACGATGAATGCCCAGTTTTATTCTAAGTGTTTTAGAGCGTTTCATAAAGAGAATTCGTCGCGTTCGGCCTGAATACTCAGCTCCAAGTAGCTGGATCCTTATCCATGACAAGGCAACCGCTCCCCAGGCAGTATTTGTTCAGGAATATTTCGCCAAAAAAACAAGTATATGTGCTGCAGCACTCCCCTATTCTCCAGATATGTCCCCATGCAACTATTTTCTGTTCCCTACCCTGAAGTTACCATTAAAAGAACGACTTTTTAACAATGTTAAAGACATCCAAGCAGCTGTGACAACGGCATTACGGAACATACCACCACAAAATGAGTTGCAGAGGTCGTTCCATTTCTTGCGTGATTGTGCTACTCGCTACATTGACGCAACAGGGATGTATTTTGAATAATAAACAAGTATTATTACATTGTCTTCGTTTGTTTGGTCAGAAAATATCAGTCTAATTACTTAATTGTCAGACGGTGTATAATGAGCAATTTTCAGGAATTACAAGATAGTTCACCGGTGGAGCACTCACTTCGACCACAGACTTGAACCTCGCCCACCGATATGTCAACTATTTCAATGGGTAAACAGCATTTGTATTATCGAGATAGCTTTTCTTTCTTTCTGACTCCTGTAGGATTTTAATTGACAATACATAATTCTTCCGGAGTCGGTATTGTATACCTTTAATTCAGCTTTCTTAGGAGCAACAGTGTGGTGGGGAAGAACCTATAATGATAGGACTGATCTTGCATACTGATCTGTATCCCCGTCAGCTGCACCGGGGGTCCCGATCATGGTTGTGGTGTTGCATAAGGACACAGAAAATCAAACTATACAGATGGTGATCAGAAAAATGGAAACACCTGTAGTTGGCAACACGTCAGATGTATGGGTTGGCAGTAGTGTCGTGGCGCCCGCAGCGCCGGACCGCTGGTGGTGGTGTTAGGTCGGTCTCCATACTACGTTAGGCGCAGTGGAACAGCAGTGTCCAGTGGCTGCAGCAGACGGAGGTAGTGTAAAATGGGAGACCTCTCAGATTTTCAAAGAGGGCAAATTGTTGGTGCGCGGTTATGTGGAGTGAGTGTGACGGCAGTGGCTACTGTGTTAGGTGTGTCGCGTGGGACAGTGTCGAAGGTGATGACGGCCTACACAACACACGGGAAAACCACATCGGGGAAGCGGAATAGTGGGCGGAAGAAAATCATGAGTGACAGGTCACGCCGGGTATTAAAGCGCATTGTCACGCAGAACCGTCGTGCCACTGCGGAGCAAGTGACGGAGGAACTCAATCAGCACCTCCCCACCCTGTTTCGACAATCACAGTCCGCCGCGAATTACATGACATGAATTTACGGGGTCGTGTTGCACGGGCCAAACCGCTCATCAGGGACCATAACGCTTTCGCATGCTCGAAATGGTCCCGCGACCATGCAACTTGGACCGTTGAGGACTGGAAACGTGTGATATAGTCGGATGAGTCATCATTCACCCTATTCCCAACCACGGGCCGTGTTTATGTGTGGAGAACGCCCAAAGAAGCTTATGATCTGCAGTGTCTCCGCCCAACTGTGAAACATGGCGGCGGCTCGGTGATGCTGTGGGCCGCCATATCATGGTTTTCATTTGGTCCTGTGGTCACACTTAGCGGACGAATCACTGCCAACGATTATATCGCAATTTTAGGAGACCACTTGCATCTTATGGTCCGGATGTTGTTCCCGGACAATGACGTCATCTTCCAGGATGATAATGCCCCCTTTCACACAGCTGGCGTTGTTGCAGCGTGGTTTGAGGAACATCGGGATGAAGTTCAACACCTCTCCTGGCCCGGGGAAACTTGGGAGCTGACGATCCCTAACACTTCCTGCGAAACATTCGGTGTTCACTGTTGTCAGAGCTTCTCTTTGCCTACTTTGCACCCACCTTGAAATCAGTGCATATCTGAGAATTCTACTGAGAGTATGTCTGGGAATTATAACCTGTAAGGAATCCATTGCACACATTGCACATAGATGAAATATGCAATTTTGGGTTGTTTATGAATGATTTTTTTTTTTTTTTTTTTAACGCCGATATGGACCACCACTCTACTGTTTATCGAATTCAAAATAGCACGTATTGAAATTTAGCTTTTCCATTATTTTGGACAGCCCTAGTTCTGAAACTATGCACTTTTCTCCAGAAGACCACACGAAATTATTCTCTTACTTTGATGTAAGGAATCACCTCTTATAGTTTGTCAGTATAGTTCATTAACCCCTGCGTATATTATATATATAAATATAGTTTTCATGCTTGAGAATTATACATGAAGCAAAATTAAAAACGAATTAACAGTTCAAAACCACGTGGAAATTTATTTGTGTTCAGAAAGGAATTTACATCACAGAGCTATTCATGTCACTGAGAGAAAGACCAATCAGAAACATCGTGGTGGTGATAGTAATTATTATAGATGGAGGGTTTCTGTAGAAAGGGACAATAGCATTACAATGTTTCCGTCTTGTACACATGTTCAGAAGTGTTTGTCAACCGGGATGGAAGGAACACAGTGGACGTCTCAGCGGAATACTCACGAAGTGCGAAGAGGACAACACATGCTTCTCCAAATGCCAATTCGTTTCTTATTTTGCTCCAAGTATAACAATGTCTTTTAACTCCACCCCTTCCTTTTCCCAAAATAAATTACAAGGTGTCCGTCAATTGGTTGCACTAATTTTCACAATAAATCCGACTTTCATTAAATAAGTTGCTTCCTGAATGCATGCCAACACACCTCCATAATTGTAATTCTAAATAACTATTGAAAGATGTGTTCGTATTAAAGAGTATCATTCTGATGTTAATTCTTTGATCTACAGCGTTCCTTCCACAAGAGATAACAATCTTGTTTTGGGCTTGATAATTGTTACTGTAACTCTTAACTCATTGTTTGATGGTGTAACATAAAAGTTTATTCTCCTTTAACGATTTTTTTTTCTTTCTCTCTCTTTAAACTAATATTATTTTCTGTAAGAGAGAATAAAGGCAACTGTACGAATTCTTACCTAATTCTGAAGCCAAAGACGCAGCAGTATCACTACCAAAAACTGGAACTGCACCGTTACAATGAGGACAAACTGCCGCACCCATATTAACAACTAATCCCACAAGAGGCACTTGCAATTTCTGGAACATATTTGCTCCACGACGAGCAACTTGTAGTGCTGTTTTCTGTGGCGTAGTTACCAGTACGACTCCTTTAAAAAATAATAATAATAATAAATCTTTAAAAAAATATATATTAAATGTATTTGGATGGTAAGTATTAAGAAATAATAGAACAACTTCTAATTCCCCATCAATGCAGCACTTTATTGAGCTAAGCTTCTAATTCTCAAATTTGCACGTTCTTTAATATGTTACCCTGGAATTTATGGCACAACGAAATGCTAAAAATGGCATGCAAACTGTCAAAGTAAAATTTAAACAAGTAAGTATCTTTTCAGAGTGAAACTACGGTAGGCATCCAAACCATGCGAATTCAATACTCAAAGTTGAAGCTGCACATCTATAAATACTAGTTGCAGTAGATTAATAAGATCGAAGATAAAACCTACTCTTCGGACGTTGAATCCATATCAGGAAGCCATGACTCGCTGCCTCTTACTATTGGAGTCCTATGGAGATTAATACTGAAGCAGCAAGTGCCAACTGGTGTATATCACTTTCTGTTGCAATAGAGGAATAAAATCAGAGGTCAAACATATTCTTGTGGATTGAATCCATATCAAGAGCTGATTATCACTCGTTTGATCCATTATGCGATCAGTTGTAACTGAAAAATCGAAGATTTATACCACTTCCAGTTTGAACAGGTAAATAAAAATCGAGACAAAATGCATTCTTGGGACGCTGAATCTGAGTCCAAAAATAGCTTTTCGATATATCGTACCGTTTTCCCTTTAGTGGAAATAAGTATTGAAACTAGAAGTACTAGTATATTTCAACCACTTCCCGTTTCGGCAGTGGTGTGGGTAGTGATGATATGTTCTCTTGAGACAGTCAATCGATTGCTAAAAACAACTTGTCGCTATTTATTACCATTTTTACTTTATGTCAATCAACGTAAAAACCGGAAACATTTTTGGTTTGAGTAGAGAGTTAATGGAGGAAACAGAATCCATTGTTGGGATGGTGAATCGATTTCATAAAACCGCTTCTCGATATCCCTTACCGTGTTTGCTTTACGGAAATCGATATTGAAACCGGAAGTACAAGTAAACTTCAACCACTTCCTGTTTCCATGGAGTGTTGCGAGTAGTGATTGTATATTCTCTTGAGATTGCTGAATCGGTTACAGAAAACTACTTGTTATCTATTACTTTTTCTATTCTATGGTGATTAATGTTGAAACCAGACAGGGTCGATTTCTATCACTTCCGGTTTGAACAGAATGTTAATGGAGAAGATTTATATATATATATATATATATATATATATATATATATATATATATATATATATATATACAGAAACTGTATATATGTACAATTACAGTTTCTGCTGTATGGAAATCAATATTGAAACTGCGGAAGTACTAGTAAATTTCAACCACTTAAGGTTTCGGTAGTGCTACAGGTTGTAACCATATGTTGTCTTGAGACGCTGAATCGATTGCAGAAAATAGCTTGTTCCTATGTATTACCATTTTTGTTCTTTGGCAATAAACGTTGAAACCGGAAATAGTTAATTTGTACCACTTTCAACTTGTATAGAAGGTTAATAGCGCAGATAAAACATATTCTTGAGACGCTGAATCGATTGAAAAGAAAAGAAAGAAAAAAAAAAAAAACGCTTTTCGATATCTCTTATCGTTTTAGTTCTGATAACTTCAGTCATAACTTCAAGCCTGACAGAATGTAAATGTCATGTTACCCCTATGCCAGCTATTCGAAAATAGTTTACACTAATGATTCATATTCTTCTGAACACTTTCACTTCTGGGCTTATATAGCTATGCAAATTCCAGCTCCTGTGAGATCAGTGCATTTTTAGATTTATATCAGACAGTAAAAGAAGATAGGTATGCGAAATGTATGGCAAATAAATCTTTAGATATTCTATTTTAAGATAAAAAATACTTAAGAAGTAAGCTTTTATTATTTATTATAGTAAAGCCGGTTCAAGTTATTAACTCTATAATTTAATCATGTCTGTGAGATTGTCTAGATACAGTCATGTGCTATTATTATCGTATGAATTAAAACGTTTAGTTTGGAATAAGAAGGGGGGGGGGGTTCTTTTACTTTAAGCTATACATAATTCACAGAAATCAGTGTACTGAAGCCCATCTGCTTACAAATAAATTTGTAGATGCTTTTCAAATACATCTGGTATGGTTTATTTTCTTTGATAACAATTATATAAGGTTCACGTTCCTCGTCTACTTACGAATTCCGGCTAAGTTAATTTTCTAACATAACTAGAGATCAGAGTACAGCTCCTATGGCAATCTAGATAAAGATTCCGCTGTATTAAATAAGCCTGACGTAAAATTTCACTCTGTTCTTTTGTTTACATGACTTATAGGAGACCATGTATCGAATATATTAAATGAACTCAGCAATCTACAATTTCATTAGATTTATGCTTCATCGAATTGTACTATAAATTCGCTTTGTAGAAGTAATGGTGTTTTTACTCAATTTTCTCTAATTTTTATAGACTATCAGTTGCACTCTATTTCAAAACACATGCATATTACTTACAGTATATATATATATATATATATATATATATATATATATATATATATATATATATATATATATATATATATATATATATATATATATATATATATATATATATAAAGCTACCTACTTTTCTTCAAAAGCCCTGGCTTCTTATGTATAGTTAGAATTAAATCAAACAAATGTGAATTTTCTTTGACCAATTAAGATCTTTATTTAGAACCTAAATATTAGAATTCCCTTTGTACGATTGGCAGAATCACGCCTTCTGAAGGAAGATGGGTGACCATTTTTTTAAATAAGACTGTACAAACTTATCTGAATATATTAAAAAAACAGCTACGTTAAATTTCTATTAACACAGTTGGTTTAATATATTTTCTAACACGTTTGTTTGCATTATTATTAATCTGCAACTCACTCCTTTTCCCTTACTTATTTCTTTTACACCTTTTTCAAAGATTCACAAAACTGAATGAACTACTTAGTTGCATTTATATTTCCTTGTTCTCTTTATTTGTTTACACATAACTTACTTTAGCTTTCAAATGCTGAATTTACTTGGAATTTTATGGAAATTTCTACCTGAAATGGGTATATTCTGTATTAAAGACAGCAGGGTATCACCAGTGCCCGGAGGAGTATCAATCACAAGATAATCAAGAGATTCCCATGCTACCTGACGTAATAACCTTTCCAAGGCATTCATCACCATCAATCCACGCCACACTACTGCAGACTTTTCTTCAATCAAGAATCCCATAGACATACTAGAAAAGGAGAGGAGTCTCAAGAACTGCACAAAATTACAACCGAACTTACTTTTATATTCGTATAAAAAGAGAACAGAAACATGCAAGAGCATTATTATTATTATTAGTTACACCGACAAACGAAAGACACAGAAAATATAGTAAAACTTCCTACATTCTGTAATTAATAATATCTACCCCTAGGGATGCCCACAGGCGAGTTTTACGGTACAGGTTATTGTGAGGACATGAAATTATTTGTGGAGACAAGAATTTTTAATTGAAAAACGTACAATCAAACTGAAGAATGGTAAATTTTGCCGGCAGAATGATTGAATTGGGAGGTTACACTCAAGTCCTTGGGGGAATGGGCACCGCTGTGTTAGCCTTTCAGCAGCTACTCTAATATGGCTGCCCACGAATAACTGAAAAAATGGTATTAGTTTCTTCTACATGTAGTTGGCAAAGACATATTTGATGCACTTCTCCCTACTTGGTGCCTGAGATAAATTACGAGCTGCAATCTCGAGTTGTCTAGTTCTAAGATCCTATCCATTTTCTCATGTTCTACGATTACATGATACATAGTACAGTCCCTGATAGTCGACATTGTCTTATTTAACATTCAAATCATTCCTCATCTGTATTCATTCATTCATGGGGTAAGCCACATTCTACAGAGTAGGTCTATCTCAACAGATATACTGGAACGCATGCCAAACAAAGAACACATGGAAAATTAACATGAAAGATTATTTCTTCTGGACGAGTGACACATCAGGAAAATTTCTGCAGACTGCACATTTACATATACTTCAATTCTGGAAAATTGGCAACCATATGCTATTCCACAATGGTGTGACGGCACTGAACGGAAACTGTATACGAGATTATAGTGCTGTCCATACCACTACTTAATGTAAGCCGTCTTATAAGGAAACTCATTTTATCCTTCTGTATTAAATTCATTTTTAAAAAAATCATCTAACCGACGACTTTTTGCTGACTGCTGTCAGCATAGTTAGGACATATGCAGAAACGATGGGGATTAGGGGAACACGAGGGATGGGAATCATTAAAATGAAATTAAATGAAATCCTTAAGTTTTACATCCCACGAGTATGTCGGCTAGGCTAGAGACGGTAATGATGAGAAATGAATGAAATGGTAGAATGAAAAAAGTGGGAGGAAACGGGAAAATCCTGAGAAAACCCACGCACACAGTGTTCGTCCACTACAAAGCTTACTTGGCGCGAGCTGGAATCGAACCAAGGACCCCATGCACCAGAGGTGAAGGCTCTACCACTGAGCCACCGTGGCTCCAGGGAATCATTAACTGACACTGACATGTTAACACTTGTAAACGAAAGTCAGTAGTGGAAGTCTCAAAATAACTGCGTGACACAAACATGCTCATAGTCTCTACCGCTTAAATTAAATCGTAACCAATTTGTAGAAGAAAATATCTTTTGAAGAATTATTAATTCAAATTAATTATACTAGTAGAGAGAATATGAGTATTAGTTGCCAAGAAATCGACGCGCAAGTCCAAAAGAGCTATCTAAATTTGCAGTTTTGAGATTTCCCAATGATATTCATTGCATGAAGTGAAAATCAGTGACGGATAAAGGGATCCAATTTAAAATAAAATATACCATGACAACTTTCGTACTAGAAAGATTATTTAATTTTAGTGGAACATGGCATATATTTTTCTGAGGCTTTCCAATTATGCCTACTGCATGGGTTTAACAATAGGTCCAGAATGAAGATGTAAATGTAACCTCCCCGCGATTTACGGAATCTACGATAACTTTCGTAAAAATTATTCGATTTTGATAGAATATGGTGTACATGGTCCCTTCCCACAATCCCTACTGCTTGGGGATGAAATCTGAGGAAACAAATCCCCCCCCCCACTCCACTTAAAAAGTGTTCCGCAAAACTTTACTAAAGATTTTTTTTAATTAAAAAAAATTAGTAAAGGATAAGACGATTAAAACAAACAAAGAAACAAAAAAGCTCGTATCTACAATGCACAGAACACCACTAGTATATTTTTATTTTTCAGTTCTTTTCCGCTATACGATACAATTACTTTCCTTCATTTATTATGCCTTTCCTGTATTCTGTCCTATCAGCTTGTCTTTTTCTCACCAAACTCATCTACTTTCAACCTGGTAATACTGCCAAGTATGTAGCTCAATACGTTTTCTCCTGAAAATAGCGGAATACGTGTTTTGGCTTCTTCAGAAATATCAACTATTTTTGAAGTGAAATGTAGAACCTAGAGTTACGGGACAATGGTATAATTAGTCTTATCTTGTGATTTCACTAATGACCAATTATTTTAAAATTCAATTTAGATTAACATTATATAGCATTTAAAAAATGCTGATTAACATTTTCAAGACAAACTTACCATTGTATTCCATAGTTTCTCAAAGGTTTCATTAAATTTTCTGAAATATTCAAGAAAAAAAGGGATGTTAATATTCCACTGAGAGATTAAACAACTCACAAAATAAGTTGATGATATGTTTATGACGAGGTCTGAACGAAAATAATAGACGAAAAATGTAATGTAAAATAGCTTTACGTTAATGAGAGTTCAAACTTACTAAAAACATTCGAATTTAACACTTACTACAAACGTTTCAGCAATTAATTCTCATCATCTTCAGTGCAATCTTTAATGTAATTTTTTGTTGTTTGAAGTGCCTTTTTTTTTTAAAGAACCATTTTTTGATAAAATTTCTTCCCTGTAGGGATACTGATAAGACAGGATTTTTCAAAAATTTAGGACTTCAAGTAACAAAATTTCATTCAAGAACGGACTGAAGATGATGAGAATTTATTGCTAAAATATTTGAAAAAATGTTAGACTGAGATGTTTCTAGATAGGTTTGAATTCTCATTAATATTATTGACATGCATTCTATTGTTTCATTACGTAGCCTTATATTATTATCTTTTCTAATGTTTTAGTGGTTAGACACTCGTATGAGGAGCTTCTGTTGTAGAAAGAATCTAAACTTTGTCTAAATTTTGGATCATAGTACTTTGTCTAAGAAACTAAAATTACAATTTTTTATAAGCATTAAAATTTTAACAATACTAAAAGCTCCAAATTCAAAAATAATAAATATTTTGATTGATTTGACTATAATATCACTTATCTCCATTATGGCTATACGAGATGTCGATCTACAGTTTATCACGGATCGGAACCACTTGTATAGGCCGACAGGCTGACAGTATGGTTGGCTCCTGTGACATGACGGCATTATATAGATAGCGTATTATTTTCTACAGATATTTTGAACTGAATTAGAGCCCATATAATCCTAGCCAAGGTGGTACTTTCGCTCTTGTGATTCTGCATATTGGTCTTCAGTACAAGGAAGTTTATAATAGAATAGTTTTGAGGTTTCAAACTACACCAACACCAACAACGTTTAGGAGCTGATTTCTGATATCAAAATGCAGCAAGAAATACAAATCAATCTGTGTGTTGACATGGTTTCTTTTGGCGCTATGACTTGTCGAAAATGTTATCCTTTCACCACATCAAATTGTAAATGAAATTTTTGAGTTTTACGTCCCACGGTTATGCCGGTTAGGCTAAAAGAGACGGTGACGATGAGATATGAATGAAATGGTAGAATTAAGAAAGTGGGAGGAAACGGGAGAACCCCGAGAAAGACCCACGCACACGGTGTTTGTCCACCACAAAGACCACTTGGCGGGAGCAGGGTTTGAACCCAAGACCCCAAGCACCAGAGGTGAACGCTCTACCACTGAGCCACCGCGGCCCCCACATCAAATTGTGTACTAATATATTTTTAAAATAATGAATATCTGTGTGTAGTATTGCACTGTATGAGTCAGAAACATCGACATTACGCAAAAATGATGAAAAACGACTGGAAGCCTTCGAAATGTGGGTATAGAGAAGAATAGAGATAATTAGCTGCGTCGAGCGGAAAACGAATGAGAGGGTGTTAGAAATGGTGGGAGAGGAAAGAACAATTTTAAATATTACTAAGAAGAGGAAGAGAAACTGGTTGGGACATTGGCCAAGAAGGAATTATATCATGAAGGACATACTAGAGAGTATGGTGGTAGGAAAGAGAAGGAGAGGGGAAGGAGACTACAATTAATGGACGATATCAAGACAGAAAAATTGTACGTGAAGACGAAGAAATTAGCGGAAGACCTCTCAGCATGGAAGCAGCGGAGCATGGAAGCTTCTCAGTTGCAGCAAGTGACCTGCCAATAATGGTAGAATACCTATGATGATGGTTATTCTCTTACCTGACTTCGGTCAGTCATTTTGTTCTTGAGGTACGGATATTTCTGCGTTTTTCCGACAGACTTTCGGCTGGTCATAATTGGTCTATACTTTTTGTCCTACTATAACTGATATTATCTCCCAAAACTTGTCGGTGTTGTTTCGAAACACCGTATCAATAAACTGTGAAATATTGTATTTCCTTTTCTATATTTCTATTATCATAGGGTTCCAACTGAATTTATTAATTTTTAACAACTGCTTGGAGATCCCCCTACCAAAACGATCGAGTTGCAGTCTAGTCTCATATATACGCGAATCTACCTTTAGTCTACATGTTAAAATTTCCGTCATTCAAGAAATAAAATATTTCAGTTTGTGGATGAATGGTGAGGAAAAAAAAAAAAAAAAAACTCTCATTAATACGAATCTTTTACGAACGATAACTACGAATTATTTCATTAATCAAAGAAAGACAGGGAAAGGGAAACCAGAATGAATTATAGACAAGATTTCTGACAGAAATAGCACAAAGAACGAAATAAGATGCACCTGTTCGCAACTATTTAGCCTATTAACTAAAACAGATTGGTGCTTTAATGTTGAGTGAAAAATGGTCCTGGAAATAAGCTACGAGCTCAATCGCTACCTTAAAAAACGTGGTAATCTGATATTATTTTGTAATCTGAGACATTGAATTTTAAAATTATTGCCTATCCAACTATTTTTTTTTATATATACATATACTAGTATATACAGCTATTAAGCCAAGACCTCTGTAGATTTTAAAAATAATTTTCAAAACAATCCAGTATAATTACACTACTCGATGTATGGGGTCATAATCATGCGGTGATAAATATTTCAGAAACACTAACAATGTTTTCCAAGTTCTATACCGATATATAGTCTAAATTGTAATATTGTCGCATGTCGTGTGTTTTTCCATTGCTTTAAAAATTATTTTTAAAAAGAAAATCAACTGTGAATCCACAGAGGCTTTTTATAAAAATAGATTTCATGAAATGCTTCTCACCAAATTTTCTGAATACGACCTCATGCTGAGGAATATCCTCAAGTACCTTTTGTCAACAGTGGTGTTTCATTTAGATTCATCATTTGAGGAACAGTCGGGCCGTACACGTCGGCATCTAGGAGACCAATATTTTTAGTCGGTTCTACGACCTTTAGCGCCACAGCCAGATTAACTAAAAAAAAAAAAAAAAAAAAAGAAGAAAGTAAAAACCATATCTCAAATTCGTTCACCTTGCCTTAAAACAATCCTTTCTAGAAAAGACAACACTATCCGTCGACAAATCTTCTAGGTTAAAAAGTTAACCAAGCGGACCACTGTTACAAACTCTATCCAAGAGAACTGCTCGGTAAAGCAGAGAACATTTCGAGTAGAAAGCGGATTAGAGAATCGAACTGCGATTTCAATCCCATTTGAAAACATATTCTTAAGACTGTTCGTTAAACCCCTTCAAATATACTAAATCATGTTCAATATAGTGTTCCTGGCGATAAATAATTGCAAGACATAGGAGCTTTCATTGAACGAGACTTCTATTCAGTACAGCCTTATCAAGTTTAACCCATTCATTCTTGCACACTTTCCAGAGTCTCTCAAGTATTTGTAGCCCGATGTTTCGTGATGTTCCGTTTAAACAGACCAAATGCACAGAAGATCATGCAAACGTTTGTATATGAGCGCTACCTAGCAGGTAATAAATGGATTGTGTCATCACGCTAGATAAGGCGTGGGTCTGTTTGATCGCGTCAAAGCAGGTACGTGCGATTCACTACCAATTTAGCGATGAAGAGAAGTACGTACAATGGATTCGCACTCTCAAGGTTACATTTTCTCAAATGGTTTATGGTAATGGCAAGTTTTTGTATTAAGGAAGCTTCCTATACTCAGAAAGGCATCTAATGTAAAGGTAAATGCTGCTTACTATATGCAGCACGTCTTAGATCCCATATACCGCCAACATGTCCCGGTTCTATATAGCAATGAGACCACCAAAGTCCACATTCACCAAGAGAAGACCCACATTACACCGCCAAGACAATGGTGGCCTACAGAGCTCGTATGAAACAGGAGACAGGTATCAAGACTATCCTATTTAGATACATTTTAACTAAATTGCCAGATACACCACATACAAGACTTTTTTGTCTTTGGCCTACTTAAACGGAACATCAAAGAATGCAAGGACGAGTGAGCTAAACTGGATCAGTCTGTGCTGAATAGAAAACTCCGATGTCGTACAACTGTTCATCGCCAAGGCCATAATCGGCGGTGGAAAAGAGGTTTTACAGCCTAGGGTAAGCGGCAGCAATTCACTATCATAAGGATGAAACGACCTTTTGTAGTACAAAATGCTAAGATTTATCTACAGATATGCAAATAGCCAATGTCTTGAATACGTTCCTAATTGTTAAGTAATATGTCTCCAAATGAAATTAATGTTATAGGCTTTGATAACACATTATCAACGTTGACTTTGTATAAACATTCCGATTTTTAGCTTATACTATTTTGCAAGTGTAAGATAAAATTTTGTAAATACTTTTATATTCAGAAAGTATCTTTACATACATTCTTTTATTCAGAAACATACATAGTGAAACCTTTGAATAATGAGCACTGACGGGACATGATGCTTTGCTCGTAAATAAGAGGGCCTGTTATAGAGAGGTTACACAAATAAGATTACTCACAGCTCATGCAGTAATTGCATGCAGTACACAATAAATACGTTATTTATAAATATAAATATATGCTAGTATAGAACTACTGTACACAATGTTAAAATTACTGGGGAGTTAATGGGAAATACCCTCTGTAAAGAAACAAAATTATCGCTGGGAGGCATATTGATATAGGCGCGTACTGTAAAATATACTTTATGTGTGGCAACTTTATTCTGAAGTACATGTATCCCCTGTAAAAATCTCTCGTAAGAATTCATAAACTGATTAGGAATATGCAACATTATTATTACTACATACTGAAAATTTAGACGGTAATCATGACGGTTTATAAATTTCGTGGGGAAAAGTTAGTAATGTACTTCCTGCCGACACTAGTTTTTGTTTGAAATTTTATGTAATGTCTAAAGTGTCGTGGATTTATTTTCACACTACAGAAAGTGTTTTCTATGCTAAATACATATAACACTGAAAATAATTTCTGTCCGATATGGAAAGCTTATGAAAATGTGAAGCGGAGGGAAGGAATAAGATGTCAGTGTCCGTTTGCTTTGATTTGTTCTGATTTTAACGTCCCACGATTATGCCTGGTAGGGTAAGGGAGACGGGGACCTACTGATTATAGTGGAATCCAAACCACTTTTTCGTTTAACTGTACCCCCACCGGGAATCAAATCCGGGACCATGTACACAAAGGCAAGCGTGCTAGCCCCTAGGCCAAGCGGGGATCCATGCCCGTATCTGAGATTGTCTTTAAAAGTGTTCTGCCCATTCTAATACACATATTTTTGCCGAAAAAAGGGGAAAAACTGTCCATATAATGGAGGTGTTCGTTACTTGAGAGGTGCCCGTTTAAGAAGATTTCATTGTATTATGCAATTGTTGGATACTCCAATGGATATCAAACACGAAAAAGCTGCAAACATATCCATACGCTCTAGTTGTTGTAATTTAGCTCTGAAGACCTGTATTACGTAAGTTGGAGGGTTACTGTACTTAAAAAATACTAAAATTTCGAACGTATGTGAATGGTCAGCATTTGCAATCAGGAAATACAATCCTGAGTTCATTTTCTTCTCCTTTTATTGGATGTCAGAATGGTGCCTTTAATATACAGATCCTGGCTGATTTTCTTCTAAACGGCATCTCTAGTGACTCCCTACTTTCTTGACCGGTGAGTACAAGGGTCAATATGGGTATGTAAAGAACCGGTTGGCTCTGTAGGTCACGAATCCGTTGGTTTTGATGTCGCAAAGTGAAGTGTGTTCAACCAGGAGTCGAAAAACCGATCGACTGTCCTGACAGTGTTGTCACTTCTCGGGTCACCGTGCGTCACTGGAGAGGTTTCCGATGAAGATCTTTGCACCTATCCTCATCTCTCGACTCTGCTGCGTAATTCTATGCCGCACATTACCCATGAAACTACAGAGATCTAACAGGATCCTCACAATAAGTGACGAGAACCGGCCCAAAAGCACGGATTGTTTACTTGTGGGGGCGAGTATCTACGGTGACCGACGAGCCCCTCGGGCAATGTGGGTACGGGATAAATAAGAAGAAGCGCTAACTTCCGAATATGCAAAACCCGGTGTCACATATTCGGAAGTTGTTCCAATGCCAGGGTCCAAAACAGCCAGATACTGTTGACCACTCTCGGTTATTTCGACTCATGGATCAGCTGAGCTAGAGTGATCGACAGTGTCTGCCCGGCAAGCAATATGTTAATAATGACAGAATACTACTACTACTTTTTCTTATGATGATGATTATTGTACTTTTCTTTAAAATATTTCTAATTTTGGAGTGTCAGGGAAAATATGGACGCTCAGGCATGTTTATGTACACTCACCTGCTGTTGTAGATTTTCCTACCCCTCCTTTACCAGAAGCCACTAGCAATATATTCTTCACACCACTTATTGGTTTCTTCTTGGGCAAACCTCGAGCCATTAACTCCTTTTGTCTTTTCTCTATTTGATCCTTCGATGGAACACACCACGATACGTTTACATGGTATTCCTATTGAAATGGAATACATATGATACAGCAAATTTATGAATGCAAGTAATAAGACAGGAAAGACACGAAGAATTACAAACCGATTAAAACAATAAATTTAAAAAAAAATATTAAAGAAAATAATGTTTAAGGTTTATTATTTTGCATTCTTGACGAATTCTCATGTACTGGAGAGCATCTTGTAAAATAGCTACAGTCACCATAATAATTATATTTCATACTTCATATTCTTTCGTCAATAACTTCGGAACGATCGAACAATTGTAGTTGCAGATATAATCGTCTCTAAAATTTTATTCCAATTGTTATTTAAAAAACGTAAGAAATTATCCAGGACTTACCTTGGTTACAGTACCTTTTTTAAAAGTAATAGTGAAACTTTCGCTGCTAACCACATCGCTTTTTTCAGGTACTATCTTAGGCTTCTTGAAATTTAAATGTACGGATCAGATGCGTTAAAGACGTATACTATCTTGTACGAATGACCAAAATAAAATTATATCAATAAGAGAGAGTATGCACTTTTTGAAATAACAGCGATTCTCTGTGACTAAAATTATTGCTGAAGTGTAAATTTCCATATAGTTGTGGTAGGTGAAGAACAAGTCACTTAAAAAATACAAATTCTTTTAAAAATGTATCTCCTTACTTGATACTTTCTCTTGTCGATACAATTCGTACAGGGTGGTAAAAGTCTTTACACATCATATCTTTACATTTAAATCCCAAGAGGTCTAAGCTAGAGCCTCAATATATAATGTGGTTAACAGCTAAAGTTTTATTACTACCATTGAAAAAGACCGTTAAAACTGTACGCTTATTAAAAATATTGATACAAACCAGGAAATTGTAATTCAATTAAGGATCCTTTATCTCATTGAATGTAAGAAATACTTATATTTTTAACACTCCCTCCACGCTCCCTGAGAACAAATATTAGTGAATAATCATCTGCGATATTTTTCACAGTTTATTCAGTCTTCTGACAGCGACAGATGGTAATTTTTTTACATGTTCCTATTTTTTCTTACATTTTAAATTCACTGAACATCCTTTGGAGTGTGTATATCTTCTATGAAACTTGCGAAATAAAACTTACAAACTTCAAAGAAAATTAATGTAAATAAATCTATAAAACAGACTTATCGGTTAAATGTTCCTGACTAGCTAGCTTATAATTACAAATTATTATTTTTTGGAGCACCTCAGTAAATAACAGCATTTCACAGAGTAAAAAAAAACAATATATTAAGTATAAAACCAGCTGATTAAACTAATTAGTAATTACGTTCTTAAATGCTCCATATTAATAGGACATCTAATAATGTCAACTCATTTCGCAATCTTGTCTCTTGATCATTACTATAGCTTATCTTTCTTTCAGCCAATGCTTGAAGTTACTTCATGAACTAACAAACTTGTAAGTTTGTTTTAATGGTCTCTTCAACATAATTTTCTTTCAACTTTGTAAGTTTTTCGCAAGTTTGACAGGAGATACAGGTAAGGACTCGCAACGAATCTAAAATGTAAAAAGAAAGAGCAGAGTGCCAGAAGAAGATCAATTAAGTCTTTGAAATAAAAGGGCTGCTTATTTAATTTCCAGATTCTTTTCATAAGTGTTAATTGTAGCTCGGAATTCTTATCGCAGGTACATGTAGTAAGGATGGCGTCAAAGCGTTATCATTCACCTGAGTCCAGGCATTGTTCAGTGAGATGTGATTGCGTGCGGTGTGGTAATAGCGTGTCTGCGTTAAATTTTATTTCAAACTTTGAAAAACGGCAATAGACACTACAAAATGTTCAAGTAATATTTAGCTGGAAGTATGTTCATGGAGGATGAGATCCCAGTCACGGTCGCCCGTCCGAAACTCGGAATAAGGTGAAAATTGCCCAGGTCAGTGAACTGGTGAGATCTGATATTCGACTGTCTGTCCGTGAAACTGTGGGGCAATTGAACATTTCTATCGGCTCAAGTCACCAAATCTTACACGTGATCGATGTGGCGCGTATCGGCGAAATTCTCGCCGAGGATTCTCACACAGAATCAGGACACTTGTGTCACCATCAGCAGGGAACTAGGGGAAACAGGCGACAACGATCTAACATTCCAGATCAGATCACAGAGGAAGAATCATGGGATCACGGGTACGACTTCAAAAACAAGGTAATGTCTTCCCAATGAAAGTCATCTAGATGCTTGAGCCCCAAAGGCCAGACAAGCCTGATCCCGGGTAATGTGCTAGTGATTGTGTTTCTTGACATGTTCAGGATAGTGCATCACGAATTCGTTCCACGTGGCCGAACTTAAAATGCGGAGGTGTACACAACTGTGTTACAACGGTGACAAGATTCTGTTCGTCGTAAATAGCTGGACAAATGAGCATCTGAACAGCGGCGTTTGCACCACGACAATGATCCGCGTCACACCACGAGTGGTCCGATCTCTTGGCCAGAATCATCCCCACCGTGCACCATTTCACCTACTCGATGACTTTTTCCTATTCCTCACACTGAAAAAATCTATGTTTAAAAAGGACGCCAGTTGACACCATCAGGAGATCCAGGATAATATGACGAGGGAACTCCGCTACATTTCACGATGAACGTTCCAAAACTGCTTCCAGGGATGATGACAACGTTGTAATCGCTGTGTAGATATAGTAGGGTAGATTTTGAAAAGGACAACGATAAATAGGTGACGAGTCATCATATGAGTTTTACACATCAGCCCAGGCAATAAATAAACACCCCGTCTGTCTTCAGGGAAGATGAATGAGTGCTGAAAATATATCTATTCCAGTTGGTTAATTCGTTACGAAGATATCTGAAAGAAAACGTGTACGATGTGAATTTCTCCTTTCCCTAGTACTTACCACAATCAAATAAGGAACTATATTACTTACTAGTTTGTGCTGAATTCGGATGCTCCTCCACCGCAAATAGCTTAATCCATCAAGGTTTATAGCTAATGTCTGCAATACTTTCGCCATATTTAGATGATGAACCTATTAAACTCACATTCTTCTAAAAACAGCCTGAAAAATACAGAAAAAATGTTTTACTTCAAATTCTGTTCATAAATAATTATCAGAGCACACAACTGATGCACAATGGTAAGTCAAGAAAATGGAGGCTTGCCTAATTCAGTCTTTGTTCGTATCTACTAGGATCACGCAAATGATATTCTTAATATTGTAATGTTAGTACGTTCGTTATTCCACGCAGTAGCTCTTGAACAGAAGCGAAAAAGTGCATCTCCAGTGACTCTCTACTTTCTTGACCGGTGAGTAGCAGGGTCGATATGGGTATGTAGAGAACCGGTAGGCTCTGTTGGTCACGAATACGTTGGTTTCGATGTCGCAAAGTGAAGTGTATTCGAACAGGAGTTGAAAAACCGATCGACGGTCCCGACAGTGTAGTCACTTCTCGGGTCACTGGGGAGGCTTCCGGTGGAAATCTTTGCGGCTGTCCTCTCTCCTGACTCTGCTACGTAATTCTATGCCGCATATTACTCATGAAACCAGCTCTATTATCCAGTAGGATCCTCACGAGAAGTGACGAGAGCTGGCCCAGACGCACGGATTACTTACTTGTGGGGGGTGCGTATCTCCGGTAACCGACGGGTCTCTCCGGCATTGTGGGTATGAGGAGAACGTGCGGATTTCGTGCAATACTGAATCCGTTATTTACTTCACTTATTACCCACCTTCTGTAATTATTTTGTGAATGTTTATGAAAATAAGTGCTTACCTACCTGATCGTGCCTTTGAACTTACTTGTGCAGAGAAGTTTCGATGGACGCTGCTACTTTAATTATTCGTCATAATTATTACTTAGTGGAAGTCATTTCCATATTTGCATTGTAAGTTTTGTCTCTCTCCATTCCAGTCACAAACTTCGACTACTAACCGTCTGAAATGAAGGAACAGACTTATAAAGCATAAAAATATATTAACTCTGGTAGACATTAACCCTTTAATGGGCAAGCATTGATAGCATTACCATTAAAATATTTAGTTTGCTTTTATGGTTGAACCAATGTCTTCCTGATCATAATTTCATGATTTTTAAAGTAATTTTGTACATTGGTTACAAAATACAGGGTTTTTATTTCAAAGCGACATTGCCATAAAATAGGTTTTATGTGTAGCTACTGAGCAGCATTGCCCTATTATGGTAATATATCATAAGAATACTCTCAGTAATTACCAACAGTTTTGTTGAAATATCTTTCTACAGAGCAAGAAATTACCAAAAAAAAAAAAAAAAAAAAAAAAAAAAAAAAAAAAAAAAAAAGCGGAACATAGGAGATTAGGAGATAAAGCCTCTACATGTCCCCTGTTGACGAAGATTAGAAGTATCTAAAGAAGCGACCCACAAATCATGTATATGAATATTGTGTGAAAACAACAATGCCAATTAAATGATTACTGAAGTTATAATTCGTGCGGATAACGCAACAGAATGCGACGTTGCTAGAGAGCAACACTGCCCAATAAAGGGTTAAAAACGAATCACGAATTAGAAGATACAATTCCACCCGGTAGATGTCAACCGCTAATAGAATGTTTGCTGCCAGTTAACAGCGAGATATTTTAACTTCCACCACCTGTGTATGGATAGCTACTGCTAGTCTCTTTTACCTGTTGAATTGTTAACGGATTTATTTATTCAACAAACTCCTCGTGATAACTGCTGTACTATTTATTTGCAGAAAAAACAGAATTCAGAAATTCGCTTTCGTTCAACAGTAAAAAGCAAAAGATTTACAGGACATACGAGATGAAGTGAGGAAAGCGTAATTGATTTCTGTCTAATTTCTGTAAGAATAAGAAATGCTGTAGGGACTGTATGTACTTACCGGAAGCGAACATAAGAGAAATTAAATACCAGGCAATAGTGCATTTTGATCAGAATACTCACAGGAACCGATACCAAACCTAACCTAACCTAATTTAAACTAAACTAAACTAATCTACAAATAAGTGATTCTATACCTCCAATGCCATATTCTGTGATAAAAATCACTAATTCCGCTCCAAGTACACTCTTACCGAATACAATGATGCAAGTAGTTAGTCTTAACATCATAATAATACAAATTAGCGAAATTGTGACATTCTTCTGCTCCTGTAATTCTTTAACTGATAAACTAATTGAATTCTATCACTACTTGCGTTGTTTCGAGTGCTTTGTACTCAGGGTTTGCCCAAGTAGGCCCAGCCCGTAGTATATTATTGATACAACTTAGGTGATCACATTGTAAGTGGTTTTTATCAGATTTTAGACTTTCCTTGGGCGAATTAGAGGCTTTCATGTTAAGGTATACAACAACATTCAACAAAGACTTTTATAAAGTTCTGAATACACTAAATGAATTTAAAAAAAAAAAAAAAAAAAAAAAAACCTTAGCTTGAGATAGATGGATTATGCTTATAGCCTATTTGAAGTAAAATAAGCAATTTTGTACTTTAGAAAATAGCATTTCCATGAATAGTATGCTCGTCGACTTGGCGACACCAAGGGACATTATCACTCTTACATTTGACGGGTGTAAGGTCATAGGTGCCGGTACTAATAGCGCATATGTAAATACATTAGTAAAACTATTAGTATTATTTCTTACCTTTGATGTGAAACACAAGGTTCTTCAATTAAAATCTGGTTTTCCAACAATAACAGTTTAATTCAGTCATTTGTTGCTACTCTTCAAATAAGCATTCTGTAGAATCAACACCAGCAATAGCGTAAAAAATTTTGTCAAATTTAAGAAGATTAATGCTCGGGGTCCGGAAGACTATGTAACGCTTACTATTTCAAGTGCTGAGTTCAAATTTACGTACTGTTGGAAGCTTTGATGTACACGCCGTGAAAGAAGTGCTCGGGAAATTCCCGAATTAAACGCAGAAGAATCGCAAATGAATATTTCAACAATGAAACTATTTACTTTACGCTTAAGCCTGCCATACGTCCCGTAAAAAACGGGACAGTCCCGTTTTTGGGCCCGAAGGTCCTGCGTCCCCGTAAATTTAGTCGGGACAGGGAAATGTCCCGTATTTTAACTCCGTTCCATTTCTGCTATCAATATCAGCTTATTCGAAAAGTGAAAAACAAAAAATTCTGACATTGGCTGGGAATCCTCTAATTATTGAATGAACAGTACGCTGTTGCATGTAACAGTTTCGAGGAAGTTATTACACCACCCTGTTCGACTTGATAGCGAGCGAAATTTGCAATGCTACTTTTTCCATTATATATATATATATATAAAAGAGATGGCTTTGAGTGTTTGTACATTTACAAACACAGGGAAGATGACTAACCTTTTCTTCAGCAAGACATTAGATAAGTTAACAAGAATTATAATTTTTTCCAGAGGCTAGGGGCACAGAATTGTGCTTTGGTCCAGGTCTTACAAAAATGTAAATCTGGTCCTGACAATTACACACGACACAAAGAGAAAAATCAGCTTTTCATCAGATTAAACTGACGAACGTAATTTTGGCAGATACAACCATGCAAATAAATATTGCTAAACGCACGAAAAATATTAAAAGTAGATTGTACCACTGATTCAAATAATTTGCATATTGTTTTCCTGTAAAGCATTTTCATAGCACATTTTAAGTTTTTAGGCATCTTCAGTCTATACAATGAATTGCAGGGTACGAACAGAGAAAAGCAGCTGCTGCTTAGTGAACTTTCGCCTATAAATAAATAAATAAATAAAATGAAATCTTTTAGTCTTACGGTTATGCCTGCTATGCTCAAGGTGATGGTGATGATGAGAAATGAATGAAATGACGGAATGAAGAAAGTGAGAGGAAACGTGAGAATCCCGAGAAAACCCATGCACAAGGTGTCTGTCCACCACAAAGCTCACTTGGCGCGAGCTGGGATCGAACTAGGAACCCCATGCACTAGAGGTGAACGCTCTACTACTGAGCCACCGCGGCCTATTTACTTTTGTTCATAACCAGACTACAGTTCATTGCATTGTGTTGGAAAGTTGAGGAAGGGGGAGATCTGAGGTGTCCCGTACTCTCATGGAGAAAATATGGCAGTTTATTTACGCTGGAAGATGTTAATTTCATATAAGACATTTTAAAACATTTACTTATTTCATACAGCATGGATTGTATCTTTGTTTTAAATTAATAGACCCCTTTTGGTATTCATATTTGGCGAACGTCAATCAGGCTTCTGGATGACTTGACCTACCTTTGTTCGTTTGTCTGCCGAGCTCCTTCATGGCTATGCGGTTAGTGTACGGGTTTGCTTCCCGGAGGGAGCTCATGTGGTTCGGATTCCACATTAATCAGTAGGTCCCGTCTCATATAGCCTCACTGCTGAAAGGGATCTTAAACACAAAATTAACTCAACTTGTTTGTCTGCCTCTACCACACACACTACAGGGTACAACTTTTGGCATTTTAAGTTAAAATTCTCAGAATACAAGCACGAGACACTCTAAATTTCTTGTATAGATTTTGGCGGCATACCAACGTAAAATATCAAAATGGCGGCCATTTTTTCAAAACAGCGAGTATCCACGCTACGAAGCGCAATTTTCAGTCTTTTAAGTTGATATTTTGACGGTGGAAGCACGAGATATGCTAAATTTGCTGTATAGATTTTCTCGGCGATCGAATGTAAAATTTCAAATTGGCGGCCATTTTTTTTCAAAACAGCAGTAAATAGAAAATTGTTGCAAGTTGTGACAATGCCTACCTTGAAATATAAATCACATTTTAACACTTTTACCCCAAAGACTTTGAAATATTTCGAAAAAACCCGAAAAACCCATATAGGCCCAGGTGGGTTGGGCTTTTTCAAAAAAGCCTGGGTTTTTTCAAACCCTGTTTGTACTGTACGTTCACTACACTATTCTACGTTAGGTTCAATTATTGACTGTTCTGTCACTTTCAGCATAGACGCTATATGAAACGTGAGTTTTCACGTTAATACAAACCTCCAGAAGTCGAACCCGGGTATTACACGCTGATTGTGCATCCGTTTAGCATTGGTATTTGGTATTTTCGTTATTTCGGAAACCATTTCGTATTTTATGTTTTTTTTACATAATATATAGTACTGATCAAATTTAAGCTCATCACATTTTGCGAAATTTACAGATACTATTTTTCAATTACATACTATTTCTCGCCGGCGGAGGATGGTTAAATTTAGAGTTGCCCCTCCGTTTTTTATAAAAATTAGGAAAATTTACAGGAGAAATAAGGTTAAAAAAATATGATTTGGAGTTCTTATGTGATGTTTAGATGTGTAAGTTTGGTAGTAAAATTATGTTTAATACGAGAAAAGATGTGTGGGAGTTGGTACTCTACTAGATGTTATTTTCGACGGCGCTGTATTTCTGCACAGTGTACAGAAGCTATATTTTCTGTTTCCAAGTGGAACGTTACTAGTGTAAAGCCATGAAAAGTGATATTGGAACTATCATATTTGCCAAAATGCACTTATTTTTCACTGTTCTCGCTTACGCGTATACCACCCATCGCTGACGCGCCTGCTCCCTTCGAACGCACCCTCGCGTTATCGCGGGACCTCCAGCTTCACCCTACGCTGACTCGGTTAGATAGAATATGTGCTTTTTAGTGGCCATCTAACACAGGTTGGTTTGTGCTATTGCACTGGTTCGGGAGGGTTCTAGATTACTGGTCTCCCTTTCCATTGAGCTGTAATAAAGACAGAAACCAACGTACCCTACGGGGCCCTAACCCTTCTTCACTCGCTGGGCAATAAGAATTGAATTACATATTACCCTCTGATACAGAAAGAAGCCAAGCTAGCTACTAACCTATATGTGGGACCAGTAATCCAGAACCTTCCCACTAGTTCTTATGCCGTACATCCGGAAACCGTATTTATACCCAAATTGAAAAAGAATTGTAATTTTTCAACAATTATCGGATTGAGTATAGCCCGCTCCCCCCAGTGATTTTTAACGAATCATATTAGTTCATAATGAATCGGAATCACATGTTATAAAGATTTAGGATGTAAATTTTGTGGTAAGGAGGCTTTAGAATAAGTAGTAATAGCAGTAGTAGTAGTAGTAGTAGCAGCAGTAGTAGTGGTAGTAGTAGTAGTAGTAGTAGAAGTAGTAGTGGTGGTAGTTAGTAGCAATACTAGTAGTAGTAGTAGTAGGAACGGGTTAGAAGCCCCGCAGGGGTTGGTTGGGTTATGTTCTCGATATAAGTAGTAGTAATAGTCGGAGTAGTAGTAATAGTAGTAGTAGTAGTAGTAGCAGCAGCAGCAGCAGCAGTAGTAGTAGTAGTAGTAGTAGTAGTAGTAGTAGTAGTAGTAGTAGTAGTAGTAGTAGTAGTTGTAGCAGTGGTGGTAGTAGTAATAATAGCAGTAGTAGTAGTAGTGATTCTTCCAGTTCCGGTGACAAAGAACTGGGGGGAGCGGGCTATACACAAGCCCAATTATCTCTGGTGACCCCCTTGAATTTTATCTGTGCCAAGTGAGATATTTTCATGTCGCCCAGCGCAAATCTTTCAGTAGGCAATAAGAAGTAAATTATTGAATTACAATTTTTCAACAATTAGTTCTAGTGGTGCGCCAAAACTACAACTGTACGCCATCGGTAACACTCCTGTTCTTTCCGGACTACGTCGTACTTGAACACCAGCTTTGGCCTGTCTGACTCGGTTAGATTCATTCGTATTTCCCCCGACCACTAAACACGGGTTCGCTTGCTTTTTTGTCTCCACTTTTTATGGTCATTCCCAGCGTAAATATTTTCGAGGACAATCCGGAGATTAGTAAAACAATTAAAATTTTCTAACATTTCTAATAGTGTATCTAAACTTGACCTGAACAAAAAATTTTATTATTTTGTATAGCAAATACAAATAAAACGATTAAACAATTATAAAATCTTATTGTATATATTTGATATGCACAAGAAACTATTAAAATAGTGACTACATTAAACTATTTATCTATGAACACACAGATTTAACAATTTCCAACTTTAGTGCCGGCACACTTCTAGTGTTTTGGTCCTCTATCTCTTCCCCACACCCTTTATGTTCCAGGTAAAGCAAAACAAAAATGAAAAGTTCAGTTAATTCAATTAAAGGGATTAATTATTGGGATCAGAATCCCATTGCGTAACGATCTATGTCAATGAAAAGCCTCAGTTTTATTTTGGGAAAATGCACACAGAAGATATAATTGATTTTTGTGTTGGAATAAGCTCCACAATTTTTGCGAAAGTCAGAACTGAATAAGGTTCTCATACATTAATATCTCTTGTCAATATTATTTTTATTATTTTGTTTTATATTCATGTATTTTTTTACTGCCCAGTCTTATGTGTTTTAGTAAGCTATAGAATAATCTTAATAGTTATAAATATTCTTCCAATATTCGTTTTATTTTTCAAAGGTTTAGGAAACGATTCCCAGAGCTTTCGATTGTGGCACAGATTGAACGAACTTTGTTCTATACGAGCTTTCTCAGACTTGCGGAGCACAATTCAGCACAGAACTTGCAAAACTCAATTATAACGTCAATAAACTGCTATTTCGATTAATGAAAACAATCAGAATTAGCAGTTTATTGACGCAAACCGTTAAGTAATGGATCCCCACGTCAAACTGTTGTTCCACATCTCATTAGCCCCGCTGCTGAGGAAGACGCTAAACTCTAATCTATTCTAATCTGTATCTTATTCTAATTTGATTTAAGTATATATTTTAAAATCGGACATATATTTATTTAAAAATTAGACAAATCCAAACAAACCGTTTATATAAATATAATGGTAACCAAGAAAGTTCTCTCGCGTTTTGTGGAGACCTGTGTACAATTGGCCCTCTCACCGTGAGTTGAATGGTAACGGAGATAAGAGGGTCAGTTGTTGGTGTGCATATATCCAACATAAATGGTTGTGCCAGTATCACCGTCACCAGGTTATATAAGTAATTTTTGTGGACACTCTGTATATTTTGGAAAGAGAAACACTTCTTCGATTTATACTTTATTTTTTGTGACGCAAATAATTTCTTCCTTCGATGGGAACTGCTAATAACTCGATTTCTCTCCCACGAACTTGAACAAAAGAGTCTTTCATCGTTAACCAATACATATGTATGAAACGTTGTTTTCCGTTGACAAGATTTTAATGAGTAACAAAGACCACATTCATTTTCTGAAATATATGTATGAAACTCGTATTTCTATTACTTGGATACTTCAGTGTTTCTTCCTTATGGGGCGTTTACACTTGGTCGATTTAGTCGCACGACTAAATCGACTCGCTGCATTTGCCACTAAATCGAAGCAACTAGGCCGAATCAGATCGATGGATGTGTTCAATTATTTCAACCACAGAAAATAGAACGTCTTTCAATTCAGTTGCCAGTCGATTAGTCGCTTTCGATCAACAGGCGATTAAGTTGAATTCCCGTTTACACGGTCGATTAAGTTGAAAGTGACGTCAATTCAACTGAATCGAACGCAAGTCGACTAAGTGTAAACGCCCCATAACTCATTAATATGCAAAGACTACGTTATATGATTGCTGGAACTAAATCAATTGCTTTCTTCAATTACTTATGGAAATACTGGAAGACCAGAGCAGACCCAGGTACTTGAAAGTCTGACCAGCGCCAACCATATCGCTCAGTCCGTTCTTATCTTCACGTTCGAACTACTCACCTCTTCTTCTACATTCTGGCTAGACTGTAGAACTGTGAATTAAAGCCAATCCTTTCAACATCTAATTTGCATGTCTATACAGGTGGTTTAACCTAATCACATTTTAAAATAAACTGCCAACATTGACCAGTCGGTAAACCCAGCTCGCACCCGGAGCACCTCAACTCCACGAGTTTTCTCCATGTGTCGAGACAACCAACATGTTCGTTTAATTCGCTATAGAATTAAGTAAAGGGTCATACGTCTCGTAGCTGCCCAAGGACTTGTACAGTGACTAGCCTCCATTTCGTGAAGTCCCGGGTCCGCTGACCCAGTGCGTATAATTAGTAAACCGGTCCGGCCAATGTCCTAAATTATACAATACGACTACATGTGTTTGTTCTGCTGGATACTACTGTCAACTTTTTACGGATTCTTCTCGCAGCAGCCAGGAACTTACATCGTGGGATTACCTTTAGCGTCACCGCAGAGTGTTAATCTCATGTGCATTAGTTACTAGTGTGAGAAAAGTATTTGTGGTGAACCCACAAATATAATATTTCATTCATCTATATACGTGATACAGGGTAATAATATCATAAAATGTGAAGTGTAATTTTACCAATACATATGTATGAAACGTTGTTTTCCGTTGACAAGATTTTAATGAGTAACAAAGACCACATTCATTTTCTGAAATATATGTATGAAACTCGTATTTCTATTACTTGGATACTTCAGTGTTTCTTCCTTATGGGGCGTTTACACTTGGTCGATTTAGTCGCACGACTAAATCGACTCGCTGCATTTGCCACTAAATCGAAGCAACTAGGCCGAATCAGATCGATGGATGTGTTCAATTATTTCAACCACAGAAAATAGAACGTCTTTCAATTCAGTTGCCAGTCGATTAGTCGCTTTCGATCAACAGGCGATTAAGTTGAATTCCCGTTTACACGGTCGATTAAGTTGAAAGTGACGTCAATTCAACTGAATCGAACGCAAGTCGACTAAGTGTAAACGCCCCATAACTCATTAATATGCAAAGACTACGTTATATGATTGCTGGAACTAAATCAATTGCTTTCTTCAATTACTTATGGAAATACTGGAAGACCAGAGCAGACCCAGGTACTTGAAAGTCTGACCAGCGCCAACCATATCGCTCAGTCCGTTCTTATCTTCACGTTCGAACTACTCACCTCTTCTTCTACATTCTGGCTAGACTGTAGAACTGTGAATTAAAGCCAATCCTTTCAACATCTAATTTGCATGTCTATACAGGTGGTTTAACCTAATCACATTTTAAAATAAACTGCCAACATTGACCAGTCGGTAAACCCAGCTCGCACCCGGAGCACCTCAACTCCACGAGTTTTCTCCATGTGTCGAGACAACCAACATGTTCGTTTAATTCGCTATAGAATTAAGTAAAGGGTCATACGTCTCGTAGCTGCCCAAGGACTTGTACAGTGACTAGCCTCCATTTCGTGAAGTCCCGGGTCCGCTGACCCAGTGCGTATAATTAGTAAACCGGTCCGGCCAATGTCCTAAATTATACAATACGACTACATGTGTTTGTTCTGCTGGATACTACTGTCAACTTTTTACGGATTCTTCTCGCAGCAGCCAGGAACTTACATCGTGGGATTACCTTTAGCGTCACCGCAGAGTGTTAATCTCATGTGCATTAGTTACTAGTGTGAGAAAAGTATTTGTGGTGAACCCACAAATATAATATTTCATTCATCTATATACGTGATACAGGGTAATAATATCATAAAATGTGAAGTGTAATTTTACGTATGGGAAAATAGTTAAGTGTCAGTACTTAGTGCTGTGGTTGCTGTTTTTAATATTTTTTTTTTTACACATAGTGCGTTTAATATATAAGCATAGTATTATTTTATTTAATGTATTTTCGTTGCATGTGTGAATGATGTTTTGTGTGTCGTAGTCTGAGCGATCATCTGGATGTCCGTGAGGATTTCGGGACGAGAAATCAGAACCTCTTGGTGCCTTAGGCTCACGAAGCTCCGTGGCGCCGTCATCATTGGTTAGCATCCCATGAACCGGTTCCAAAACAGCTGAAACCAATACTGCACCAGAAGAAGGTCCTCCTGTGTGTTTGGTGGACTGCTCGCGGCATCGTGCATCGGAAACTGCTAGCAGCTGTCAAAGCACCAATGCAACTGTGGACTGTCAGCAGTTGAGCCGTGTTCAAGAAAAACTCAAAATTCTGGAGCCATCACTCAACAGCGCCGATTTTTCTGTAAATTTGGAGGCAGATGCAGACGAAATATATATGAGGATTTTAAGACAAATGGCATTCAAATTATGCCGAATATTAGATAATCACAAATACAATGAGGGGGCCCACATGAGCTTTGGGGGCCCGGTCCCCCTGGCGCCCCAGGATCGGCGCCCTTGCCATCACTTCAGAATCACAAAGGTATCCTCTTGTTATAGGACAATGCTAAGCCCCATTTGGCTAGTATGAACCGGGACACCATTCTACTCTTTAGATGGGAAACACTATTGTATCCGCCATACTCCCTGGTTATTGCACCGTCCGATGATTACCTGTTCCATTCCTTGGACAATCACGTTAGAGGATACCAAATCAGATCCCTAGTAGAGGTGCAAAATGAACTTGATACTTTCTTCGCTTCCCGGCCCACCAAGTTCTACCGCGACGGAATCCATGGCCTTCCAGAATATTGACAGAAGTTCGTCGAAGCTAATGGGGACTATTTGCGATCTTCCAGGTACGTCTTATGTGACATGTCGATGTTCGAAGGTGGTGGATGAAAAAGTGACCGAACTTGCTTGGTTACTTTATGGTTAATATCCGACTAGAAACAAGTAAAGGTTATATAATTATATATCTGTATGTCAATATCACAAGTATCTTAAGTAATCACGTCACATTCGTCATATTTATACGAATGTGCGAGTTGTTCGTAATAAAGGAATTTTGTAATTCTTTTCTATTAGGATTTATGTATGTTAACATAAAATCAACCATCTAGTTCTTTTAGACCAGTTAACACTCGCTAATGTTCAATAACTTACATCAAAACAATGACTGCTGACTTGTCATTATTTCTTACCTCGTTGGTATTGACAGTTCATTTCACATTCAAGTTATGTACTCATGTTTCTTCGTCTACATTTTTGTTTTCCTTTTTTTATTGACCCGCTTAACAGTAAATAAAGATTTTCTTAAGTAAGTTACGTGCTTCACCATCTCTCTCAACTATGTATCAAGGCATACAGACACATTCACTGATGAGATGGATGATTATAGTGGAATGACGAAAATGGGAAGAGATGAGAGAACCGGAGAAAGTACTAAAGACCAAGATTGTTTATACTACATGATCATGATATCGCAAGAAAATGTAGCAAGACCCATTCAATTTCTAATAAGAAAGTTTATATTACCTATAATTAGTTTTCTTTGACCAGTGTTTGAAGCTGAAGAAGTTTTTTTTTTCGATTGGAGTATTCTATCTTTGCCATAAAGCCGACGTAATCGTGAAAATAAATTTTAGAGTGTGATTTCGGATACAAAAGTCCATTTTATTCTAAAGTTCTATTATGTATTTTATGTTCAACAAAAGTGAAGAAGTTCTCATAGACAATTTGGTTCTTCTAAAATAGCAAATTCACTGTGAGCTAGAATATACTTTTATTAATGAAAGGGTTTAAGTCAAACACTTTCGCTTGTAGAATTATAATTTGGTGTAGCTATTACTACTTGTAAATTTGTATTATAATTTTAAAGCATATTCTTAATTACTGTTCAGTAACTATACACTCATCATTAATTAACTTCATCTATGTAATAAATAACTGGCATTCTGAAAGGTATTTATTTCTAACCACGATCTTAATTTACAACCGAACAACATATAATACTCCAACACTCCAACGATATTGATGTCTAAAATATCAGCAACAAGGATGTTATAAAATAGAGGATCCGCCCACACAACAAAATCGTGAAGCCATAAGTTACAGTTTCGCCACATATAGGCCGTCCGCTCCGCACCACTAAGATCGCAGTGTTTCGAGCCAACAATCGTGGCGGAAACGAGAGTAGCCAATGAGACGTGGACGTGCCGGCTCAGACGATGCTTGGTTGTTTTTTGGCCTCATTGAGTTCATAGGATGAAGATACGTATGGGCAGATCCTCTATTTTATAACATCCTTGGTCAGCACTGTTTTCGAGCCAAGACATAGAAAACACAATGTTATAAAACATTTCACACACATTAATGTTAAAATATATAGCAGTCTTAAAATGTGCATTCCTTGAAGACTTCTGCACGTTGTCAGAAACTAGTTCTCACATTTCTGCATACATAAATAGATATTTTGAATCTTCTTATCAGAGTCCGAGCCTTTTCTCTATTTAATTTTAGAAGTAAAATCGATCAAGCAGTACCAGATCAATAATTCTATACTTGATTAATAACCAATTGATTGATTTACTGATTATGTATTTTGTTGAACAATTGATTGATATTAAATATAAATATTAATATTAGTATTAATAGTCAAATGTGTTTCATAGAAGTATTGCTTCTAAGATTCGATAAGATATTACACATCAAAACTGGATGTAAGCAACAGATATGATTAGTAATATTCTAATCAAAAATTGGATAACTACGCATATTAAAATTTGCTAAAATAAGTAGGTTAAATTACTTAATTGTCACTTCAATGGGGGACTGTAAGACGACTACGCACTGTTATGGGGCGTTTACACATGGTCGATTTAGTCGCACGGCTAAATCGACTCGTTGCATTTGCGACTAAATCGAAGCAACTAGGCCGAATCAGATCGATGGATGTGTTCAATTGTTTCAACCGAAATTGAATGCTGCTTGTCGACTCGCTCTCTTCTGGTCGATTCGAAATCGACTGGCAATTTTAAAGATGTCCAAGCAAGCAGTAATTGGTACAATTTGCGGTGTTATAGCAGAAGAAAATAGAACGTCTTTCAATTCAGTTGCCAGTCGATTAGTCGCCTTCGATCAACAAGCGATTAAATTGAAGTCCCGTTTACACGGTCGATTAAGTTGAAAGTGGCGTCAATTCAACTGAATCGAACGCAAATCGACTAAGTGTAAACGCCCCATTAGAGTAATATATTTTTATTACCATCACTATTGTGGTAGATTATAGTAATTTATTTTTATATTTTTTAGAATAAATATCACGCATGTATTACTGTATATTACTGCACGCTTAAGTTCAATAATATGACTCAACTCGATAATATATGTACTATTTTTGTATAAAATTGGAGAAAATGAAAAATTTTATGTTAAAGAAACGAGCATCTAATCCCGACAGGAACACTAACAGAAGTCACGAACTAGTAATTCGCAACATAATTACTGAACATAGACATTACTATACTATTTAAATTACCAAATGTTACACAAAATGCTAACACAGCCACACATAAGGGAGCAGATTTTATCTAACGAAGTGGAAATTTAACTTCCAATACCACCAAAAATACTAGTTGGTCAGAGTGTTTAACTACCTGCCAACAATAAACTGAAAATTCCACCGCCATAATAATTTTCTCCACAAATAAACATTACTTCAAACTCAATATAGAGAAACAATTCGCAACCAAATAAAATTCCACTCAAGGATTAGCCAATAAATTTGATCGAATTACAGTTTTTCTTATAGTATGTTAACGAAAAAATACTTAATTAACGCTCCAGAACTTCACTATGAACTGTTTTCAGTATGGGATGATGCTAGAAAAAGACCTCATAGCTGCAAACCATAGTGTATTTTTCAAACACCAAAAGTCACAAGTGAAAGTGAAACCATTATGTTTTGGTTTGATCGTACTCATGATGGTTATATACAGAACTCTTCAACAAGTGCACACTTTAATACTATATATTTTAACATTGAAGTGGAGAGTGAAATATTTTATAACATTTTGTTTTCAAAAAGAACAGAAAAAAGCAAATCAATGATTTAACTTTCCTAAATTCAAACTGCTGTAAATAAAGTAAATTTCTTTTATTTTCTCGCTTTTTTCATTTTATTATTACTGTCGTTACTTTTGTTTTTATATTTTTTGGGTAATTATTATAATCATGGTACATTATTATTTTTATTCTTGTTTCTATTATATTCTTGTACTGTGTTATTCTACAGTAAAACGTCGATTTTCAAACCGTATTTCACGAAAGTGATTCGTGACTCTTAAGGCTGCAAATCGGTACGAATGGCATCTAAATTTCATGTTATTAATTTAGTTAAAATTTAATTTTATGAATATGTATATTGGAAACGCAGTAATGATATTGCTGTAAACAATATTGTAAATCACTGTGATCATCCGCTTACGCAGATGATACGTGTACTGAATAAAGCTCTAAGTAATTCATTACCTACAAATTAAGTAGACAGAGTTCATAGATTTTATGAATATCTCGAAAGTTTTCCAGCTACTAAATTTTCTGGAGTTTCGGAGATGTGTTACATTTGTGGCAGTTACAGTTGTAGTTACTGAAAGCATCAACTCGATACTTCGCCGAACTCATTCAATTCATTCATAAAAAACATGAGGTTGTAAGATTAGAGTCACAGCACGATGACCAAGTCGACGATTGGACTATTGTTGTCCCAAAGTTGAGAAATTGTAATTAATTATACTGCACTAAATATTCGTAAGTGAGAACACAAGTCGAAACCAAAATGGGGTGGGCATAAGCTTTGATTCGCGTGCACTAAATGATAGATTGCCACAAAGTAAATAAGTTAAAGATAAATACGTTCATACCAAGTACGTCCAGACTATAAAATCGAATACAAAAAAGAATGACGCTAAAATATCACCTGTAAGAATTAATCGTCATCTTATCCCGAGCTCTAATTCGCCGAACTCTAGAAAATTTCCATCAACTATTCGTGAACTTATGATAATGCAACTAAGTCACAACGTCTCCTGACAATCACGTGTTAACAATGCTGAAATACACACAAGTTGTTAAACATTAAAATCATTTTAATTTATACAAAGCTCTTTTCTTGTTTCTTATTTCTTATGTTTCATTTCATATTCATGTATCATTTTGAATAATGATAGTAAATTAGAAAATTTTGGTTTTCGGTATAGAATACATATTTTGCAGCTCAAGATGAAAACATATCGCTTTTATTTACTGTAATTGAAACAAATTTGTATGCCAAAAAGTAATTTGAGCTCTCGGTAAACCTATCGTATCAATATAGTACACAGCTGTTTTGAGTGAGAGTTCTTTATAGTAATTTTTATCCCTCTATATAGGAAACTTAGATAAGTTAAGAATCGCACACAATCAAACTTTAGTTTGATTTTATTATAAGGCACTGCAATTGTGTGAACTTTCCTCATATTTCATAGAGCTGTCGCAGCCTGGTTTTAGTGTTGTATCCAGCCCAATACACCAATGTAATTCCTAACAAATGCTGTGCCAACTTTACGAGAAGATTATTTTGTAGTATATTAGTAAATTGTATTTCTACAAATGAAACTAATAGAATAGAGAAATATTGTGCTGATTAACAATTTGCATATTTTTATCCAAATTATTTGCATTAATTTTCATTTAATTGTTGACACAAGCGAAAAATTCGACCAGCTCATATATTTAATATTTTAGTTGTAAACAATATCATTAAAACAGTACCATTAAAATGTATATATGACCGTTACAATTATTTGGAACTCTTATCAACGTAAAAAAATTAACCTCCCCAATTCCAGGTAAATAATTTTCCTTTTTAATTGCTGATGGTCACAAATTCTTTTTCGTCTAGATTCTGTAGAAACATTTGAAAGACAGTATAAGGATATAGGTTTACTTTGGTTCTAGTAAGACCTGTTCTTTCCACATGCAATTTATTCTCTTTTCTTTTGATGAATTGTAAGATGCAATGTTAAAATTCGACATAAATTTAGTGTAGCTCCTATTACTATATTTTATCTGCTTCGCGTAATATATATTAATGATAAATAAATGAGTTTCGTTTCAAAGTGTGATACGGAAAAAACGGTTTTCATCTTCAATATGTATTATAAGGAAACCAAACGCTTCTATTTCATAGTGACCAATAAGCCAAAAATTTTTATTATGGCCATATGTGAAAAAATATATAACACGAGGAAAAAATCAATCATCTCCGAGTTCGTGTGTAAACAGTACGTTATAATAAAATATTAAAATATAAATTATTGCACCTTATTCTCGCTTACTTCACGACCGAAGGAGATTGTAAGATTATAAGGTAAGTAAACTGACATTTATAAAAACGTAAAACCAGTCCAGTTCCTAAAACCTTCCCTAAAAGACATCACAACACATTATTAATAATTTTAAGTCAATAGTATCTATGGTGCTGAATTGGGTAGAATTGTACCAAATTTATTAAACAAAAGGGGCTGAAAATGCCAGCGTGGTACCAACGGGCCGATGAATGGCAAAAAGGGCTGAATTTGGTACAATTGTACCAAGTGTGGCAACACTGCTTGAAGTAGTACGTACATCTATAACTATTGGTTGCAATAGGTTAACAAAATCAAAGATAGAACTTGTTCCTCGCACGCTGAATCATAGATCAAAAAAACATTACTCGCTATCTCTTACTGTATTTGTTTTATGGCGATAAAAGTTGAAACCCAAATCGTTAATTTGGACATGGAACTACTATTCGGAAGGAGATAGAACTTTTCTTGGAAAACCGAATATATTGCAAAAATTAGAATTTCTATATCTCTTTCTTTCCATTCTACGGAAATCAATATTGAAACCGGAAGTAATAGTAAATTTCAAATACTTCTGGCTTTGGTAAAATTTTGTGGGTTTTGCTGGTATGTTCTCTTGACAGCATCCTGAATCGACTGCAGAAAACTACTTGTTTCTACCTAATACTATTTTTGTTCTATATTCTTAAATGTTGGAACTGGAAATTTGGTTAATTTGAACCATCTCTGGTTTAAATATAGGGCAAACGTAGGAGATATATCCATTCTTGGGACGCTGAATTAACTGAATGAAACTCATTTCGATACCTAACACCATTTTTGTCCTATGGCGGTATGTGATGAAACCGGAAATGGCTAATTTGAATCACATATGACGTTAGTAGAGAGTAAACTGAGGTGATATCTATTCTTGGAACACTGAGTCGATTGCAAAAAACGAATCCGAATATCATTTACCGTTTTTACTGTGTGAAAATTAGTGTTGAAACCGGAAGAAATAATAAATTTGAACAACTTAGGTTTTGTGGTTTTGTGAATAGTATGGTATGTTGTCTTGAGATGATGAATCGTTAGTAGTTATATCCCTATATTGTCGCCATTTCGCAGTGTTGCCTGTACTGAGAATAATTACAGTGATTCTTTTTTCCCCTAAATAGGTAAATTTTTCTGATTTTCTAGTGATTTTTTTGCAGTGTTGCAGCAAAAAGTAACTAGATTTTCGATAATTTTTGTATGAAATATAATTATTGTTCCCTTTTATGACTTATTTTAAGCACAATTCAATTAGTTTTTAATTAATAGTTTGCAATTATCCTGGATTGATAACGCGTCAGATGGTGCCACTGGCGCCCTCACTGTTTGGTTGTGCCGCTTACTTTGTATATCTTATCACGTATGTGTGACCTTTGCGCTGGCGCCATTACCGTCGCGAGACCGTTTTGTATATCTTATCACGTATGTGTGACATTTTCGCCGGCGCCCTTACTGTCTGGTTATGCTGCGACTTTGCTTTATACTTTTACCGCCTACTTTGTATATGTTATCATGTATGTGTGACCTTTGCGTTGGCGCCATTATTGTTGCGAGTTTTTTTGCCCGCCTGCTTTGTATATCCGCCGCCCGGCAGCCACGGACGCTAATGGTATTTTCCTTTATAGATAACGACACACTATGTATGTTTATTTAATACTTTAACTTAAGTAAGAAGACAAAGTTCACTTACCTTTGATAACACCTCCGCTGCTGCCTATTTTCTAGGTTCGGTTGGTGGTTCATTGATGTTGACATTTTTTTATGACGTAGAAGAACTTGTTGCGCGAACCGAAAGCAAACAAATATTGCGATACCGCCGTTGTATTTTCCGGTTTTAGGTATATTTATAACCTCGGATGACTATTTGATTTAGGCTATTTTTGAATTTAATAAAATAATAATTAATTGGGTGAATATATAAATTTGATATTGTAATTTTATGAAAAACATAATTATTGTGCACTTATGTATTGAAAAATATTTTTAAAAAAGTACGAGAAACTATATATTATAGGAATGTGGATACTTTTATGGCGCTTACACGTATACTATCCGAAACTAACTATGTTTACAAGCTAACGTTGTACGTTGGTACTTTTATGTTGCCTTTTTCCGGAAACATGGCTTATTTGACACTGATTGCAGGTACAGCATTTGGTTGTAGGATATTTGTTGCACCTTGCAAGTCAGAACCATGTTCTTTATAGACAACTCTTTTTGTTATTGTTAATACAGCTTGAATTGGAGTTTATTATTATTATTATTATTATTATTATTATTATTATTGTAAGTAAATAGAATTGGAACTTGGGCTCTTTGAATTACTACTTCGTTATGTCAGGATATATTTGCCTGGAAGAGAGTTAGTTTGTATGTTGCAGGAAATTATTATAAGCACATGATTGCGTTTTTAGTATATGAAATTGGTTATAGAAATAACAGTACATAACATGTAGATGCGATTGTTTTTATTGCCCGCTCCTATTATTTAATTGTGAAATTGCACGTTACAATTATTTGATATGCAATTATTATTTTGTTACTAATTGCGGAGACCATATGATTTTAGTTTACTTTTGGATTGTGATATTTAGATTTTAATGTTTAGTGTGTGTATCCTACTAGTTATGTAATTGGTAGCAACGAACAATTAATTTGAAAAATGCGTAGAAGTCTTGTTTGCCAACATAATTTTGCGCTGTTTAGATTTCATGTTTTATATGCATAAGATTAGTCATTCCATATATAGGTTGAAACTGAAATTGTATTTTAGATATTTGGAGGGTGGATTTTAAGGATACCCATTTTTTTGTTTTGTTAGATACTTATTTTTTATTTAGGGTGCTGCATTTTTTTATTTACAATATTAATCCATAGACATTTAAGATATAAGACACGAATTTAATAATTTTATTACTAATTAATACAGCTTGTATTCAAAATAAATGGTGAGATTATGGATTGTCAAGTTAGGCGTGAATTTTACTAATTAAACTATATTTAGTACGTATGGCACTAATTTTACTAGAACCTACAATGGTTTTAAGCTGTTTTGCCTGCATGAAATTAGCATTAACGGTTTGATTTACATTGAATTTATTTGAATTATGCTTTGAAATTAGATTTTTTCTTTATAACGGGAAACTTTATAGTTGAGTTTACTTAGAAAGCTTGTTACAGCGTTTGAATGGTATATACGTTTATTGCATGATGGTTATTGTTTTGTAGGTGAAATGAATATTTGTTTACTGAATGAAGGCATGATTACAGAAATATTTGATTTTTGATAGTCTTATGGGGAATCGAACTAAAAATTTTACGCTCCAGAGGTTACAATTGTACACTAAATAATTATAAGTTTATCGTCCTGCGATTATGCGTGTTAAGGTAACTTGTATCAGAACACTTTGTGGTGACTTTCCCTTTTAAGATGAATGAAACGGTGGAATGAGAATGTAGGAGGAAACGGGAGAACCCGAGAAAATTCCATATGTACGATGTTTGTCCATTTCAAACATACATGGTCCAGAATTGAACCAAGAGTATTGACGATACTAACTACGAAGTGTGTTCACTATAAGTAAGAATAGAGGGTATTCCATTGCTGGAAGCGATTTTAATGGGAAATTGTTGATAATTGTAGGGTAAAAGTTATTCAATTTATGTGATAGATAGTGTTGCAGAACTATTTATATATTATGTGGACTTAAGACTTACAATGGATACAGTACCGAGACTATTGATTTAGGCGAAAATCATAGTTGATGCCTTTTATAGGGAGTTTTTTAGCTTAACCTTGCCGAGGAGTGTATTATTATACTTTGAAGTAAATATACTACGAATATTTAATCTTGTACTCACAACTGGGCTTGATTCACAAGCCTTTTGGTTAACACTTGGATGTGCTAGCTGATTATTTACTTTTATGTTGTACAGCAATATTTTAATATATGTGCTTTATTTGACTTAATTTATATATATTTAAATCACTAATGGAATTATTATAGGTAAAAATTGTTTTTGTCTCGAAATTTTATGTTAAGTGTTTTGGTTGTTTACCGTAAAAATGTTTTTATGGAGTATATGTGAATTTGATTATATCTAATACTAGAATATATTGTTATTGACAGAGTATTTGACATAAGTTTAATTGAAGTTGGGAATCAGAGATTCACAAATTGACATGTGATGCATATATGGCACATTGATATTTAGTATAGTGTAGATATATTTAAATTTACAATGCACGTTAACATTAGAATTTGACATGAATTGCATTGTGGTACCCTACAGAGCCACCATATGAAGATTTGGCTGATTACACTTTGTATTTTGCTGAACCAGGTCCTTTAGGAGATTAGTTTTGTATAGAGATACAGATGAACTATACGCTATTACTGTATGATGGTGAAAAATGATTGATACTTTATTGTTTGGATATTAGATATAAGGCTTAATGGTTTCTAGAAAAGAATTTACGGAAACTTGTGTGCATTAAGATTTTGGAATTTTAGATTGCAAGATAGAACTTTGTTTGATGTTATTTGGTTTATTTATGGATGTTGATTTAAATTTGTTGAATTATAATTACAATATTCAAACTTGAAACCTGTTTAATGTATTATATTTATGTAACATTACCAGAAATAACTACAAATTAGTTTGTTATATCACATTAGGCCATATTAGAAACTATTTATCAGAATTGGTAACTATATTTGAAATAAGATTGAAGACAAAAAGAACTATGCTTGAATTTAGCGATGAATAATATTTACTTATTATACTGATTAGAACTTTAATTATGTGTCCACTGATTTACTACTTTATTGTTTATATATTGCATGCATTTTAGGATAAATTAGTTTTCTACGACTATTTGTAGATATTACAGTAGGATTAGAATTTATTTTATATTGAAATATGACACAATATTAAGTATGAACTATTGATAACTAATACTAACTACGGTTTACTAGGAACATAAGTTTAGACTATACTTTGTAGGTTTGAAATTACTAGTCTTTTAAGAAGTAGATGGTTACTATGTTTTAAGAGCAAGGACAATTAATTTGTACAATAGTGACAGCTATTATACTGGATTGGAGATACTCTATTTATATAACTTTAATTTATTAGTATTGCAATTAGCAGATAGAAGTACATTATTTATAAATATTGATGATAACGACTCTTTTAATTATCTATAAATGGTATGTTTATTAATGTCATTTAGATTTACTTGAGGGGGAATTAACTAAAGTAACAGTTTTAACTATGACCAATATTAAGATCCATTGTAGAATGTTTTTGAGTTGATATCAGTGAAAATGTACGATAGAGACTTATTATATTCTTGGAATTATACTTTTTACTAAGAAATACTTTATGAATTATTATGATTTTGAGAGATATATTGATATGTATTGCTTTAATAATAAGAATTAATTGATTCCTGGAATATTGTTATTTATTTCTTTATTTATATACAAAGCACCACAGCTAGTGACAAGTATTATTCTCTTGAAGTACTAAACACATAATTGACAGATTGCCACATAGTACTTTATAACATAAATGCATTGCAATTACATGTAATGCTAACTGAAGAGTGTACTGTTGACATTTAATTAATAGATAGCCAGGCCACCACAAATAGTGACAACTATTGTTTTGTTTAAAGCCATTTAAATATAATTGACAGATGGGTATGTTTTGCTTTTATAATAAGATATATTTGGTTTACATTTATGGAGATACTTTTGTTTTCGGCATTAGTCACTTATTTAGACATGAGGCAGCGCAACTAGCGACAGCTATTATTTTATTTGAAGTATTAAATACATGAATGTTAGCGTGATTTGCTCTTTTGTCATAAGATGTATTTGTTTTACATTAAAGTTGGATATTTTGATTATTACAATACTGAAATTTATATATGTTAGATAGAAGGCAATACAACTAGCGACATTTGTTAACTTATTTGAATTATTAGAATGTGTGAATGCCAGTTTGATTTGTTTTCTTTTCATTATAAGATATATTAGGTTTACATTTAAGGATTGATATTTGATTAGTATAATACCAAGATTAGTCATGTTAGATAGGAGGTAGCACAACTAGCGACATCTGTTGACTTATTTGAATTATTAATTGCATGAATGTCAGATTGAATTGTTTTACTTCAAATATTCATTTATTAAACCATAAATATTTTTAAAATGCCTATACAGTAACAAGGTATATTGACGTTAAATGCCTGTACAGTAACAAGGTATATTGACGTTAAATACGACTCAGTATACGTCATTACCATGTACTACATCGTATTTAAATTATTAGATTTGAATGACAGACTAGGACGTTTTGCTGTTATACTAAAAGACTAATTATTCTGAATATTTATTCATTCAATCAATAAATACTAATGGATAGGCATTATATTTTCTTTTACATAACTTTATATTTTATTTATTTTGCTGCTTATATTAACTTGTTATTGTAGACATTTTCTTTGTTAAAGAAATTTGATAAGATAAATATAAATGTATAAACACAGGTAAATTGAAATTATATATTTATAGCCTATATATTGAATAAATACTGGTTTGATTTACGAGTTGATGATGAAAGTTGAACAAACACACTGTGAGTTTTATATTTGTATATCAGTAAGCATAACATTAAGGATAACTTTCTATGAATATAGACTAATTCTTGTACTGAAGAACACTATTCTTATTGAACAGAAATTTTTTAAATACATGAAGTTTAAAGAATTATAAGGAATATTTACAAGTAATTGGTAAAAAACTAAAACGTTTAGACCTGACTTTATGATGTGGAGATATATCAGGAGAATATGATGGATAAGAAAATAGCAATTTTTACTTATGAAGACTATGTATTTTTGTTTAATAATGACATCAGGTATTTTTTATTTCAGATTGTTTATAGACACAAACTATACACTATTTTCACTACTGATGAATTACATGATAATTTAATTGTATTATAGATTATAACATTTTCAGTATTAAGTGCTTTGAAGGTTTGAAATCCTCCCAAAACAATGTTTGTGAATAGATGAATGTTATGTCCATTTATAAATGTTTTAATAAACGTATTAATCAGGGATCAACACATTGTAGGATTTGTTCATAATTTCAACACATACAAAGAATAATTTAGTTATCAGTAACTATAAGCGCTTGTTCATCTTAGGTGACAGTTTTGAGACTATATTGACATTAACAATTGCATATTATTGTTTTCATTATAATGATTCCTTTATTTTTTGCAAGATATGTTTATGTTACGTTTGTTGAGCCTATCTTTTCAGTATAGTGACAAATGTTTCAGCTGTATTATGATATTTGAATGAAAATGATACCAACCAATTTGTTTTATTATTAGAGGTTTATTTTGCAGAAGAGTATGAAGGATATGAGGCTGTAATGAAGGAGAAGATGAATTGATTGTGTTGGCTGGATGTCTATATGAATATGTGGGACTTATGGTGTGAAGATGTCTTGAAGGAAATCAGCAAAAGCATCAGCTTTGGAGGAGTCTGTCTATATAGGTAAGACATTATTTAAAATGAAATCTTTGAGTTTTACGTCACACGGTTATGCCGGTTAGGCTAAAGGAGACAGTGATGATGAGTAATGAATAAAATGGTGAAATGAAGAAAGTGAAAGGAAACGGGGGAACCCCGAGAAAACCCACGCACACGGTGTTTGTCCACCAAAGTTCACTTGGCGGGGAAGACATCATTTAATAGTGGATACGGTGTTTTACTATGTTTCCGCAAAGAGATTGAAATGTTTCCACTATTTGTTAGGATGAGTGACGTCAGAGAGTATTACAGATTTTAACCCGACACGGTAGCTTGTAGCCACAGGTGTAATTTTTTTACCATCCTCTGAAGTTGTCGGTGATGAAGAGTGATTCTGGATTTTTTGTACATTGATAGTCACGATAAAACTGCCGAGAGCGAGTGATAAATATGAGATATTTTGGTGGCAATGTTGGTCGATAAGGCGTTGATGTACTTATTGGTATGTAAAGTGAATTAGCTTCTTGGATTGAAGGTGTGATGGTATGAATGTCATGATACAGTTTGTCCTTTGATGTACGAGGTTGCAATGGCTCTACTGCTGTCGATAGATATGTTTTGTATTGTTCATAGTTGAATTTGTCAAAACGGATGCTAGTTTTTCTAAATTCTGTAGATTGAGTCGTATGATGAGTACTAAGTTGTAATTTGATTGGAAGAGGCTCACTTCCTAATGGATCGAGAACATCAATTTGGATTTGTGAAACGTGATTAGCAGAAGTAATGACAATAGCTGGTATGCTTTGTGATACAGGCCTAGTGGGTTTGGAAGATTATGAATGATACCAGGTATGTAAGTTATGACAAAGATTTGAAAGGTAGATTTGTCTATTTCTGATCTGCTGTGGATGTTGAATTCAACCATAATTATGATTTTTTTATAATTATCGGAAATGTGTTGCACGATTACAGTAGGTATTGGTTTTACAGGTCTGATATAAACTAACTGTAGCTACGATTATAGTTATATTACGGAAGTATAAAGTAATGATGAGATATTCAGGAAGATCTGGCAGCCTACAAAAGTGTCGGCATGATGGAATACGTGGAGAAAATTCCACAACTATTTATCTATTTGTGCGTCTTCTAGGAAGGTGTTAGCCTGTAGAATTAATGTATATCCAGAAAAATGACAAATGATGGAGGGAGTGAGAAAGCTTTCGGTAAGGATAAACATTACAGCTTTTTCTTTCACTAACAGCGCTTCGAATAAAGCTTTATTTTGATGAATGGATCCAATATTGAGAAATATAAAGACTATATCCATGATCAATAGGTTAGACAGTAGTTTCCAAAGGTACTGTATGAAAATATATATTTTGACCAGAATAAGTAGTATGAAATGTAACATGGAATATTTCTTTTGCTGCGTGGGTGATTTGTTTTAAGACATGTGAACGAGTAATTGATTGAATATTTTGAAGAGTAAGCGTTAGAAAGGCAACAATATTGCGTACTGTTATAGAAGAACCCAGTGATTGTAGAACGTTTCCAGAATAGTTGTATATACGTAGTGGCACCACTTATTCAAGGTGAACTTTGGTATGGATGGATTTGCCTTTACACTTGTAACTATATGTCGGGTATTGTTCATGGCAAGTGTAACAATTTCGGGGTTGTAGATTGGGATATGAATGACTGGAGTGATCACTAGATTAATAGTTGCAGACAGAAGTATTTGGCAATATTGTGGTAGAGTGTTGATTATATGTATAGCATTTTTCGCATTGAAGTGTTAGGGGTGTTGGTGGCCATGAAAATTTAACTCTGATTTTGTTATAAATGTATGCCCCACTAGTTAGAAGAGAATCATTAGTGGTTTGAGAAGGTGTTAGTACTTGAACAATGTACGTGTGACATGTAACATTTCTAATTCGTATAACCTTCAGGAGTGTGTGTCCTTCGTAGGTAAGTTCCCTCTGATTTTCTTTATCGGTATAAGGATCAACACCACGATTCATCATGGAAAGGAGAGGAGGACGGCGAGGTGGTGGTATTTGCTTGCCTTGAGATGCATTGTGGTTAGCAAATTTAACATTTTTGTCGAAGGTATCTATATGTACTTTGTTTTTATAGCGCTGATTATGTTTGCCTTTTCTGTTTTGAAAATAAAGCCGTTCCTAGTTTGACTATTTCTCTGAGTGACGCACGAGCAAGGTACTTGTACAGTTGTAGAGCAACTCTTTTCTCAGTCGAGAAACGTGAATCGAAACGGGTCAACAGAAACGAGTACATTGACTGAGATAAAGTTTGACGTAAAGTTGGAGTCGCAGTAGAATTTGTTTCCATGTTCATACTGTTGTTTACTATATCTGGTGTAGCGTGTGCTTTTTTTTGCAGCTGGTGAGAATTGCAAACGGTTAGAATAAGTTTGCATGATTGAAGAGCGGGAAGCCACAGACATAACAGAACTTCTGGTACGACCAGATATGGTTTGTGACTGCACTTGCATTTCTTCCACTTTAGTGGAGCAGCTAGGAAGTTTACGCTAATTATTGCTACCTAGTAAGGTTACGTTTGATATTTTGATACATTTTGACAGTTTATACTTGGGAGTTGGCATCAAGAAAGATATGGTAGAGAATTTTTATTATCGATAGATGTACCATGTTGTAATTAAAAATAAATGAAATATGGAGAGTTTAATTGATACGTTAATGTGTTTTAGGTTCTGATAAGAACTATTTGATTTATAATGTCACAGAACAATATTTGATTAGTATATTATTGTTATTCATATGCAATAGATACAGCATATCGTATCTAGTATCAATAATTATATTATTTGAAATATGACAAGCACACATGATAGTTGCTAATTTAACTTTTAAAATAAGGTATGGTTTATGAATTCTTGTGGATTAATGAAAACAATGAAATGAAATCTTTGAGTTTTACGTCCCACGGTTATGCCGGTTAGGATAAAGGAGACGGTGATGATGAGTAATGAATGAAAAAAGATGGAATGAAGAATGTGGGAGGAAACGGGAGAACCCCGAGAAAACCCCCACACACGGTGATTGTCCACAACAAAGTTCTTGTGGATTTGATTACTACAGAACCGTTATGTATCAACATTAAATATTATAATATTTGAAATTTTTGTCTGCATGATTGTCAGACTGAAATATCTAGTTTCACAAAAGTTACGTACATTACAATATTAAATCAAGAGTAATCAATATTATACAAATTTAAAACAAACAAAAAAATGTAAAACTGAAAAAAGTGTAGAACTAAAACTAAAAATACAACTTGAAAAACAAAAAAACAAAATAAAACGGAAAATGAAAAAGTGTAGATGTAAAATTAAAACTGCAACTTGAAAAACAAAAAAAGTAAAAGTGAAAATAAAAATGCAGAAACGAAATTAAATATTGAACTTTGAAAAAAAACAAAAATGTAGAATCGAAATAAAAAACTGGAAACAGTATTCAAAATACAAGTATTGTAATGTGTGTGCAATTGCAAATTTAATGCAATACTTGCATTTTGAATACTGTTTCCAGTTTTTTTATTTCGATTCTACATTTTTGTTTTTTTTCAAAGTTCAATATTTAATTTTGTTTCTGCATTTTTATTTTCACTTTTACTTTTTTTGTTTTTCAAGTTGCAGTTTTAATTTTACATCTACACTTTTTCATTTTCCGTTTTATTTTGTTTTTTTGTTTTTCAAGTTGTATTTTTAGTTTTAGTTCTACACTTTTTTCAGTTTTACATTTTTTTGTTTGTTTTAAATTTGTATAATATTGATTACTCTTGATTTAATATTGTAATGTACGTAACTTTTGTGAAACTAGATATTTCAGTCTGACAATCATGCAGACAAAAATTTCAAATATTATAATATTTAATGTTGATACATAACGGTTCTGTAGTAATCAAATCCACAAGAACTTTGTTGTGGACAATCACCGTGTGTGGGGGTTTTCTCGGGGTTCTCCCGTTTCCTCCCACATTCTTCATTCCATCTTTTTTCATTCATTACTCATCATCACCGTCTCCTTTATCCTAACCGGCATAACCGTGGGACGTAAAACTCAAAGATTTAATTTCATTGTTTTCATTAATCCACAAGAATTCATAAACCATACCTTATTTTAAAAGTTAAATTAGCAACTATCATGTGTGCTTGTCATATTTCAAATAATATAATTATTGATACTAGATACGATATGCTGTATCTATTGCATATGAATAACAATAATATACTAATCAAATATTGTTCTGTGACATTATAAATCAAATAGTTCTTATCAGAACCTAAAACACATTAACGTATCAATTAAACTCTCCATATTTCATTTATTTTTAATTACAACATGGTACATCTATCGATAATAAAAATTCTCTACCATATCTTTCTTGATGCCAACTCCCAAGTATAAACTGTCAAAATGTATCAAAATATCAAAAGTAACCTTACTAGGTAGCAATAATTAGCGTAAACTTCCTGGCTGCTCCACTAAAGTGGAAGAAATGCAAGTGCAGTCACAAACCATATCTGGTCGTACCAGAAGTTCTGTTATGTCTGTGGCTTCCCGCTCTTCAATCATGCAAACTTATTCTAACCGCTTGCAATTCTCACCAGCTGCAAAAAAAAGCACACGCTACACCAGATATAGTAAACAACAGTATGAACATGGAAAAAAATTCTACTGCGACTCCAACTTTACGTCAAACTTTATCTCAGTCAATGTACTCGTTTCTGTTGACCCGTTTCGATTCACGTTTCTCGACTGAGAAAAGAGTTGCTCTACAACTGTACAAGTACCTTGCTCGTGCGTCACTCAGAGAAATAGTCAAACTAGGAACGGCTTTATTTTCAAAACAGAAAAGGCAAACATAATCAGCGCTATAAAAACAAAGTACATATAGATACCTTCGACAAAAATGCTAAATTTGCTAACCACAATGCATCTCAAGGCAAGCAAATACCACCACCTCGCCGTCCTCCTCTCCTTTCCATGATGAATCGTGGTGTTGATCCTTATACCGATAAAGAAAATCAGAGGGAACTTACCTACGAAGAACACACACTCCTGAAGGTTATACGAATTAGAAATGTTACATGTCACACGTACATTGTTCAAGTACTAACACCTTCTCAAACCACTAATGATTCTCTTCTAACTAGTGGGGCATACATTTATAACAAAATCAGAGTTAAATTTTCATGGCCACCAACACCCCTAACACTTCAATGCGAAAAATGCTATACATATAATCAACACTCTACCACAATATTGCCAAATACTTCTGTCTGCAGCTATTGATCTAGTGATCACTCCAGTCATTCATATCCCAATCTACAACCCCGAAATTGTTACACTTGCCATGAACAATACCCGACATATAGTTACAAGTGTAAAGGCAAATCCATCCATACCAAAGTTCACCTTGAATAAGTGGTGCCACTACGTATATACAACTATTCTGCAAACGTTCTACAATCACTGGGCTCTTCTATAACAGTACGCAATATTGTTGCCTTTCTAACGCTTACTCTTCAAAATATTCAATCAATTACTCGTTCACATGTCTTAAAACAAATCACCCACGCAGCAAAAGAAATATTCCATGTTACATTTCATACTACTTATTCTGGTCAAAATATATATTTTCATACAGTACCTTTGGAAACTACTGTCTAACCTATTGATCATGGATATAGTCTTTATATTTCTCAATATTGGATCCATTCATCAAAATAAAGCTTTATTCGAAGCGCTGTTAGTGAAAGAAAAAGCTGTAATGTTTATCCTTACCGAAAGCTTTCTCACTCCCTCCATCATTTGTCATTTTTCTGGATATACATTAATTCTACAGGCTAACACCTTCCTAGAAGACGCACAAATAGATAAATAGTTGTGGAATTTTCTCCACGTATTCCATCATGCCGACACTTTTGTAGGCTGCCAGATCTTCCTGAATATCTCATCATTACTTTATACTTCCGTAATATAACTATAATCGTAGCTACAGTTAGTTTATATCAGACCTGTAAAACCAATACCTACTGTAATCGTGCAACACATTTCCGATAATTATAAAAAAATCATAATTATGGTTGAATTCAACATCCACAGCAGATCAGAAATAGACAAATCTACCTTTCAAATCTTTGTCATAACTTACATACCTGGTATCATTCATAATCTTCCAAACCCACTAGGCCTGTATCACAAAGCATACCAGCTATTGTCATTACTTCTGCTAATCACGTTTCACAAATCCAAATTGATGTTCTCGATCCATTAGGAAGTGAGCCTCTTCCAATCAAATTACAACTTAGTACTCATCATACGACTCAATCTACAGAATTTAGAAAAACTAGCATCCGTTTTGACAAATTCAACTATGAACAATACAAAACATATCTATCGACAGCAGTAGAGCCATTGCAACCTCGTACATCAAAGGACAAACTGTATCATGACATTCATACCATCACACCTTCAATCCAAGAAGCTAATTCACTTTACATACCAATAAGTACATCAACGCCTTATCGACCAACATTGCCACCAAAATATCTCATATTTATCACTCGCTCTCGGCAGTTTTATCGTGACTATCAATGTACAAAAAATCCAGAATCACTCTTCATCACCGACAACTTCAGAGGATGGTAAAAAAATTACACCTGTGGCTACAAGCTACCGTGTCGGGTTAAAATCTGTAATACTCTCTGACGTCACTCATCCTAACAAATAGTGGAAACATTTCAATCTCTTTGCGGAAACATAGTAAAACACCGTATCCACTATTAAATGATGTCTTCCCCGCCAAGTGAACTTTGGTGGACAAACACCGTGTGCGTGGGTTTTCTCGGGGTTCCCCCGTTTCCTTTCACTTTCTTCATTTCACCATTTTATTCATTACTCATCATCACTGTCTCCTTTAGCCTAACCGGCATAACCGTGTGACGTAAAACTCAAAGATTTCATTTTAAATAATGTCTTACCTATATAGACAGACTCCTCCAAAGCTGATGCTTTTGCTGATTTCCTTCAAGACATCTTCACACCATAAGTCCCACATATTCATATAGACATCCAGCCAACACAATCAATTCATCTTCTCCTTCATTACAGCCTCATATCCTTCATACTCTTCTGCAAAATAAACCTCTAATAATAAAACAAATTGGTTGGTATCATTTTCATTCAAATATCATAATACAGCTGAAACATTTGTCACTATACTGAAAAGATAGGCTCAACAAACGTAACATAAACATATCTTGCAAAAAATAAAGGAATCATTATAATGAAAACAATAATATGCAATTGTTAATGTCAATATAGTCTCAAAACTGTCACCTAAGATGAACAAGCGCTTATAGTTACTGATAACTAAATTATTCTTTGTATGTGTTGAAATTATGAACAAATCCTACAATGTGTTGATCCCTGATTAATACGTTTATTAAAACATTTATAAATGGACATAACATTCATCTATTCACAAACATTGTTTTGGGAGGATTTCAAACCTTCAAAGCACTTAATACTGAAAATGTTATAATCTATAATACAATTAAATTATCATGTAATTCATCAGTAGTGAAAATAGTGTATAGTTTGTGTCTATAAACAATCTGAAATAAAAAATACCTGATGTCATTATTAAACAAAAATACATAGTCTTCATAAGTAAAAATTGCTATTTTCTTATCCATCATATTCTCCTGATATATCTCCACATCATAAAGTCAGGTCTAAACGTTTTAGTTTTTTACCAATTACTTGTAAATATTCCTTATAATTCTTTAAACTTCATGTATTTAAAAAATTTCTGTTCAATAAGAATAGTGTTCTTCAGTACAAGAATTAGTCTATATTCATAGAAAGTTATCCTTAATGTTATGCTTACTGATATACAAATATAAAACTCACAGTGTGTTTGTTCAACTTTCATCATCAACTCGTAAATCAAACCAGTATTTATTCAATATATAGGCTATAAATATATAATTTCAATTTACCTGTGTTTATACATTTATATTTATCTTATCAAATTTCTTTAACAAAGAAAATGTCTACAATAACAAGTTAATATAAGCAGCAAAATAAATAAAATATAAAGTTATGTAAAAGAAAATATAATGCCTATCCATTAGTATTTATTGATTGAATGAATAAATATTCAGAATAATTAGTCTTTTAGTATAACAGCAAAACGTCCTAGTCTGTCATTCAAATCTAATAATTTAAATACGATGTAGTACATGGTAATGACGTATACTGAGTCGTATTTAACGTCAATATACCTTGTTACTGTACAGGCATTTAACGTCAATATACCTTGTTACTGTATAGGCATTTTAAAAATATTTATGGTTTAATAAATGAATATTTGAAGTAAAACAATTCAATCTGACATTCATGCAATTAATAATTCAAATAAGTCAACAGATGTCGCTAGTTGTGCTACCTCCTATCTAACATGACTAATCTTGGTATTATACTAATCAAATATCAATCCTTAAATGTAAACCTAATATATCTTATAATGAAAAGAAAACAAATCAAACTGGCATTCACACATTCTAATAATTCAAATAAGTTAACAAATGTCGCTAGTTGTATTGCCTTCTATCTAACATATATAAATTTCAGTATTGTAATAATCAAAATATCCAACTTTAATGTAAAACAAATACATCTTATGACAAAAGAGCAAATCACGCTAACATTCATGTATTTAATACTTCAAATAAAATAATAGCTGTCGCTAGTTGCGCTGCCTCATATCTAAATAAGTGACTAATGCCGAAAACAAAAGTATCTCCATAAATGTAAACCAAATATATCTTATTATAAAAGCAAAACATACCCATCTGTCAATTATATTTAAATGGCTTTAAACAAAACAATAGTTGTCACTATTTGTGGTGGCCTGGCTATCTATTAATTAAATGTCAACAGTACACTCTTCAGTTAGCATTACATGTAATTGCAATGCATTTATGTTATAAAGTACTATGTGGCAATCTGTCAATTATGTGTTTAGTACTTCAAGAGAATAATACTTGTCACTAGCTGTGGTGCTTTGTATATAAATAAAGAAATAAATAACAATATTCCAGGAATCAATTAATTCTTATTATTAAAGCAATACATATCAATATATCTCTCAAAATCATAATAATTCATAAAGTATTTCTTAGTAAAAAGTATAATTCCAAGAATATAATAAGTCTCTATCGTACATTTTCACTGATATCAACTCAAAAACATTCTACAATGGATCTTAATATTGGTCATAGTTAAAACTGTTACTTTAGTTAATTCCCCCTCAAGTAAATCTAAATGACATTAATAAACATACCATTTATAGATAATTAAAAGAGTCGTTATCATCAATATTTATAAATAATGTACTTCTATCTGCTAATTGCAATACTAATAAATTAAAGTTATATAAATAGAGTATCTCCAATCCAGTATAATAGCTGTCACTATTGTACAAATTAATTGTCCTTGCTCTTAAAACATAGTAACCATCTACTTCTTAAAAGACTAGTAATTTCAAACCTACAAAGTATAGTCTAAACTTATGTTCCTAGTAAACCGTAGTTAGTATTAGTTATCAATAGTTCATACTTAATATTGTGTCATATTTCAATATAAAATAAATTCTAATCCTACTGTAATATCTACAAATAGTCGTAGAAAACTAATTTATCCTAAAATGCATGCAATATATAAACAATAAAGTAGTAAATCAGTGGACACATAATTAAAGTTCTAATCAGTATAATAAGTAAATATTATTCATCGCTAAATTCAAGCATAGTTCTTTTTGTCTTCAATCTTATTTCAAATATAGTTACCAATTCTGATAAATAGTTTCTAATATGGCCTAATGTGATATAACAAACTAATTTGTAGTTATTTCTGGTAATGTTACATAAATATAATACATTAAACAGGTTTCAAGTTTGAATATTGTAATTATAATTCAACAAATTTAAATCAACATCCATAAATAAACCAAATAACATCAAACAAAGTTCTATCTTGCAATCTAAAATTCCAAAATCTTAATGCACACAAGTTTCCGTAAATTCTTTTCTAGAAACCATTAAGCCTTATATCTAATATCCAAACAATAAAGTATCAATCATTTTTCACCATCATACAGTAATAGCGTATAGTTCATCTGTATCTCTATACAAAACTAATCTCCTAAAGGACCTGGTTCAGCAAAATACAAAGTGTAATCAGCCAAATCTTCATATGGTGGCTCTGTAGGGTACCACAATGCAATTCATGTCAAATTCTAATGTTAACGTGCATTGTAAATTTAAATATATCTACACTATACTAAATATCAATGTGCCATATATGCATCACATGTCAATTTGTGAATCTCTGATTCCCAACTTCAATTAAACTTATGTCAAATACTCTGTCAATAACAATATATTCTAGTATTAGATATAATCAAATTCACATATACTCCATAAAAATATTTTTACGGTAAACAACCAAAACACTTAACATAAAATTTCGAGACAAAAACAATTTTTACCTATAATAATTCCATTAGTGATTTAAATATATATAAATTAAGTCAAATAAAGCACATACATTAAAATATTGCTGTACAACATAAAAGTAAATAATCAGCTAGCACATCCAAGTGTTAACCAAAAGGCTTATGAATCAAGCCCAGTTGTGAGTACAAGATTAAATATTCGTAGTATATTTACTTCAAAGTATAATAATACACTCCTCGGCAAGGTTAAGCTAAAAAACTCCCTATAAAAGGCATCAACTATGATCTTCGCCTAAATCAATAGTCTCGGTACTGTATCCATTGTAAGTCTTAAGTCCACATAATATATAAATAGTTCTGCAACACTATCTATCACATAAATTGAATAACTTTTACCCTACAATTATCAACAATTTCCCATTAAAATCGCTTCCAGCAATGGAATACCCTCTATTCTTACTTATAGTGAACACACTTCGTAGTTAGTATCGTCAATACTCTTGGTTCAATTCTGGACCATGTATGTTTGTAATGGACAAACATCGTACATATGGAATTTTCTCGGGTTCTCCCGTTTCCTCCTACATTCTCATTCCACCGTTTCATTCATCTTAAAAGGGAAAGTCACCACAAAGTGTTCTGATACAAGTTACCTTAACACGCATAATCGCAGGACGATAAACTTATAATTATTTAGTGTACAATTGTAACCTCTGGAGCGTAAAATTTTTAGTTCGATTCCCCATAAGACTATCAAAAATCAAATATTTCTGTAATCATGCCTTCATTCAGTAAACAAATATTCATTTCACCTACAAAAACAATAACCATCATGCAATAAACGTATATACCATTCAAACGCTGTAACAAGCTTTCTAAGTAAACTCAACTATAAAGTTTCCCGTTATAAAGAAAAAAATCTAATTTCAAAGCATAATTCAAATAAATTCAATGTAAATCAAACCGTTAATGCTAATTTCATGCAGGCAAAACAGCTTAAAACCATTGTAGGTTCTAGTAAAATTAGTGCCATACGTACTAAATATAGTTTAATTAGTAAAATTCACGCCTAACTTGACAATCCATAATCTCACCATTATTTTGAATACAAGCTGTATTAATTAGTAATAAAATTATTAAATTCGTGTCTTATATCTTAAATGTCTATGGATTAATATTGTAAATAAAAAAATGCAGCACCCTAAATAAAAAATAAGTATCTAACAAAACAAAAAAAATGGGTATCCTTAAAATCCACCCTCCAAATATCTAAAATACAATTTCAGTTTCAACCTATATATGGAATGACTAATCTTATGCATATAAAACATGAAATCTAAACAGCGCAAAATTATGTTGGCAAACAAGACTTCTACGCATTTTTCAAATTAATTGTTCGTTGCTACCAATTACATAACTAGTAGGATACACACACTAAACATTAAAATCTAAATATCACAATCCAAAAGTAAACTAAAATCATATGGTCTCCGCAATTAGTAACAAAATAATAATTGCATATCAAATAATTGTAACGTGCAATTTCACAATTAAATAATAGGAGCGGGCAATAAAAACAATCGCATCTACATGTTATGTACTGTTATTTCTATAACCAATTTCATATACTAAAAACGCAATCATGTGCTTATAATAATTTCCTGCAACATACAAACTAACTCTCTTCCAGGCAAATATATCCTGACATAACGAAGTAGTAATTCAAAGAGCCCAAGTTCCAATTCTATTTACTTACAATAATAATAATAATAATAATAATAATAATAATAAACTCCAATTCAAGCTGTATTAACAATAACAAAAAGAGTTGTCTATAAAGAACATGGTTCTGACTTGCAAGGTGCAACAAATATCCTACAATCAAATGCTGTACCTGCAATCAGTGTCAAATAAGCCATGTTTCCGGAAAAAGGCAACATAAAAGTACCAACATACAACGTTAGCTTGTAAACATAGTTAGTTTCGGATAGTATACGTGTAAGCGCCATAAAAGTATCCACATTCCTATAATATATAGTTTCTCGTACTTTTTTAAAAATATTTTTCAATACATAAGTGCACAATAATTATGTTTTTCATAAAATTACAATATCAAATTTATATATTCACCCAATTAATTATTATTTTATTAAATTCAAAAATAGCCTAAATCAAATAGTCATCCGAGGTTATAAATATACCTAAAACCGGAAAATACAACGGCGGTATCGCAATATTTGTTTGCTTTCGGTTCGCGCAACAAGTTCTTCTACGTCATAAAAAAAATGTCAACATCAATGAACCACCAACCGAACCTAGAAAATAGGCAGCAGCGGAGGTGTTATCAAAGGTAAGTGAACTTTGTCTTCTTACTTAAGTTAAAGTATTAAATAAACATACATAGTGTGTCGTTATCTATAAAGGAAATACCATTAGCGTCCGTGGCTGCCGGGCGGCGGATATACAAAGCAGGCGGGCAAAAAACTCGCAACAATAATGGCGCCAACGCAAAGGTCACACATACGTGATAACATACAAAGTAGGCGGTAAAAGTATAAAGCAAAGTCGCAGCATAACCAGACAGTAAGGGCGCCGGCGAAAATGTCACACATACGTGATAAGATATACAAAACGGTCTCGCGACGGTAATGGCGCCAGCGCAAAGGTCACACATACGTGATAAGATATACAAAGTAAGCGGCACAACCAAACAGTGAGGGCGCCAGTGGCACCATCTGACGCGTTATCAATCCAGGATAATTGCAAACTATTAATTAAAAACTAATTGAATTGTGCTTAAAATAAGTCATAAAAGGGAACAATAATTATATTTCATACAAAAATTACCGAAAATCTAGTTACTTTTTGCTGCAACACTGCAAAAAATCACTAGAAAATCAGAAAAATTTACCTATTTAGGGGAAAAAAGAATCACTGTAATTATTCTCAGTACAGGCAACACTGCGAAATGGCGACAATATAGGGATATAACTACTATCGTTTGCAAGAAATACTTTCTCGCTATCTGTTACCCTTTTCGTTGTATGGCAACAATCATTGGAACCGGAAATGGTTAATTTGAACAAATTCTGTTTTAATATAGAGCTAGAGGAGATGGAACGTATTCTTGGGACACTGAGTCAATTCCAAACACGTGCATCTTGACATTTCTTACTTGCTCTATGGGAATCAGTATGGAAACCAGAAGTAGTAGCAAATTCGAACCACTTTCGGTTTTTTTTAGAGTGTTGCGGGTTTTGATTATATGGTCTCTTGAGACCTTCAATCGATTGGAGAAAACCATTTTTTGCTATCTATTACATTTTTGTTCTATGGCGATAGGTGTTAAAACCAGAAATGGCTAATTAGAACTACTTTCTGTTTGGAAAGAAGATTAAGGAAGAACATGGAACTTATTCTTGGGGCAATAAATCGATTGCCGAGAACCGCATCTCGATACCTCTTTCTGCTTTTGCTGTGTGCAATCAGTATTGAAAACGTAAGTAATAGTGGATTTGAATTACTTCCAGCTCTAGTAGAAGATTGCAGATAGTCCTAGTTATTTCCTTGAAACGTATCGTTTGGGAAAAAAGCTTTTCGCTATCTATTGCCATTTTCTTTCCACGGTGATAAACGTTAAAACCGGAAATAGTTTGAACACTTCCGATTTAAATATAAGGTAAATGGAAGAGATGTGGATTGGAACGCTGAGGCGATTGCAAAAAACCGCTTCTCGATATATTTTGTTAGACTATGATCACAAGCGCGAAGCACACACCTCGAATATGTAAGATTGAAGTATACAATTGGGGTATACACAAGGTAGAGTGTACTTATGCAAATTAACTTTTGATCCACACATCGTTCTACCAAATCATTGTGATAGAAAAAAAACTGATACCAAAAGAAAGGAGAACTTAATGTGCTGATATATATATATATATATATATATATATATATATATATATATATATATATATATATATATATATATATATATATATATATATATATATAACTATTGCAAATGAAATGTAATCTTTCATTTTTCTCTCCACGATTATGCCCTTTACGCTAAGGGAGACAACGAATACACTGACATTTTCAAATGAATGATTTTTCGGATATACTAAAGATAAAAATATTGTGCAGATTGACATGAAACAACCATGAAGTTACTTATAAATATAGTGTTTTTCATGTGTGCTTCAGAGGTTGTATTACATATTTTTATCATTTAATACCTCCCACGAGCAAATTAAAAATAGTGGAGCAATGACTATATGCATATTGTTACACTCAAAATAATTCTACAGTAGGTGCACAAAATAAGAACCACCAAACATTGGCTACTTTTAATTTTTATTAGGCATGCTAGTAAGAAGGAATTCATAACCCACTAGCAGGAGTAGCATTAAAGGTTAAGGGCTCCGGAAACAACAGCGGACTTTATTCATAGTAATGTGGCATTTTAGTTTGTAGAAATAATATAGAAGTTCATTGCGAGCAATGGAAGTCAGCTAGGAAGAGCGTTAGGGCACTGAAGGTACTAAAGGAAGTACTGATTACAACAAGTGTGGCACAAATCTACTCTAGGATATGTGTAATGTATAAGATGTTAAGCCTATTACACACTTAAGCCCATAATCATAGTTTGTCATAAATTTTTATGAGAATTTTCTTTGATGGTAATTTGGTTAAATAAATTGACTAAATCTTGTACTATAAGCATTTTACTTGATTGTTTGTATTTCTTCATTCAATTGTGAGGCTGCTGCGACGTATCTGTAGTTTTATGATTGCACATGGTGAAGTAACTATAATAAATAAGAAAAAGATAGAACAAATGAGTGGAATGTTTCGCTAAAGTTTCGCTGACTGCTTCCCTGATCGTAAACACATGAATCTGTTTTCAACGTTGTATTCCTAATTAGAAGTGATTAGGTTAAAATAACTTAGTCATAATTATTTCTGTTTAACCCTTTTAGGATTTTTGGTAACTTTTGTTACCATGGCGTAGTATCATCTTTGACCACTTATTTAGGTTCTATAACAGGTATTTATGCCGGTTTTCTTTATTGGTCAAGTCAAGCATGGATCAAACAACACTGCGGATGCGTTTGGGAACCGGATGGCCAACTTGGCGGCGCTAAGTGGGGCGGAGGAACATGACTTTTTATTTTTCTTAAGGGAAATTTCAAAAACTTTCATGCCTTTAGTTCTCAAGACATCAGATTGAAGCTTTACATACGGATTATGCGTACTTTTGGATATTACCATGAATTTTTTGAGATCCCTTTGTGAGATCGGAGCAGGGCTCAAGAGGCGCAAGTGTTCCGAGGGGGTGATTTTTCAGACAAAATTCCGGCCTTTCTCAATTTTTTCTTAGCAGGTGTATGATACTTACATGCGAGTGGTACCGTTGGAAAGGGCTTGTTCTATTGAAGAAAATGGCATTTGAACCATGACTCTAGACCAGACAGTAATGATGCAGTAAATTACGAGGGCTATCCAGAAAGTAGATTACGTTTTGGAATAAAAAATCAACAAAGTATAGGAAACAAATTTTATTATATACAGATGAAAGCCACACACAAATACTACTTTTCGACATAGTCACCATTCAAATTAAGGCATTTATCGTAGCGATGTACGAGCTTGGAAATTCCTTCGTCGAAAAATTCGGCCGCCTGCGACTTCAACCACTTCGTTACCTCTTCTTGCAGCTGTTCGTCGTCATCAAAACGCTGCATAGCCAGCCACTTCTTCATTGCTGGGAATAGGTGGAAGTCGCTCGGTGCCAGGTCGGGACTGTACGGCGGATGAGGAAACAACTCCCACTGAAAAGATTCAAGAACTTCACGCGTGACATTTGCCGTGTGGGGCCGGGCGTTGTCGTGAATCAACAAGATCTTAGAGCTCAACATTCCTCTGCGCTTGTTTTGAATTGCTCTTCTGAGGTTTTGCAGAGTTTGGCAATACCTTTGAGCGTTTATTGTAGTGCCTCTTTCCAGGAAGTCCACCAAAATCACACCTTTTCTGTCCCAAAAAACAGTCGCCATCATCTTCCTTGCCGACATTATTTGCATGCATTTCTTGGGTTTTTGGGGAGAACCTGTGTGCCCCCACTGCATTGATTGCAATTTCGTTTCACAGTTCACGTGTTTCACCCATGTTTCGTCACCAGTAACGATGCGATCGAGTAAAGAGTCACCATCCTTATTGTAGGCGTCCAAAAAGTGCAACGCTGCAGCCATTCGCTGATTTTTGTGGTCCTCTGTCAAGATTTTTGGAATCCATCTTGCACAAAACTTGTGGTAACCAAGCTTTTCGCTGATGATTTCGTGCAACAAACTTCGCGAAATTTGTGGAAAACTCAAAGAAAGTTCCGTTATTGTGAACTTTCGATCTTCATGGACTTTAACATCGACTTTTTCGACAAGTTCGGCAGTCACTTTGCTGGGTCTCCCACTTCGATCTTCGTCGTGAACATTGGTTCGGCCATTTTTAAATCTTATGACCCACTGTCGCACTCCACCTTCAGTGATAATGTTGTCCCCATACACTTCACACAGCTGCCGATAGATTTCTATCGGTTTACAGTTTTTTGCTGTCAGAAACCTTATTACTGCACGCACCTCGCAGCTCGCGGGATTTTCAATTAACGCAGACATTTCAAACCGTCACAGTATCTTAACGGAGCACAGCACGAACCTCTCACTAGCACGGCTAGATGCCGACTGAGCTGCGCAACGCTCTGACCCCAAGATGGCCGCGCTAGCCCCGCCCCTAGCGGATACAGACGAAAACGTAATCTACTTTCTGGATAGCCCTCGTATTATAATATGTATATATGTGTGTGTATAGGGCCTAAATTCAGGCTTTCAACAAATTTTCCGCCCTTTGTTTTCAAGATACAAGATTGTAATTTTGCACATGTATTATGCACATAATAACGTGTTCTTTTTTTTTTAATAGATCTCTATCTTAAATCAGGCCCGGTCCAGATGGCAAAATGTTTTGGCAAGATTTTGAGAAAAAAATCTCGGTTTTTCCCGAATTTCCGGTTCAGATGTATGATACCAACATGAGGATGGTACCGTTGGAAAGGGTTTTTTATACTGAAGAAAATGGCGTTTGAACATAACTCTATGGAAAGTGGGTCACTTTTAGACTTTCAAAGATTTCTTCTGACCTCACTTTTCAAGATACAAGATTGAAATTTTGCCACGTATTGTGCACATAACAGCGTATTTTTTCGATTTTCTTGTTTCTGGTGTACAATATAGACAAGAAAGTGGTACCGTTGGAAACTATGTTCTATCCTGAAAAAACGAGGTATGTAGCGGGATACTACGATAAATAGTAAGGAAGCAGTAGCTGAGTGAAAGTCTAAAATTTACCTCAAAAAGTGAAAATCCTAAAAGGGTTAATATCTTTCCTTTACGATAAAAGTTCTACATATTATTTTCATGCTTTCTTGTTCAATAAATTCATACGAGTCTATATTGTACTTGTTATTCTGATATATAAGTTTTGACATATTCTCTTAATTTGCCGTGAATTTTGCAATTTTGGAAGGCTACCTGTGGTACTTCCACAGTCATATTCGTTTGTTTTCTGGCGTGATGCTGAATATAAATAGAACTTATTTTCGTATTTCCTTTTTGTACATAAAATACACATGAATCTATAATTTATTCTAATATTTAAATCTTATCAATTCTGTTAACTTTTCCGTAAATTTTGTAATTTTGGGTGGCCATCTGCAGTACTTAGCCCTATTATGCTTTAGTTTATAGTTATACAGAACAGATTGTTGGTCGTAAGCATCAGTAGGAATTTCAGTCGCTTCCTGTGTACCCGCCATACTCAATTTTAGCGCTACCGCACTGTTATATTTGTTTCTTCCGTTTGATGAATTGTTGAATAGGAATATAGAAAGGTTTATTTTAGAACAGTTGTAATAAATGTAAACAATCCAAAAGTTGCATACAATTTGGTATTGTATAGGTTCAAATTCCTCTGTGATGAAACATTTAATAGAATACATGATGGAATATTTGATTATGTAGAACTGGCTTTACACAATCCCATTGAAAAATCAAGTAACACGTTTCTTCCGTAGATTTTATAAATTTATGGCCCATAAAAGTGTTTAGCACTTCACCTATTTTATATATATTTTTCTCTTTCTTTCAGTTTCTAACATTAATTCTTTTATAGAGTACCCTTCCTGATTCAGAATCATAAGAGTCAAAACCTACTATTCTTTCATTAATAACAACTGGTTGTTCTTGAAGCAGTAAAGTTAACGTCATAAAAACTAATCACTATCAGCATCAGCAGAGAACGGAGATTACTAAGTGCTATTATGTAAAACACAGTTGTTGAAAGTGATCTCGAAAGTCTGTTTTAATTATAAACATTTTAGTATTTGTCAATATTTGTGCCCTCAATAATTGTCAAGATGTGAAGTATTCAGTAGAACGAGTGTTGCTGAAGGGGCCGAAGATAGGCTTCGTCTTAATGGTGAGCACCCTCTTATCGATAGCGCAGATGACCGATTTGCTAAGAAAACATATTGAATGTTTCTTCAAGCTGATAGTTTGTAATGAGGAACGGATAATGGATAGTGCATATTGTTAATATAGTCCTTTAGTATGTTAAAATGGTTATATTGTGAATAAATACATTCGACAACTAGAAAGGTTGCTCAAGTGCGTTTGTTTTTATCGTGTTACCAGAGACGTCATTGGGTGCCAAAGTGGAATATATACAGTACATGTATTTTCTGCTTTTGCTAAAATATAAAAGACAAATTTCGATCGTGCTAAAGTTGTAATTAATTGCCGATCATTTCGTGGAAAGTGACGATAGGAAGAAATGTCTGTGTAGGAGTAATGTAATATAATAACGCTAACTTGCTTCTGAGAATGTGAAGTTGAGTTTTTGAAAACTCTCACGTTTTGAAAGTAAAAATACTGTGGTGTTACTAATCTAATGTATCGAACTTCTATATATTATATTATTTTGAAACTCACCACTTGGTGATATGTGAAAAAATGGAAGTGCCCTTTATCATCTGTTGCCAGTTTCGTGTGTTAGAAAATAGTATATCGCAGATCTAAGAATGAACTGTAGTTTTCTGAATATGCTTAACAATTACCATATCAGTTACGGAAAATGGCAGTGAATGAATTTGTGTATATATATGCAAATGCATTGATAACCTAAAGCACCGTTAGTCTGTAGTGTGGGCCAGTCGTGCATTTTTCCATTCTTGGTATATCATTGAATTGTTCGTACTTTTATAGGAATTGGCGTAATATAAATTTGTTTACTTTCTCCATTCATCATGTAAAACAAATGTACCCGACCACACTGTAGGGGAAACGTAAAATTTAAAAAGAATCTTCAGGGGTACAGGAGTCAAAATGATTTTAATATCACTAAGGTGTTGGGCGCCTCAAAACAAATGATTTATTAGCACACTTTTGATTTCCACCGTGTACTATGTCAAAACGGTATTTTTGGGCTAAGTGCCGCAGAGTGGGTCAAGGAATATTGAACCTGACCGAACGAAACTAAGCGAACCCAGTCTAACATAAACTTACTTTGCCGAAATCCGTAAAATCCTGGACCTACTCTGCGGCACAAATGTCGTATTTTTTAAACTGTATATTATACTATTACTTCATCTTATATATTTTTGGAATTCGTCAGTATCTTCTTAGTTTAGCACTGGCTATGAGGACTGTCATAGGAAAGTTCAATTCCGTCCTCAAAAACCAAGGTTCGTTCGATAATGTTCTTATTAATTGTACGTTGCAGATAATATATTGAATGCTTATTATAATGCCAGACATTAAGTCAGGTTAGGTTCAGTTTTTGTGTTTTCTTCGTAATGTAATTCCTCAATTCTCATTAGCTCATTCCGGATATCATATTTGAAACTCATTTTGTCACATGAAACGGCGGAAATAAAGACAGAATATAGCATAAAATGCACTGTTACTTTTAAAAATGTTCTATTATTCGAAGGTAAAGATAATATTACGTTACATGCTTCAACGGTATCCTTACGCAGACACAAAAAATGGAACTTGTTTTGTTTAGAAATGCCTTCCGACAGATGGCGTTACAGATGAGGCGTGTTCAGTTCGTGCAAAAAACACTCACTAACCTGTGCTAGCCAATATTGCATCTAATTCGTATCAGAGTCAAGCACAGCACGGGCGTTGGTATGTAGAGAGCAGGCGCGTTATTGAATGTGGGTATGAACGTAAAGATTTTTTTGTTTCAGTATTTGCTAATAGGACTGTTCTCATGATTGAAAGTAGTGTCATTGTTCGTTCTGCCTAGGAACATCAACTGAGAGCGGGCCTTTGCAAAGTAAACCCGAGGATAATTATCAGAATGAATATGTAATGTGACAGCATATTATAAATTATAAACTAGCCAAATAACATCAGAGGTGACTACCAGAATATCTTACGAAATACCGTTACTTCATAATTCTAAAGTCAAATTTTCGTCCTTTAGATATTTTTGGTTCTTGTTAATTATGTGACTCTTTGGTGGCATACCTTGGTTATTTTTTTTTATTATTTCTTTACGATTGCCTCGCAAAGCAAAGCCAATATCGTATTTTGATTCTGAATTTCATAGATTTATTTCTTTATTAACGTAGTTGCAGTAACAAATTGTGAAGCTATACATTTACAGGGTGTCTGTCGGTCACGAAATCAGGAAACGGTCATGAAAGTCACGAAATATAGCTTTTAGGTCACGATTTTTTTTAGTGCAAATGTAAGTACAGATTGGAAAATTTTGTTCTATAAAACGTCAAAATTCACCATCAAAAATGTCTATGGCCGGCTTTAGACGCCACCAAATCTCAAGCAAAGTACGTTTCTATAGCATGGATGAAAATTCGGCCTAATTCGCACCCAAATTCGCTCTTGAAAATGTTAGGGAATCTTATGATTTGGTAAAGAAAAGGTCACGAAATTTCATGTTGGAATTTTAGTAGACACCCTGATTTAGCAACATTTTTCAGTGAAATTTGAGATGTAATTTTAGCAGGAAGTCAGTAGAGACTTATATATAAAGTTACCATTCGTGTGCTAGAACTGAAGATTAATCTGTGAGAGTGGCCTGCCACGTTTTCAAAGCTGAGTCGGGTAAACTTTACAATAGACGCTCCTGCTGTGCATCGATAAGTAGGATCGCTTTAAGAAGATATACAGTAGTAGAGTAGGATAGGATATAGTAGAGTAAGATAGGGATAAGTAGGGTAGGAGTAGGAACGGATTAGCTTAAGGTTAGGAAAGTTTTGACCCATTTTCACAAAAGTAATAGTGTGTAACTTCTCATTTCTGAGTAAGTATACCAGCTGGAGCGGACATTGTAAAGTTAACCTCCTTAGTCTTCCTGTATACGAACCACAGACACTTAACCGTTCATTTACACCTGCTCGATGCTTGGAAAATTCGGAAGTTTTCAAAAGCACAAGTAAAACAAACTAAACATAAATATCAGATTTTGTGGTGTGAATTTGCTTAATTCACTTAACACCAATCAACGAAACACTAGCCTTGTATGAATCCATTGATTGTTGATCTTCACTACATTGTCAGAATATAAAAAGAAAGGAAAGTGGACATTAAATTCATCTAATTGCTTGTAGACACAGCTCGTAAAATGATAGGCCAGATAATTGAGCATTATTGTTTATTGAATAGAAGTTGTTGGGTATAAATGTGATTTATGCACATTAACCCTTTGTGCTCGTGACTTGTTTTCATTCTCCTCGAAGGTCTTTTAAAGCAGCTGGCAAGAGTGTCTGCACTTCGTCACACGTGGAACATTTTATAATAGAAATTTCAATAATAATAATAATAAAGATTCATTTTCTGTGGCATGGAAATAGAGTGGAAGGATTAAAACCGTGGTATTCCATGTTTATCCTCTTCAAATTGCTATCCAGTTGGGTATGGTATCAGTACATTTTTCCTTGCTTTCTGAAATGTTAACCCATTTGGTAAGGTACCGGTAAGGCAAATATACCAACAGCTCTACGCGGAAGGCAAGTTCACGCGAACTTGGTATCACTACACCATGAAGCATAGCCCATACCAAATGACTGACTGGTCCATGAATTCCTTTCTCTACCAGTTGCTACCAGTCTCATTTTTCCCCCGATGTTGTACAGAAACGATATTTCATTTAGTATTGCGTCTGAGTATAATGAAGATCAATCTCTAATGTTGAATGTGGGGAAGGAATGGTGGCTCAATGGCTGAATTACATCTGGTGTGACAGGTCCCTGGTTTGTTCGTAGGTCATGTGAGTTTGGGGTGGGCAATATCGTGTTCATGAGTGTTTTGGAGGTTCGGCCGTTTCCTTCCACATTCTTATTTCACAAATTCTTTTGTAATCGTTCAGTGTCATTACCGTATTTGCTCGATTGTAAGCCCCTCGGTTAACACGACCGGTAAAGTAGACGACACTCTTTATCCACGTAATAGGAAAAAAAAAAAAGTTCCGAAAAATTTCGCCAGGAGTAAAGACCCGCTGCCAAGTCAATGGATTTTATTATTTTAGTAGATTGTAATTTTTATCAGGAAATAAATGCGAAATAAATGCACATTTTATATTGCGCGTGTTTGAATTCAGCAGATATTTTTAAGTATTCACAGTAAGATTTTTTTTATACGTAAAAAGTATATTACCTTAGCAGAATTCATTAGCATATAACAACCTTTTAGCATTTAGCAAGAAAATTTATTATTTACGCTTTGTAATTTTTGTTGAACTTCATTTTTTTTAAATTCACTTACTTTCGTTTATGAATTTCAGGGGTTGGCGTATAATCCAATAAATATGGTGATTATCTGTCTCTTTTAACCTACGGCATATAGACGTGGAACGTAAAACTAAAAGACTTAGTTTTTCGAAATATTATGCCATATTTTTTGCTGTTTTGAACACCTTTCACGAAATGTAATCGTGATATACGCCAAATAACGGCCCAAACCATAACGGAAAACCCACTCTGCTTTCCTTGTAATTACTGTTGGTCCTTGTTAAAATCTTAACAATGCTTTTTGGGGTCATGTGGCCATTATATGTAAACTAAGTGATGAACAGCTTATCTTAGAGGATCACTCTGTAGAAAAACTCAAAGGTAACACATGGCTGTTGCCTATTCTTTTCATATAGCAATATTGGCTGCTGGTAGAGACAGCTTTCTGCCCTTTATCCGTTGCCAGTCATAATCTACCTAGTGAGGAGGCTCGGCAATATGTTCTCAAACACATTTGCAAAAGACATGTAAATATGACTGTCATGCAACATAAACTCTACTTACGGATGCTATAGGATAAACATTAAATAATTCAATAAAATATTCTTACCTTAGTACTTGGATAAAAATATCCTTTCGATATTCTCTGATGTCTTCATCTGTAATCTATCACCTAGTTACACCAGACTTCTTAAAAATCTCCCTAGTGTGAGATTATCCTAGAAGAATTAGGGGAATGTGAATCACTGGAAAATACTTATAACTGTTTTAACGAATAGTTTCGAGTGAAATATGACAAGTGGATTGCTGTTGATTGTAACTTCAGTTTAATATTTTTGTGGAAAGTCAACAACCATATTCCACAATATCTTCTATATGCTTCATAGTTCTCAGAAGTTTTGCGATTCATGTGCGGACAAAGTCTTCAAGAATAAAGTACAAAATGTGATCGTTAGATTTTCTGGAATTCTGTGTGGACTCTGTTATTCATAATCCTTTAACTCTTCTAGGATAATTTCATACAAGAAAGTTTATTTATTTACTTTTTAGAGCGTAACTAGGTGATGTGTTACCGATGAGCAACCATTGACTAGTAAACAGTGGATAAAATCAGTTTGATTATTAAGTTAATAATCATTGATTATTACGTTAATAATAATGTAAAAGTACAGACATACAGAATTTCGAAATGATATAATGTTTATTCGTAATTAACCGGATACCGAGGTGAGAATATTTTATTCATTACCGTAACATATTTCAATATTTTCAGAGTTTCAAGGTGTGTGTTTATTTACTGTCTGTCTCTACATTAAAAAGGAAAAAGGACATATGACCACCTTAGAACGGTTCCAATTATACGTACCATAGAAGTAAATTTAGGTCTTTATATCAGACATTTCATTCGTACTTCTTCAAAAAGTGAAACCAAATAAGTTTTGTAGTGTTCCGTTTTACATTGTATATGTACTTTTGTCGTTTTGTTACTGTAACGTTTGTTGTAAGTAATAATAACGAAGCAATAATATCTCTTCAAGCATATTGCAAAAGGTAAATAATGCCCAGAAAGTCGAATGTTGAGATGGGCATAATAATAGAATGGGGCAAACGAATACAACGTGACCTTAAAAGTAAAAAACTCTTGAAAAGAGAAATCTGTGTTTGCTGTTTCAGTTAACTTTATTACAGTTATTCCAGTTTTTAATGAACTAGTTACGTGAGTTACTTCTAAACAGTAATAATACCTCGTTTTCGTATCACGAAGTTATAAAATCTGTCCATTTAATTTCGATTATTAAGAATATGATTTTCATTTTCGTGTTACTTTTTTCTCCATATATATCGTGAAATTTTCACATTTTAATTATACAGGTATAATAAAGTCAAACTTATTTTACTTTAAATATTAGAAAGGTGGTGGTCGTTTTTCTAACTTGAAATCCAACAGTCTCCCCACTGAAGATTTAAAATCGGGACCGCAGTGGCTCAGTGGTAGAGCGTTCACCTCTGGTGCTTGGGGTCCCTGGTTCGATCCTAGCTTGCGCCAAGTGAACTTTGTGATGGACAAACTCCGTGTGCGTGGGTTTTCTCGGGGTTCTCCCGTTTCCTCCCAATTCATTCCACCATTTCATTCATTATTTCATCATCACCGTCTCCTTTAGCCTAGCCGGCATAATCGTGGGACGTAAAACTCACAGATTTCATTTTTTCATTTTTGAAGATTAAAAATTGGTCTGTCTTCGTAATAATAATAAATGAAGTAGAATAATGAACAGATTAATAAGTAAAGCGAGTAGTTTAGTTAATTATTTTTTTTTTCTACATTATTAGTATGATATTATTTTATTTTACAGGTTTATAGAAATCTTAAGATTTTTATAATATTGATGGACATACAGCCGTAACACAACAAACATTGAAGTAGATTTCAAGGAAGGATTCGTTGTTTTCTCAATTCACCGTGGGAGATGCATTAGCTAGTAAGCTATATTTTTTCTTATTCTCTTGTAATTAGTTTATTTTAATAATCACTCAAAGTACATCTAGCGAACGTCTTAATCCGTACGTGTTATCTCCATATATTTCAAGTAGTCCTCTTGTACTCGGCAGCTTTGAAACTCCTATTGTGAATTTACCGTGAGTGTTTTTGCTCAGTGTTCAGAAGATTTTAAAGAATTGCATATTTCGTTTTGAATCACAAAGCCAAATAAATGTATAAGTTAGGAAGGATTAATTGCATCGTTCAGTTAATGGTACAGCACAGTTTGTCATTTGAGCAGTACCTTAAGGTAGTATTGTTTTATCGTAGGATGTGGTACGAGTTTTCAGTTTGATTTTTCTAAGCCTCCGAGGAAGACAAAAGGACTTGTTGGAACGTACAGAAATTTTAAATAAAGACGCATGTATAGGTAAATTTTTCACTTATTTTAACTGTCTGGGCTGACTACGAATGTTATCCAACGATTTAGTTCGAAATATGTAAATGGATTATCCGGACAGCGATTATCTGTAATTACAACAGTTTATTTGTATGAAGTTAGAGTTGTTTCATTTGTGTTCACGTGCATAGTTGTATTAGTTTGTGCAACAATAGACTGTGATTTCTTTATCTATCTATCTATCATATATATATATGTGTGTGTGGCAGTTAGGAAACGAGACTAACTTTTTGCTGCGAAATTAGTTCTGAAACGGAAGTTTTTCATAGTAGTGAATATATTACCACTTGCCTTTGACCTTGGGAACACGTGTAGAAATTTCCAGCCCGGCCGGTGGCCAGTGTGGCATGTGATGCGACTGAGTATAGACTAGTCTTGTGATACTTCGTCCCCGTTTCAACAACAGATCAAAAAGTTCTGTACGCAGTTAGGTAAAATTTTAACAGAAATACTTGAAATGTTAAAAAAAAGTTCATGAAAACAATTGCCTTTCTCGTTACCGTTTTTTTGAATGGCGTAAGAGGTTCTGTGCTACCAGGGACTCTGTGGAAGTGACGAGTGCTCGGGTCCAAGCAAGTTTGTGACAGAGTTCGAGTTGGGGATGTTACTTTGAATGACCGAATTTCAAATCTCAGGATAATATCAGACTTCGTAGGGGTGAATAAGGTGACTGTTCGCTAAGTAATAGCGGCGGATTTAAGGAAAAGTAACCTGTGTGTAGGTTTGGTGCCCCATTCCTTAATGGGGAAGCAGCAACTGGTAAAATTGCGTTGTTGCTAGGAACTGATGAAGCTGCCGAAAGTGAGCCAAATTAGTGTTTGTGTATTTCCACACTCCACATGCTCTCCAGATCAGTTCTCCTATGATTACTTTTCTCCCAATTTAAAAGCAACACTTTTTTTTTTTTTTAACGATATTTCCACCATTACAGTCCAGGACTTCTAGGACTCATTCCGTAATTTATTGAATCATAGAAAGCCGTGAGGACAAAGGAACTTCCTATTTTGAATAAACCGTGGTCAGTTGATTCCACTTCCTGTTCATTTATTTATTTATTACAGACCCAGTCTCGTTTTCTAATTGCCGCACTGTGTATTTTGCACCTTTTACACTATTAGTGTAGAAGTTCATATCTGCGAATAGCAGACTATTAAATATTTGGATAACCTCAACAGTTTTTAGTATGATTATAATATCATCTGTTCTTGCATTATAAATATTTGCATGATAAAAGGAACAAAGATTTAGGTGTGCATTGCAAACGAAGGTAAGTTAGTAAAAAATATAAAATTTACTGTGTTCAAATGCACTGGACTACTAGCTTACGTCTACCATGAGAAAAGAAGCATGCTGAATCTGCCGACCAAATATACACACATCTTTCAAAAGTCGAAATAAGTAAAGTAATTAAAAATTACACATAAGTGTATATATTAATTCAACTCAATCGGTAACAGAACCAGCACTTACGGAACTACAGATTCAAGATTGAAAGATCATTCAAGATTACACTAATACTATCAATTCGCTAGTTTCCTGAAAGTTATCAAATCCAGATAGAGTTTCTGATGTAACAAAGCATTCTGAAAAACAACCTTGTACGAACTACATAAATTTTCGAAGGCAATCTCTACATTCAACTCACAAAATTACGAATTTTATGCTGAACTAGTATTGAGTTTGTGTAGTAGTATTTAGTTATACATTTGTCTAGATCTTTACATGTTCCGCTGTAGGCTTCAGAATCAATGAACTATGTTGAATAATAATAATAATAATAATAATAATAATAATAATAATAATTTTAAAAAAAGTGTTTCCCAAAGCTAATGATAAATGCAACGATTGCAGAAACAGTTTAATGCAATTGAAGTTCATTTGAACAATGTAAATTGTTATATTTTAGTAATTATATGAATATACGTCAAACCATATTCTTAGAAGAGGATAAGTTACGTTTAATTTTGTTATTAGACTTATTTCTATTTTCATCTTCCAGGTTCTAACATAACCCTGCAATAAATTATGGGTTTGAAGGCTGCTGTACAGGCACTGAAGTAAGTACCTTGTGTAATATATGTGCTGAATATAGATGAAAGAAACTATTTCTTTTAATACTTAATTCTTTATATTTAAACATGAAATGAAGTTAAAAAGAATGAAACTATGTAATTGGGCTAGAGATCGAACCTTTACTTCCGCAGTCTACAATTGACCACGATTCTGAAATGGAGGTGGATTGTAAGAAACATGTTTAGGATACAAATTAAACTTTATATTTGACGTGTTGTATTTTTCTGTTTAATTTTTTGTGATGTTTGGCTTGATTCGTGATTAATCTAATTAGTAAATAGGTTTAAAACCACAGCGTGATTGGAAACAACAACAAAAAAACTTTGGGAATTGAACACCACACAACAACATGAGAAAATTACAGGTTAATATGGGTGCACAAATGCATCATTTCGGAGTCACAGCCCGCTGAAAATTGGTGGGAGCGATGTGTAAAAGGTCATAAGTCGGAGACGAATTCTTGGATGAAAGTCGTGTAGAAGAATATGCTAGTTATTTTGTGCCTACATTCCATTAATGTGGCAGTTTTCAGTTCCTGATCTATGACCCTTTTTATTATTATTATTATTATTATTATTATTATTATTATTATTATTATTATTAGTAGTAGTAGTAGTAGTAGTAGTAGTAGTAGTAGTAGTAGTAGTAGTAGTAGTAGTAGTAGAAGAAGAAGAAGACGACCTCATAAATCATTACGTTTCGAAGGTGTGGTAGACGCTGCCTATCATCCACTAATACATTAATGAAATCTAAGGTCGAAATAAGCACTTTGTTCTTTTACCTGACATTTCGTTCTCAAGTTTATGACCCTATATTTTACAATTTTGACCAATTTTCGGTGGGTTGAATCTCCGAAAAGACTCATTTTGTGCCCATGTCCGTCAAATATTTTTGATGTTTTTGTGTGAGAATTCATTTGCGAAACGTTTTTGGTGTTGTTTCCCCTGCTGCCCTGTATTTCCTGCTGTGGATCATAGTATGTATTTCAATTTGTGGTCAGCATATTTACTTCTGTTCGTATCCGCTAGTTGGGATGTACTTGATCAACCTTGTTGCTCAATGTATCACATTTCCGTTTTAGAAAAGGGTGACCTGATTCGATCGTTGGTTGGAGTAGTGTTCGATCCCACTTTAAACTGTAGGCCACATATCATATATCTTTGGCCATCTTAAAAGGAGATAAGCTCTTCTAAATTTGCTCATATTACTAGTTCCCAGTTGTGATCCTTGATGATATTGAAATTTTGAGTTATCTTAATTATGATGCAACAAAATTGTTTAATACTGTTGAAGCAGGAGTATAAAACATGGAAAAATGTTTGTAAAAAATGATGAAGTATACAGTAACTTATAATAATATAGGGTTAGTTTTTAAACTTGAGACAACTGTGAGTAACTTCTAAACTGTGAGATAAAAAAGGCTGAAATTTTGTACAAGACAAATTTCAACAATGGTAAATTGTGTCGCATACTTTGCAATACCAACAGGTGTACAATTTTGCCAGCCCAACATAAAGGTACATTTTTTCAAATGGCTCAGTGTAAGTTTATTACTTATTTCGTATATGCATGTTTTAAACGGAAATTTACCTCTTATTATTCAGTATTGCTAACTAAGGACACTACAATATAACAAATTTTGAAAGCTTCTAACAGCACAACTGGGACACATAGGGCTATGCACTTACAAAGTACCTTAGTGTTAGATATTGTGGTGAATATATTAATAATTGGCAGGTTAGATAGTATAAGTGTATAAGGATATTAATTTAAAATTTTTTTAAATTGCTTAAAAATTAAACTTTTGTATATAAGCACATTACTTCATAAACTTTATAATTAAAAAATATGGTAAAAATTTAAAGTTAAATATAAGGAAGTTTTGCTACAAAAAAGTTACTTTAATTACCTACAAGGTAATTGCAATAATAAAAATTTAAAATATTGCAAAAAAAAAACAAAAAATAATTTTTAACCTATAAATAAAATTCAAAAAAAAAGTCTCAACTAAACTCCCATTTCAAAAAACCCCCACAATTTAACATCCAAATCTGTATATTCTTAATAATTATAATCTGGACACTTCCATACCAAAACCAAAGTACTTCAACAGCAACCAGGTTAGTAGTTTCTCTTAAAATATCTAAGTTAAACAATTAATAACAAAACCAAACAATCTTTAGCTTCAACTAAAGCCAAATAAATTAACTTAAACTATAAATCCAACACTTTAAAAATAAAATAAAAAAATAAATAGTAACCACACTGCCCATGCAAAACCCTAAATTATTTATTAATCTAATTGTCACAATAATCAAAAATAAACTATTTAATAATATATACTAAGTATATTTATTTAACTAGTTATCTAATTCACAATCATCAAACCCAAATCAACCAAATTACAGTAATACTAGCATCAAATAATTAATTACAATCATAAATCATTAACACCAAACCAAACACCACAATATTATAGGTATGACAAGGCGTATTTCGAAAAAAATGGAAACGAAATCACAAAACGGTGAAACTTTATTTTTTTTAAAAAGGATTTATTTTAAAAAATGCTTAGCTAAATATTACATCTAAGTACTTACATGGTTTGCAATAGACAAACAATTTATTTTGCCATTTACAGCAATTTGATAGTTCAAAACGTTCCAGAGATATGATAAACATTGTTAAAGTTTGCAACACCTAGGGATAGTTTGGTTTATTACTTACATAGAAAACCTAATACCACTTCCTACCTAAATTGGTTAGTATAATGCATGTAGTAATTCAGCATATTATTATTATTATTATTATTATTATTATTATTATTATTATTATTATTATTATTATTATTATTATTATTATTATTATTATTATTATTATTATTATTATTTTCTTAATTGTAGAACACGTTCAGTGATACACAAGTTCTTGTTATAGGTAGTGCAGAGATGCGCGAGCATCGAAAATTATAAGATTATTACATTTGAAGATAGTAACGTAAATACAAAGGTCCCTGACAGTGTTCGCCTGGTAGTATCTATGGTTGGGAAGACGAACACACAGATAATTTTGACTGACTTCACATGGGTTGGATATTTTAGTTGCCCGTTCCACATGAATCAAACAGGCGGCTAAAATATTGCAATCTCAAACCACCATACTCTATACTATCTCCACCTAGAGAGACATGACGCGGCTTCTACCTAGCTACTTACAATTGTGTTTGACTACTTGTAGTTTAATGTCTCAAGCACCAAGGCTGTATGAGACGGGACCTACTCTTGAAAATGATTTCCGAACCACTGTCCGGGTTTGTATCTGAGGAATATATACGCAAGCATACTTGCTAGCCGTAAAGGGTACTGTAGGAAATTTCTGTCATTTTCACACTTTACCTTGTCCATGTATAAACTGATCAAATCTTAAGTTTGTTACTCTAAAACTCATATACATTCATAGTAAATAGCATACCTTATATTGTGTTTAACTTGTTCTTTCAGGAAAGCAGAGAAGCTGAAAGAAAAGGTTCAAAATTCCAAAGATATTCTCAATGATAATGAAGCTTGGATGTGTCAGCAACAATTGCAGGTATGTGGTAGAATATTATTTTGCCACTTAATTTATAGAACATCTCTTTACACTTTTTGATTTTGTAAATTCGTTTTATTTTATCAGTATCTTAATAAGTTTTTTAAAATTATTTATTTTTATTAAACAACATTATTAAGTAGTTTTAATAATGGCTTGAGTCGCACAGTTGGAGGCAAAGATGATCAATATGAGGAATAAAGATTTTCATGTTTGAATAATTTTGGTACACCTTTCTACAGTGTTCTTTCCTTTTTTTTCCAGCGAATATACCAACAAGTATTGATATTAGACTTGGAGTATGCTTTGGATAAAAAAGTTGAACAGGACTTGTGGAACCACGGATTCAAAAACTACATTGGTACACTTCAGACACTTGCCAAGGATAAAAAGGTAATCTCTAACAATAAATGTATTATGTCAGTCTTTGCCAGTTGGTCAATGGTCCGTGGAGCAAATTTAGAAGTTCAATTCGGTTATTTACAATTCCTCATTTATAACTTACTCAATTTTGCAAAACCAGCACTTGATAAGCTCTTCAATAGCATAGGCGAAAGAATGCTGTGGCATTAGCGATCCGTCAGTAAGAATAGAAAACTCAAACTAAAAGTGCATTATCATTTATCGACTAATATGTAACTAATTCTAAAATCTTTTTCCCCTGTCTTGAACTCTAATTATCAACGTACATGCCAATTCAGTAAACTTAGTAGGCATTTGTAATATGGAACTTTAAATATTTGTGACATTGTCTGAATACGAACAGTACCATGTCGTTCCTCGTTAGTGCTTTTATTTGTGCTTTTATCGTGTTCATTATACACGTAGTTGTTTTAAACGCCTTTCTCAAATGAAATTATAATTAAAGGCTTATTCTTTTTAAAGACGAACTGATCCGCAGTAAGAAACACAAAACTCTGTATTGGTGGTGTTATTGTTAATTCGGAACCCAGTGCTTGTCCTAGCGGCATTACATCAACTTCTGTTATATGTTAAGCATAGAGAAGCTAGGATAGGTAACTACAGCAATGACTATCTTAAATATCGTTTAGTTGAATTTAGTCGAGAATCAATTTTGGAACCAAAGCTCATGTGTATTTTAAAGTGGCGTACGCAAGGAGGTTACAGTTCTAACTTCCTTGAGGAAGATATTATGCAAAAGTAGATATTTACCATATTAAGATATGATACAAATGTATTCTTGAAATTGTATGACGTTGAGAACTTGAACTCCCCTTTGTCAATCTTCTGCATGCGTCACTGGTATTGTATGCTCTGATTCATTTGCTAATGAGTCAATGGAATCAGCTAACCTCAGGTGATATTTGGAAATTAAATATTTACAACAAAACTAAGTCGCTAGAATTTTTTCATTGTAAAAGCAGGGAGTTCGAGAAAGATCAAAAAATTATAGATAAACGTTTTAGCATGAGTTCTCAAAATGATTCGGTGTTGGCTGCCTACAGCATTACAAAAAAAAAAAAAAAAAAAAAAAAAAAGTTTCAAGGCAGAAAAGGCTTATACTGTAGGAGAGGAAATGATTTGCTTTGCTTATGTGGCAATTTGCAAACGTGTGCTTCGTAAACTAGATGTGGAAAGAATTGTCAAAAACAAAAATTGGAATGGTGTTTCCCATGACGTCTAAGTTCTGATATATACTGTATGTCGCAGTGGGTACGGAAAGTAGACTTTCGGACTTTTAAAAAGCCCTTTTAAGCAAGGTATTGCAAATATAATAAAACATATATACAAAATCACGCTTATCCTGAAAGGATGTGAAATTGAGTACTTAAACCCCCCATTGGCGAAATTCTGTGTATGCCACTGACTATGTAGTAAGTAAAGGTTGGTAATTTAATTGTTGCTAATATTGTTACTTACCTTTCAACTGCTACTCCTACACAGATATCAATATTAAAAGGTGTTGGATCCGTAGTTTACCTTAAAATAAAGAGGAGGGGGGGGGGGTAGTACTGAAGCTGTTGGGAACCACTGTATTATGTAATTGTTGAATTTGTGATAAATGAAAATAATAGTAAAAATAAGAATATGAGAAACTGAAAAAGTAGAGCGAAGACTAGGGGTGGGGAGATGGATGGTAATGTAAGTATATATATATATATATATATATACTAACTCCCTGGCCAAATGACTTGTCTCAGCGCACGGGCGCAATGAACGTGTGCAAGGCAAGTAATTCGGTCAGTTGTGTGCCTAGCGATAGTTGGCGCTAGTGGTGGTGTGCTGTGGTACTACTCGGCTCATACGCTATGTGTTGTGTAGAATTGTACCAGTTTGAGCTGTGGTAGAATGGCGTCCACGAAAGCAATAGGGGCCAGATTGTAGCTATGAAACAATGTGGAAAGAAAGTGTCGGACATAGCACGTGAGTTAAAAATATCAGCGAGAAGTGTATCAAAACTGTATAAAGCCTGATTGATTGAGTGTATCAAGACTGATTGAGGGACAAAAACGTGCTTCAACATCTCGTGGCCGTCGACCCAAAGCCCTGTCGGATCGTGATGGTCGTCATCTAAAGAGACTAGTGAAGGCAAATCGTGGAGCCAGATGAATGACAAATTTCTGAATTAAGAAGGCATTTAATGAGAATGAAAATGAAATGAAATTTTTGAATTGTACGTCCCACGGTTATGAAATGAAATTTTTGAATTGTACGTCCCACGGTTATGCCGATTAGGCTAAAGGAGACGGTGATGATGAGAGATGAATGAAATGGTGGAATGAAGAAAGTTGGAGGAAACGGGAGAACCCCGAGAAAACCCACGCACTCAGTGTTTGTCCACCACAAAGTTCACTTGGCGGGTGCTGGGATCGAACTCGGGACCCCAAGCACCAGAGGTTAACGCTCTACCACTGAGCCACCGCGGCCCCAATAAGAATAGAGATACAACAATTTCCGAGCGTACAGTGCGACGGGAATTAAAAACTATGGGCTATGACAAAAAGCGTCGGCATGTTTGTGCTAAAGACTACCGTCAGTGGGACGTAGAAATGTGGAAACAGGTAGTGTGGAGTGATGAGAGCCTGTTTACACTTTTTACAACTGATGAGAGACGACGAGTGCGACGAGAACAGCACGAATTCTTCATTCAGATTGCATCGATCCTGTTGTGCAAGTTGGTGGCGGCGGGGTGCTTGTCTGGAAAGCGTTTGGACGTAATGGTGTGGGTCCGTTAATTACCCTAAAAAAGCACAGAACTGGCGAGGAGTATCTGGAACATCTGGAGGGTGTTGTCAAGCCCTTAATGAAAGACTGGTTTCCAGATGGCGATGGGATCTACCAGGACGACAACGCGACATCACATCGGTCTAAGGCTGCTCAACAGTGGTTCACGGACAATAGTGGGCTGTTTGGACATCTGGATTGGCCTGCAAAAAGCCCGGATATGAGCCCAATTGAAAACTTGTGGGACGAGTTGAAAACCCAGCTGCGCCTTCTTGACCGAGTGCCCAAGAATTTGACGGAACTGGACGCAACACTTCATCAAGCATGGAGCAATATCTCCCTCGACAAATGCCATGCCCTCATTGAATCACTTTCACGACGTGTGAAAGCTGTATTCCACTCTAAGCGTGGAAGTGCTAAGTATTAACATATGAGATAAGTCATTTGGCCAGGGTGTTTATATATATATATATATATATATATATATCAGATTCTAATGATAGAAGCGGAAGTGTAGTTGTTTTGAGAATGCTGAACGCAAAAGGTGTGAGGCCATGTAGATGGGAAATGCGAGCATTGGAGGAATATTGGTGATAGCTGGTACAAATCGAAAGGAGTTCAATATAAAAGGTTGGGTAATGGATGCGTTTAAAGATATAAATGAAGTTGAAAGAATTGTCGTATTTTGTGTCCTGTGTGTGAACAAATTTTTGCTGAATTTTCAGTTACTTTCCTACCACTCTTAGATATATTTACGCTGATCATCAAATTTAAAGTCGTACTACACTGCCAGAACTGTAATGGCCTGTTTCAATCAAAAGTGTAAAAGAATCCTTTCTGTATTTCAAAATGGCTACCTATTTCTTCACAAATGGAATAAATAGTTTATGAAAATTCCGTGCACTTAAAAGAAAAATTACTATTGGATGAGATTATATTAGATTATACTTACCAATGACAACAACAACGTTTCCAAAGGTTCATTAATTAGTGAAAGAATTCAGATGACCTAAAGAAAAATGAATATTTGTGTCTGAAAGCGAATAAAGTGAGTAAATTCACGATCATGTAGAAAAGAGTGTACAGCAAAAAAATATCATAAAAAGTAGATAATTATAATCAAAAAATGGAACACGATCTTTTCTGGTAATTATCAGAAAGATTTATTATGAGTATTGAATTCCTCGTGATCGTTTGCTTTTCATGTGTTTGCAATGAGGTGTGACCAATGATCAATATTTGCTGCACATTTCCAGTATTTTTCTTTTTTTTCTTCTTCTTTTTTTTTTTTTTTTTTTTTTTTTTACATTAAAAATCTGTAAAATAAAAATAATCCTAGTTTGGTAAGAGAAAATCCCTGAATTTCATGATGTTTGTTTGATGGACATCCTATGTTAATTCCAAATGACTATTTTTATGGGGGCACGGTAGCTCAGTGATAGAGCGCTTACCTTTAGTGTGTAGGGTCCATGGTTCGGTATCCTGCCAAGTAGGTTTGTGATGGACAACATCGTGTTCTGGGGTTATCTCGGGATATTTTAATTTCCTCCCACATTCTTATTCCACCTTCAGTATTCATTTACCTTAATCATCCGTCTCCTTTATCCTAAAGGGCATAATCGTGGGAAGTTAAACTGAAAGATTTCATTTTCATTTGCAAATAAGTATTTTACTGTTGACGTAATTTCTTGGTTATTTTTATTTATTTATATTTATTTTTTCCAGAACCCAAAACGGAGTGAGTCTCAAGCAATGTTATCATGGTGCTTGGAAGCTGCAAGTGGATTTTACTTAACTCTTCTGCAGGAAATTTGCACTGCTTTCGATCTAGATCTTCCGTTTAGGAGGTTTGTTATTACGTATTAAATATGTTCTCTTTGAACCGCTTTAATAGTCGTAAATTGAACATCACTGATACAACCACTATTAGAAAGTAATTCTGTGATGAGATCGTGATATTTTAGAAAGAGAACTTAATTTTACAGTTTATGTGGTTATTTTCAAATACAAATCTATGAATTAACCCTCGCACTACCTAGGTATTTTTTGTAACGCAGGCTACAAGGGGGGGGGGGGATGGAAGGTTGCCCATCTGTTAAGATTAAATATATCTCGCAAAAAAAAAAAAAAAAAAAAAATTAGAAACTCTCACAAAAATCAACAGTGATTGAAGTGAACAGTACATGAGATAAGAATAACCGTCACATTCAGAAAAAGCGGCACACAGCTATTTATTACACTGTCATCTAGAAATGACATTTTTAATTGCCAGTCACACCTCCTACCAACGGTGGAGTAAAATAGCAAATTTATGAGACACATTAACGTTCAATTTGCATATTAGCATCACAAGGTATACAATTTAGCTATACATGTTTAGCAATAACACACACACACACATATATATATATATATATATATATATATATATATATATATATATATATATATTACAATTTTAAAGAAACGATCAGAAGGGTAATTATAAAAAAAAAACATACTGTGGTGGACACAAAGTACACCCGACCCCCGTTGGTAGTGCGAGGGTTAAAGCAAATTCAGGCTGACACAATGAACACTCCTCGAGGTCTGTTCCATTTTTCCATGGAATGTATCCGTGTGAATGGGTTTATTAGCATGCAGTTACGCTGCTGTCTTATTTTATTGATTATTTAGTCAGCATTCACTTGCATTAGCTTCAGAATAAAAGATGAAACGGTATATTTTTTAGGCAAATGGGATTCGATCTAGGTAGAGCTGTAGCTTTTGGTGCAAACTGCTGTTAATTCGACTCCAAGTTTTATGAACTTGTGATAATGAGTTTCTTCCATTGTTTTCATGTAACTAATCCATTCGTTATCATTCACTTGTATAATTGTCATTTGTCTTCTTTACCGAAAAAAAAGAAAGAAAAAAACGATGTCCAAGATTGGGATGTTAAATAATGTTTTGTTTTATTCAGTTTGAGTAAAAGAGTTCACTCTGCGTTCTCGCGCTGATATGCTAATCATGTCACCCACTTAAACGTACATCATCATTCTGACCCACAGGTTTCGTGGGCTAATGAGCCGGGACTTTGTATTTCTTAGATAATATAAATGTTTTTTACTTTATAATATTTCACTGCTCACAATATAATATTAATGTTTAATATTTTATTTTAAATCTGTTACCGTTCTGAAATTAATAAAATTTTCTGTTTTCTTTGTAGGAAGGGATCCGTATATGGTAATGGGAAAATTAGCAGAACAGTGGAACATCTTAGTCAACCTCATAAGAGCTCGTGTTATTACATCTGTCAACACTGTTTGGTCCATCTAGGAGACATAGCTCGATATAGGAACCAAAGCAGACAAGCGGAGTCCTTCTACAGGTGTGTAAGAATAAGAGATAATTTTGTCCTCGAAATGCAACTAAATCGTATGAAAGTGTTATATTTATAATATGCTGGATTGATATGTATTTATACCTAACAAAAATTCTTGCTCATCACTCTTTGATAGCTTTGAGGCAGCGACTTTATATTTAAAACTCAAAAATCTAATTCCTATCTTATCAAAGCAAACCACTTTATTCCGATTACTCCGCTAAAAACAATAAGGAGGATCACGTGAACCTAGCTACCTATATATAGGCAATCAACATTTCTTTACTACGCAACATTTCAGGTTGCGTAGAAGCTTGGAAATGTTACAGATTTTTAAAGGGATATGATAGCAACCATTGAAGTCACCGTTACCCCGTAACAATTTTAATGGATTGATTCCATTAACGAATTCGGCCGAAATAATTGCTCTAGCTGTCCATTGCAACGAAACAAATTCAAAAAGAGTTAACGTGTGGAATAACAAAAGTCAGACTGCGTTATCCTAATAATCTCTTACCTAGAACTCCACGTATGTTTACATCTATCTTTCGTGAGACGTTCGGAGACACGGTAGAGGCCTTAAAGGAGTATCTTAATCAAAGCACATTGAATATTCTTAATATCACTACCTTTTCTCAATCGCACGTTACTTTTAGGGGCCGCGGTGATTCAGTGCTAGAGTGTTCACCTCTGGTGCTTGTGGTCCCGGGTTCAATCCCATCCTTAGCCAACTGAACTTTGTGGTGGACAAACACTGTGTACGTGAGTTTCCTCGGGGTTCTTCCGTTCTCTCCCACTTTCTTCATTCCACCATTTCATTCATTTCTCATTCTCACCGTCTCCTTTAGCCTTGCCGGCATAATCGTGGGACGTAAAACTCAAAGATTTCATTTTTCGCACTTTTAGGGGGAGAAAAAAGTCTTCGGAAGCTAAATCTGGCTCGTAGAGTAGATATACTACTTTAAAATTGCTTTACAGATAGCAGAGAGTCCATGGACACATTATAATGCAGTTGTTTCGACTAATTTAAATTACTTATCGAACGTATGAAACACATTATAATCAGGGTTGGCTGGTTTAAACCAGTTGGTTTTTTCAAAAAAAAAAAAAAAAAAGTTTAAACCAAAAAAACGAAACATTTCGTAAAATCTTGATGAACACACATTTGTGGGTTATCGCGTGTCACTCCCGCATATTATTCGTATTATATTCAGACCTAAATTCCCTATTCATTACTCAAAGAGATTATATTATCTTTTGTGATTTTTTTTAGTTTGTTATTATTGTTATACAATTGCAATCAAAGAAAAATTCCAAATATTGTTTCGCTTTAATAATGTTTACTATTGATAAAATACATCGAAATACCGTACTTTGAAGGGGGGGGGGGGTCATAAAACCCCACGAGAGGCATTTACTGTAATCAGAAGTATCTTTGGTAACTATTTATGAATAAATGGGTCAGAGCCAAAGTGGACTCAAATAATTATCTTTATTCACTTTTATTACTGATATGCAAATTAAGTCGTTGTATCCTTTTTTAACTTGGACTAATAAAAGTCGTAATGAACTAACTTGGATTTAATTAGTCCCTCTGTACTCTGCAATATTTTGAAATTGTCCATATGTAATTCTGTATAATGGTTTCACTTGTGCAACTGTTTATCTTTTTGTACTTCTCAAATGACTCTTGATAATTTGACAATTATATTAAAAGTACATAAAGAACAGGATAACGTATCAGGAATCCTTCATGAGTGAGTCGGCGGACGTATCACATTTGTAGCCAATTAGTCTTGGTTTTAAGTTCAAATGGAGGACAATTTGTTGCGGATGTAAGTCGAGAAACAGTTTGGACTCCGCTTTAAGTGACCCCTTCCAGCATAACCCGGTTATTGCATAATAACACCAAATTGAAACAAACTTATTTCTGTCCATATGTGATACAAATGCATAGAGCAAATTATTTTAACCAAAAGAACCTGGTAAAAAAAAAAAAAAAAAAAAAAAAAAGGTTTAAACCAAAACAACCGTTTTTTTTTTCAATAAAAACCATGGTTTTTGCCAACCCTGATTGTAATACATCAAATTACTTGTCTAGTAATGTCCCTACTTAATTTTTTTGCAATATTTCGAGTGAAAAACACGGACACATCAACAATGGTTATTTATGAATATTCCTAAAAGCTTAGTGATTACTTATGCTCGCGTACCTTTCGCAATAGTTATGGATAGCTTTATTGTTATATATATATATATATATATATATATATATATATATATATATATATATTACAGGGGGCCGCTGTGGCTCAGTGGTAGAGCGTTCACCTCTGGTGCTTGGGGTTCCGGGTTCGATCCCAGCCCGCGCCAAGTAAACTTTGTGGTGGACAAACACCGTGCTCGTGGATTTTCTCGGGGTTCTCCCGTTTCCTCCCACTTTCTTCATTCCAACATTTTACTCATCTCTCATCATCACAGTCTCCTTTAGCCTAATCGGCATAACCGTGGGACGTAAAACTTAAAGATTTCATTTCATTTCATATATATATTACAATATATGTATGTAGCCCTAAAGTTAGTGCACTAGCTAAATTTAATAATAACTTTTTTTATTGATATTTTAGGATTTAAATTAATTGTCTGTTGTATGATTAGGACGACATTTTAATGAAAAAGTCATTGGAAAGAAACTCTAAAGGAGCGCACTGTTAAATACTATAAACACTTACTACTCTTATTCAAGTAGCTAATATGTAAGAAGAAAATCAATCTCATTTGCTGAATACGCACAATGTATAACAATAAGGGTATTGTAGTTTTCCTAATAATGATGATCCTTTGTATTTCAGGCACGCAGTTCAGCTTGCTCCAAGCAGTGGCCAGCCTTATAACCAATTAGCCCTTCTGGAAGCGAGTAGGGGAGATAGACTATCGACTGTGTTTCATTACGTTCGCAGCGTGGCAGTGAGACACTTCTTTCCTGCAGCAGCTACTAATTTATCACGTACTTTTAACAAAAGCGCTGAAGAACAGTAAGTCATAGTAAAACATTGTTTCCATTTTATTATTTTCGTTCGAGGCGTAACTGACTTTAAAATCTTTGGCACAATTAGAGGAATAACGTTAGTTAGAGACAGTTGTCTGGGAGAAAACATACTAATTTGATACGTATGGGATACTAGAAAACATGCTAATTTGATACGTAAATGCAAGAAAATATGGTAATTACTTTTTATAATAAACAATTGTTCTTTGCACAGTAACAAAATGAAACTTTTCTTGATACAGCTGTCGATTAGTTCTAGTGATACTTAATGTGACCATGTTGGTTGCAGCTTAATGCAATTAAAATAGACAAAAAGGCAGGGATTGGATTTTATATATAGTAGAAACTCATAGACGCAATCGAAATATTTTAATTTAGTATGTTAGATATTACAAATCAAAAAGATTGCACTGTTTGGTTTGAATATTGCCACCTCTTGGGTAATAACCAATTAAAGCTGCTGTTTCTTCTCATTGAGGGAATATTCCAGGTCGTCAGCGTCACTTCCCTGTTTGCATCCTTTTTCAAGAAGCTATTTATGGTCTTCTAATCAACACTATGAAATTTAAGATCAAATAAATTAAGGGTCGTTTTCCTTGAAGTGGTGAAAGCATTCTTGAATATGCTCGCTGCTTTTATTACTTAACGAGCAAATTTTGTTCCGAAAGGTTCTATGAACTTGTTATCAGGTTATTTCTCTGGATTACCGAATTAGAAGCAGTTAAAAAGTGGTGTGTGTGTGGAGTTTAAACTCCCTACATAATATGCAACTCAAAAAACAGTTGTACGTGAAAGAAATGTATTGCAAAGTTAAAGAAAATTTCAGGAGAGTGAGGAGCTGTGTCGTACTGCCTTGGCCATGGCTAATGATATTTCAAGGTGGCTGAGAGTCAGCCGCCAAAAGACGGTGGCAGATATCCTTTCACCGCAACATATACACTTTACATGGATGCACTTCCACGTTTCTGGTAAATGATCTTTGATGAATATTCCACTATCAAATATTACCTGAGTTAACAAAGGATCTGAACATACGTGAAGTGCTGGCGAAATGCGTTCCACATTACTGACGTGCAGAAGTGTAGAATTATTCACCCGGCTAGTATTACGAAAAGAAAGGTGAAAAATTCCTTCATCACGTTATTGGAGTTGATAAAATGTACGTTAAATCTTACGATCCTGAATTGAAAAATTTATGAAATGATGGCGTCGGGGGCCGCGGTGGCTCAGTGGTAGAACGTTCACCTCTAGTGCTTGGGGTCCCAGGTTCGATCCCAGCCCCCGCCAAGTGAACTTTGTGGTGGACAAACACCGTGTGCGTTGGTTTTCTCGGGGTTCTTCCGTTTCCTCCCACTTTCTTCATTCCACTATTTTCATTCATTAAACCTATTCATCATCACCGTCTCCTTTAGCCTAACTGGCATAAACGTGGGATGTACTGTAAAACCCAAAGATTTCATTTCATTTTCAAATGATGGCGTCATTCGTCGTCAACATTTAAAAGAAAAGTAAAGGTGATAATGATATTAGCACATTAGTGCTAAGCAGGTGTCATTGCTCAACGTATTCCATAAGGGGGACAATTAATATTGTCTTCTATGCTTATCACTTGAAAATCATATGCGCCCAGCTAACAGACGAAAGAAACCACATGTCCTATCAATACAGTCAGTAATTACCCTCCTCCGCAACACCAGATGCTAGTGCTATATTACATGGCGCGCAGAATTTAACTTGGTATGTAAATGAGGAAAAATGAAATCTTTCAGTTTTACGTCCCTCGGTTATGCCGACTAGACTAAAGGAGACGGTGAAGATGAGAAATTAATGAAATTGTGGAATGAAGAAAATGCGAGGAAACGGAATAACGCCGAGAAAACACACGCACACTGTGTTTGTCCACCATAAAGTCCACTTGGCGTGAGCTGGGATCAAACTAGGGGCCTGCACACCGGGAGTGAACGCTCTACCACTGAATCACCGCGGCCTCTATGTGTATAAGTGAGGTTTGGAGGTAAAGAACATGAATCATGAGATTTTGTGGATACAATTTGTTTCTATAAATTAAAGAGCCACATCCATATATACACACACACCAAAAAAAAAGCGCTTGTTGTAACATTTCCAGCATTATTGTTGCTGTCGGCCGTTTTCTTCGAACACTACGACAGGATAATGTACTTAGCGGTATATACATCTGCCAATCAGGAAATATGTAATAATAGCGAGATACATTAGCACCAGATTACATTGAGGAATTATAATCACTTCCAAGTTAGTCATATCTCTACTTTCTATGTGCCATATATGTTATTATTTCAAGAAAATCGGCCCTTGTATATTACGCAGAAGTTTTATTATTATTATTTTTATTTAATTTTCAGGATTAATATCGAAGGAAGAAGCAAAATATCTGTATCAGAATATGTGTCCCTTTTCCTCAAGCTTCATGGACTTTTGCATACAGCATCAGATTTGTCTTTGGCGGAGAAGTATGTGAAAATTCTTACGTCTACGTTGACTGCCCATGTAGCTACAGAAAGTTTCACGTCTTGGAAACTTGTACAGGTAAGCACTCAAGGTGCTAAGTAGTCGGAAATTTGTAATAAGTCTGAGAAAGGCTGAGAAAAGTGATATTCTCGACAAAATCTCCTAATTTGTAAGAATTATCGAAATTTTAACGCATTATTGCAGCATTGCGATTGCGCAGGAAAACCGAAAATTTTCAGACTTTGAAACACACTAGGAAAAGCCAGGGGATTAGTCGGAAATTGTGGACGTTAATACTGTAGTAGAGAAACTGAGATTTCATCATTCGCTATTTAAAACAAGAAAAAAAAAAAAAAGTTGTCTCTAAATTGTGTAATGAATCTTCACTCGTGTATCGCGTACGTAGCAGATTATGATAAAATTTCTTGCAAGTTATGAATCTTGACATTGGCACCATACCACGCTACTCTATGTCCATACGGCATGCAAGAGCTGCAACAATATTTTCCTATACCAGCCATATGCAGAGCAAGAACCACAAGTAAGTGTAAGGAAATAAAACTAGCAATCGTTAATTTCATTTTCTTATGAAACTTGTAAAACTCACCATTTACTGTCAATTGATGCTGTAAGTGTTCCATTTGAGAAACAACAGACAATAGTGATGATCAAATTCGGACGTAGTGTTTTCGAATGTGTATTTTACCTTGTAGGTTATCTTCTATCTGTTCATCTATCGCATCTGTAACCTCAGCAGTAATTGCTTCTTTTGTAGTTCCAGAAAGTTAAAATTGAATTATACATGTTCCACAAAAAAACTTGGATTGTGCCGTACTGGATTACATAGCAAGAGAGAGTCTAATTTATTTTGACAGTTTCGTTAACAATTTTAAAATTTTATTTTTAACGTGTATGTATTTTTTAAATAAAACTGACAAAGGTCAGTTGTAACTCTGTTTAGATAAACATCACCAAAGTATGTTCTTTGTAATATTATAATTTTCCCTGTATAGTATGTGAACTTCAGTATAGTGTGTTTAGTACTTAGGATTAAAAAACAGTTGATAGGAGACGTGCCTAATGTACTAAAAGGTTATTGAGGACGTATTTTGGTGTTGCTTTCTGTAGAAAGATATTTTTCTTTAATATAGCTTGTTTGATTTGCATATTCATGTTTATATTTTATGTTTACAGATGCTGACTATAAATTTATTTGCGTTACACCATGCTGGAGGAGCGTTAGAAGACGGCGTATGCAATGAATATCAACTTTCAGAAGAAGAGAAACAGGTGAAACATTTGGTCACTGATCTTATGGCTGGCTCTCTTAGTGCATATCTTCTTCCAGTTTACACTTTAAAAGAAGGCGAACCTCTACTGGATTACTTCGCATTACCAGCAAGTTAGTATGACTACCCTTTCCTTACGTTTTTTTTTTTTAGGGTTAAGAAATCATAAAGTGTTGGTATACTATGTAGTTGGTAAGGCATCTGTCTTCAAAGAGAAAGGCCCAAATTCAATTCCAGACGGAGGCAGAATGTGTTATTGATGATGCGGCTCAAATTTTCACTCTATCCGTGTCGGATAGGTAGTGGGTGCAATCTTGAATGTGCTGACTCTGTAACCTCCAAAATGTGTTGAATTGATGAGTGGGTGGGGTCACCTTGAAATTGTAGATGTTCTCTGTGCTAATATTGATTTCCCGATTCAATACAGAATGTAATATAATTGATATTTAAATTGAAAATTGTTATCGGATATTAGAATATAGCGCGCTGTGGAGGGTGTGTAAACTTTCAGTATTTCAAAAATTGGAACGCCATAAACAGCCACCAGAGCGCTATAATGTTAATAGTAGGAAATTTAGTTTTGGTCGTGTCACTCAGTTATGAAGCGTGAAAGAGTGAGTCAGCACAGTTAAGGAAGGTAAGAAACACAGTGTTTTGACAGCACGATCAGTATTTGACGGCGTTCGAAAACGCCCGCATCGTTGGATTTCATGAGACCTGTTAGGTGTGTCCATTCGTTTGTATGATATGTGGTTCATTTCGATGTCACTGTGGCCCGATGTTGGGGCCTATAGATGTGAAAGCACCAACGCACGAAGTGAAGGTTCCGGATCTTCACATTGTGCGTGAAGCATTACGTAACCCCTGTGACGTCTGCGCCTGCCAATCCGGACACAAAGGGTCGACTCTAGAACACTCTGTCATTTCGCGCCGTGTCTCGACCGGTGCAACGACATTGCGCAAATTTTTCTAAAGATTAGATCGTTGATAATCTAAGTAATTTATGTCTTATTAACGAGGAGCAGAAAGTGCTGAAATTGCGCAAATTTCCGCCGCGACGTTGCCAACAACAGGATTTAAGGAATTGTGTGAAATTTTGCATCGAAATGAAATGTATAAAGCTATTCCTTTATGAGATATATTTTATTGCATTCTAATATTTACAAAGCAACATACTTATTTACAGAAAATTTCATTTTACAGTTTGAATGCTTGAAATTTAAATCCTACAGCTTTTAAAAATGTCATACGTGCCTTCTCATAGTTTCTCTGCGAATTCCTGAACTCAGCATACTTCCTCATGACAAACTCGCTCCTTTTGACTTCTGCTGGTCTTTGGGCCTTTGAAATTCCTTTTAATATGGACGTTATTTTCATGGCAGTTTCCGTTTGGATCTCTAACAAAGCAGAAATCACCGTATGAATATCAGGAGCAGGGAAGTAAAATTGACTATTATAATGTCTGTGAAAAGCTTCTGGTCCATTTGTCGTCCGACGCATCGTGGATGGTATAGACGCCCACATGACAGGTGGATACCTAAAATTAATAAAATAAAAAGATCCTTAGTTCATGCACACAATTATTGACAATTTATATAAAACACTAAAACATTTATAACACTAGATTCAAGAAATATTTATAGTCTTGGTCCGTAATTTGTTTACAACTATCAAAACCTGCATTTTAATCTACGTCTTACATGAAGACAGAAGAAAATTTCACTATAATTAAGTTGCATTGAGAGAAAATACCATATCAGCACAACCATTAATGTTGTGTTCAAACTAGGACAACAGTTTTTGCAGTATTAAGAGTTATTGAAGCATGTGCTACTATAGATGAAATTCAAAAGGAAGCTACTTACTTGCAACCGTCTTCTATGTAGTTTTCTAGGACGTAATCGGAAAATTTATGCCCTGTATCATCCGGCGTCATTGATATTAGTTGAGTAAAGGCATCTGATACTTCTGTTGGATGTAAATATGGCAACCCAAAAAATGCCTTTATCCATGAACCTGTAAGAAAAGCAATAATAATAATAATAATAATAATAATAATAATTTGTTAGAATAAGCAAGCATTGGGAAAGTAGTGAAATTGATGGATCTTACTGTTGGCTTTATAATTTCTTCATTTCGTACATTATTAGAACAGCAGTTTATTTGCTTTTAAGAATGGTGACTGAATTAAGATTCTTCAGTCAAACAGAATAAGATTCTATTTTCAACTGTATTCTGTATTAATATATAACAAAACAAAGTCCACATGGTATTATTAAATTAATAATAAAGAATAATAGACCATAATAATATCAATAATACCTAGTTCAGATTTTGGATCCATATATGCTTGTCGCAGATCATTGTCGGCTTGAATCCTCCGCCACCATGTTTGTCCCAAATGGAATCTGCAGCCACGAATGTCACAATTTGGAAACACATTCTTGATGGCTTCGTGAGCAGCTGTTTCAAAATCAACGTAAATGATTTTCAAGTCGAATCTACTGTCTAAGTTTCTTATCATCTTCCACATGGCCACATACGTATTCTTGTCTTTCTTCGGCAAAAATGCAAAACATAGAGGTAGATAATATCCATTTTTATATGCATGTATTGTATATAACTGTGTGAAATGCTTAGGAGCATAAGTGAAAGTTCCATCTGCAAATACTTCTAACCCGCTGAACTCACACAGAAAACTGAAAAGAAAATAAGATTAGTGTCAGAAAAGAAAATAGTAAACAAGACTGTAGTGTCATATCGTTAGGTGAAATGCTATGTTACGATATATTTTGTGAGAATCAAAAAAAAAAAAAAACTATTTTACTATAATTTGGAAATAAGACGGAAAAAGGAACTTTTCTGTTCAAGCAACTACTTCCTATTCTACTTCTTGATGCTGTAAATGAAACTCATTTCAAAGTTAATGGTTATAAATGAAATTATACTTACTCGATATTTTTCTTACACGTGAAAAGAATTATATTAGCTTCATCATCAACAAAGATGAATCTTTCTCCGTCAATTGCTATATCATCCTGCTTCTGAACCATTTGCTGTATAGCCTCTACGGTGTTTCTGGGTAGACGAGGAGTCACCTTTCTTCGATTTTTATAAATAACGTCTCGGCATCTTTTAATTTCTTTATGATCAAGTGTGTCATGATGTTCCAATTTTGAAACTTCCTGCCTTATAATTTTATTTGGCTTCTCGTTCAATTGTTCAGTGGCTCGTCGCTTACAATTCTCTCTAAGAAAATGCCGTTGAACACCATCTTCATCTTCACAATGATTATGAATATCTTTCCTTTCTAAAACTTCACTTGTATTTTCATCCATTGTTATACTAGCATTACAGCTTTTCTTAGTACATCTGAAAGAAAGGAAATAATAATTAAATCGTATCACGTGTTCTAAACTTACTATTTAAAGAAAAATGTATTCACTATTTCACTGGCAAAAATGTTATATCTTCCATCACCTTTTAACAAAGTATAGGTCCAATTGACTGACATAAATACTAATGCAGGCTTACTTATTCACTTACGAAAGTATAGGACAAATTGCCTGGCATAAATATTAAAATAGGGACTAGACACATATTTTAACAAAATATAGACCCAACTGACTGACATGGATATTAATGTAACTTTCCATTACTTAACAAAGTATAGAAGCAACTGAATGGCATAAATATTAATATAGGTTACATCACTTAACAAAATATAGGTCCAACTTCCCGACATTAATACTAATAGTGTGTTACATCTTTTAACAAAGTATATATGGATCCTATTGACTAGCATAAATACTAATATAGGCTTACAGAACTTACTAAAATATAGGTCAAGCTGACTACTGAAAATACTAATGTAGGCTTTGCATAACTTAGCAAGCTATAGGCTTATATACATGCAAAAATTATGTACTACATTAACTTACCTCCAATTTGAGCCTTTTTTTCCTTGGCGAAAGAAACGATACTTAAAGCCTCCCATTAATACACAAGGTACACCTTTTTCTGTTTTCGTCAATGTAAACTCCATTCTGAAAGTTTCACTTATGTTTCTCCAGTTTATTGCTTCCTGTTTATATTACCCTCCTCACTAAAACTTGCGATTAATTCTCGATCCTGATTGGCTCGTTGTGATTCTCGTTCCTCATTGGCTTGTTCTATTATTGGTTTATTATATCCGCAATTCGTTCGGGGTTTTAACAGAACCTGAGGAGGTCTGACATACAGTTGCTGGTGACATTTGGGAGAGTGCACAACGGAGAAGAATAAGCTTTGCAGAGAAGAATTGCTGAGATGCATTGCTTTCCTGAAGAAGGTGTTCCAACCACAACCAACATAGATAACATCAGAGATGCATTAAAACAGCAAAACGTACAGTTCACGAACCTCATTCGTGTCCAAACAAAGGAGGGACCAGCACCCATCTTGAGAATGTTTTCAACATTTGCTCTGGCCATATACGTTGAACACGCTTTGCCGACAGTCGGCTAACGGAAACGCTTTGTTATCTCTCTGGGAGTGAAGCAAATACACAGTAATTAAAGAACTGAGGCCCTTTTCAGGCCCACAAACCAATTTCAGGTCCAAAACCTTTCTAATGTACACTGTCCGGTAAATATCTTCAGGATAAAACAGTTGAGAATGCTCTAAGAGCATTGCCAGAACGAACTTTAAAAGAATGGAGAGATCTAGCGGGAAGGATAGCTGTAATTGTTCCTAGATGTAAAGGTAAATCTTTTTATCCGCACCCTCTTCTCTTTCTCGCAAAAATTAACAAAATATCATCTCTTTATGACTTATAGTTCTCGAGATATGACTGCTTAAATATCTAGAAATTCGAACTTTTTTAGTCAGTATCACGGGAACGGTAAGTCATAGAGAGATGATATCAGTGTTAATCCCTAATAGAACATTAAACATTTTCGTACTGATATTAATTGATGGCCAGTTGCACAGTGGCCACCGGTTACTATTTGCTACCAAAATATTTACCACCCTTTTAGATATTGACCAACACCAATATGACCTCTCTATGACTTACGGTTCCTCAAATAATGCTCCTTAAATCTCTGGAAATCGGCCATTTTTGGCCAATATCATGGGAACGGTAATTCATAGAGAGACGATATTGGTCTTAATCAATACCTAAGAGGATGGTAAACACTTTGGTAGCAATATTAATTGGTGGCCATTGGCCAAACCAGAACTCTTTAAGTTCGTTGAAAACCGCGGCGAGACACAACATTCGACATGCTGCTTTAGAATTCTAACTGCATGTAGGAGGTACACGTAGATATAAGTTGCTGCATCACTCAAGGGGGCGAGCTTTCTTGCCAAGGGGCCCTATTTATCTCTAATACATCTAAGTATCATTTATAGAAAGGTGAAAGGATAGTTATTAAGATATGTGGTAGACACACCTGAAATATGTATACAAGTGCTTGTTTCTGATTGGCCAAAACTGGAAGATATAGACAAATCTTTATTTCTGATTGGTCGAACGTCTGTTCACGATATTTCAAGAGAACTTCTAGAAATATGTATATATATTGTTTATTTTATATATGTTTGTTTTCCTTACAGTATTTCAAAACTATTTGCTTTCAATAACTATATTCTTACAGTTTTAATCTTACAGTTAGATATGATACGGAAAATGAATGACTGGGACACATTCCCCAGTCACCCTCTCTAACGACGCCATTGCACACATATAATATAGATGACTGAAAATGCTATTGTTATCCATTACTTTGTATTTTTTTTTTTTTTTTGTTAAAACGACTTGCATTTTGGTGACTGTTTTTATTAGTCGATATACTTATGGTAATGATGGCAACGTTGCACAAGATTTTTTTCGCAATTTCCAATTTTGTTGCCTGCTCATTAAGGCTTTATCTGTGTCAACAGATAAGCGTGGGAAAATTTGCGCAATGTCGGTGCACCCGTCTCGACGACCGATATCAGCTGAATTGCGGGTGCACTGTCCCCTGTGTAGGTTTCCATTAACACCAGTGAATAAACGACAGCGTTCTATGGGAGCCATCTCATATGACTTTCGGTCACTTCTCGTAGTCATTCGAGGAAACTTAATAGCATAGCGATATGTGGGTGAGATTGTGTCCTCATATGTTACCCCTTGTGTGAGAGCACGCTGATAAATTCTCTCAATAAGACAACATTCGGACACAAACATCATGTTGAAGTTCTTTCCTGGCCAGCAAGGCCACTTGATCTCTTTCCGATTGAACACGTTTGGGTTCAGCTCGGACGCCAACTTTGCTCCACTGCAAGGTCTTGAGGCGCAGTTACAGCAGCTATAGACTTGACTAGCTTCAGGCAACGATACAAGGCCTGACTCTACGAGTCATTTCCAAGCGCACCAACGCATGTATCCGTTCCCGAAGGAGGCGCTACAACATTGATATGGAATACGTATTACGCTTGTACAATCAAATCGTTGTCAAATTGATCTGCTAAAATCATTACAATAAGGTTGGATGGTCTTCCTAGCCTTGAAGTTCCATTTCATTCCTTTTGAGTGCTTTTTTGTCATCAATATATAGATAGATATATGTCTGTAATTCTCCCGCCACAGCCAAAATTACAATAATTGTTTAATAAATTCTCCGTTGAGTTCTACAGTGTGTAAGCTGAATCCCACATTTTTTTTAGCCCACATGGACATAACTCGAGGGTAACTGCTTCCTATAGTCCATGAAAGTTCTTTTGAATTTCTCCAGCAATCGTCCCATAGTACTGTGGGATGCCGATTATCGTTTGAAATGGCATCGACTAAACTCCTGGCATCTCCGTTGAGTAACATCTCACTAACACAACAGTATTATTTCCACACATTCTTCCTGTTGTAGGTAAAGCAATGGAAATAGTTCTTGATGAAAACTTTGAAAGTGGCGATTTAAGAAAGTTACGTAAGGTTCCAAATCATTGCATCATGGCAATAATGATTGAAGTAAGAATATCTATATTATTGTATATATTCCTTATTTAAGACTTCTAATCTTTTAGGATTTGTTTTTCTCAGAAGTTTACCTAAACTTTAATTGTTGTAATTCTTTCAGTTAAGCTGACCTTGGAATGGATTCGTTTGGAACCATCTGTTCTTCTTGACTCTGCATTTACAACGAGGCTGCAAATTTGGCCGAGTTTGTGTAAATTATTGAATGGTCTTCAGCTCTCGTTGGTGGATTTCAATTCTGAGAGGTGTAAGTATTTTCTGAAATATTAATTTAATTTATATAGATATAATTTATATAGATAGAATATAACAACCTCCTTGATCAATTTATTTTTGCTCCAATTGCCATCGAGACTAGTGGTGCTTGGGGATCTGCGAGCCTTGATTTTATTAGAGAAGTAGAATATCGTTTCTGGAGATATTCGTTCAACATATTTCCTAATTCAACGCATATCTATTGCTATCCAATGTGGCAACGTGTCGTCGGTTCCTGGCACCTTACCACATGGAAAAGAACTAGATGAGGTGTTTCTTCTCTAACACAAAGGACAACACTGAACATTTATACAACTGGACGACATGCTATACAAATGTGTAATATCATTGGATGGCGTAGAAAAGCAGACAGTAACACTAGATATGGTGCCGTTGATAGGTGGTTTTCTACCCCCTTCCTTTAGTTCGACTATCGAAATATATTTCCTGCTGACTTAATTATTTTTTCGCAATTATTTCATAAATGTATTTAATGTAATTGCTACAATTTTATTCAAATTATATTTTTCTGTTATTCTGTTAGCAATTATTGTTCCATTCCTCATTTATGCCTGTTGTTATTTTGTTTGAATGTCGAATAATTTAGAATCTATATAGATGAAAAAATAAAATTCCTTGCTTTTAACAATATATCGTAGATGAATCTTTGAAGAGCATAATTTTGGAGTCAGTCGTATTTATGTATGTATTATTGAACATTAATTTAATATATGTAAGAAGAGCATAACTCATCGGTGATTTCAAAAATCAAAGGAAATATTGGCAGTTAAATAAAAGAAGCTGAAGATCGAGAAATGGGGAAAAAACATTTCTAGGCCTGAACCTGAGAAAAAACTCATTAGCCCTGCCAACAGGCAAAATACTTAATAGTAATAGTGATATTTTGTAATTTTCCATTTGAAAAAGCACTGGTTATTTTTTCCGTAAGAAACGGAAAACGAATATCTTACAGCATTGCAGGTGCTCGAATCATTATGTTTCATAATATAATATAGGTATCAAATCAGTATAAAACAAAATTAATGACAATAACGATTTATGTTTTTCGACACTGCGGAAAGATAAGCCAGTACCCACCACCACTTAATTACACTGCTCGACAACATGAAACTTTTTGAAAGCTGTTTTTGATTTGACACCTGATTTTATATAATTTGAGGTTGCTAATTACGAAAATGAAATTAGTTTTCCCCCATCACGTCAGGTTTTTTCACAAATCGGAAAACATGATTGCGTAAATTGTGTTATTTACACAGCAACGCTGCTAATATAAAGTAACATTATGACTATATATTTCTAACAAAGGAACATTATTTTGCGTCAGAACTAATCTGAACATCGATATTCTGAATAATTAAGGCCATCAGTGGCGTAACTAGAGGGGTAAACGGGGCTTGTGCCCCGGGTGCCGGATTGGGAGAGCCCAAATTGGGCAAATATTTGGGGGAGCGTTTTGGTTTGGTTGGTCAGGGGGGCCGCTAAGGCGCGTTTTTGCCCCAAGCGACAACTAACGTATTTATGTTGCTGAGGGTCATTGATAAACAACTTACCTCATTTCTGTCTCTGTTTTTTTACTTCGAAGCTCCTAAAACAAGACTTCCTTTGTGAGTAGTTCGTGAATCTTCACGTACCAACGTTCCAACAGTAATCCGCTAACATTGTTGTTCTCCAACGTCCCTGATAGTGGAATTCAATTGCTTTGATGTCCTGGTGAAATTTTTCATAATGTTCTTCACTTTAATCACCGAAGTTAGAAGGGAAGCTGTCTAAATGTGAATACAAAAAATAAATCTTAAGACTCATTTTGTTCCCTAAGCTTTTAAACTTCTGGAGCATATTAGACACAGTGTACTTGTAATTTTCGTCTCTGTTGTTCCCTAGAAAATTATGACACAGGTCCGTGAATGTACTTCATGCTTCCTTTTCAACACTTGTCATACAGTCTTCAAAGTCTGACGGATCTGAGATTTTCTGATCGGAGGACCAATGGATATTCCTTCTTTTAACTTAGCACTTGAAAGTTGTGGGAATTTTGTCACTAGACACTGGAAGCACTGCCCATTTTATTCAGACCTTTGACAAATTGTTTCATTAGGCGCAGTTTAAAATGCAAGGTGGTAATATGACTTGTGAAGGGTCTACGAGGCAGATGTTTTTCAAATTTTTACTTCCTATATTGCGGTTTTCGCTGACAATCAATTTGAGTCAGTGTTTATTGCGTTCTCTGCTATTCCATTCGCAAAATGTGGCATGGATATTTGGTGTACCCTTACTGCTGTCCTAGAAGCATACATATCACCTTCAGATCGCCGCACAATAACCATTGATGATCCTCCTATTTTGTTATTTTTAAAAACATTTCCATATTTTCGTAAATCTCCTTTAAATGTACAGAATGAATAATGGGTATACAGAGGGTTGTTTGGTTGCTGTTGTGAAGAAGCAGACCGTTCAAACTTCTCTTGTTGAAATCAATGAATAGCCTCAATTCCTCTGCATTATAGTTCTTGCAATCACAGCTTACACAGCGCTGTTATTGCGTACCCAACCTGTAACGCGTTGTGATATCATTCAGTGCTACCAGATACAGTTCATATTTTTTCAGTGTTAGCAGAATAAGTAACTGCACGTGTTTTATTACAAATTCAAAGATAATCAGAAGGCTATGGCATCGAAAGTATCTTTTTATATTTGTAATTACAATCAGTACTTCTTCCGAAATATACATTTATACGATTATATTCCTTTCCCCCTCCCCTCTATTTTAAGAAAACTGTACGTGATAGAGCAAAACTAACTACATTTTTGGATTTATCAGGTCAAAAACATTAAGAAAACCTTAATAGTTTCCAAACAGCAAAATCATTGTAGAGCAGTGTTATTATTCATATCCTGTTACAGTTAAGTATCTCAAATAACAAATGATACAAAGTTAAATATGCGTATTTACACATTTTTATGAAAAGAATTAATAAACTGAAATGTGTTAGAATTAATTTTAAGAAGGTATATTTGGTTATTTCCCTTTGTAAGTACAAAATGCATTGTTGTGTTTTTTTAACGATATTTCATTGTTCTACTTCCATTGGACTTCATCTGGCCAATTTCTCAGAATTTAACTTTCTTCTATTTCTTCTATTCTATTCTTTATTTATCATAGAATACTTAAATGTATAATAAACATGCCTTCTTAAGTTTGATACTTACAGTAGCAGTTCATCTAGTATTTCCATGCCGAGTATTCTGTGATGTAAGAAAGAAAAAAAAAAAAAAAAAAGCAAGATGTAAAAATAAGTAGTTCAAGTTAAGTTCTGAGAAATTGCACAGATGAAGTCCAGGGCAGTTAGAAGAACAAACTGTTGGTGAATAAAAATAAAACAGCGTACTTATGGTAAAACAAAACTTTTCTTAAATATAACATGTTTCCTCATGTGCAAGTGTTTCGTGAATTTTAAATTGACTTTTAACTTGTTGCAGATTGCCATGTTCCCCTTCCTGAAGATCGTGATCTCCAAGGATTTTTGCCCTTACAAAAGGCAATTAATGGTCTGAGGTAAGACATACAATTTATTTATTTATTTATTTAATGCTGTATTTTTGTTATGTATAACTTAGTATCATTTGTTTCTTTTATGTAATATACTAATTTCCAATCGTAGAAAATACGGAATTTTACACAGTGTTTAATTGTTACTTGGTAACAGATTTTAATAGAACAAAACCAAAACTTGATACCCAAAACTTTGTATTTGTTCTTTTAGTCTGCTGTTTATCCTTATTCGTGTTTTCTATTGATCCATAAATTTATTTATTATTATTTATACAAGTTTAGTGACAATGTTTATACAAAATGACTTACTAAGGCTCGAATGCTTTTCTTGTACAGTATTCAACTTTATATGCATTATGCTAGTTAACACGAGTTAAACACTTTCGAGAATGAAACAGTGGGCGCAAGTTTGGCATACAGGGAGGCAAGATGTATGGGTTACCTTTCTTTCTTTTAAATTGAATTTGGATGTGTGATTATGACACATGACACATTATAAAACATAAAAGAACATTGTACTTGTAGTAAACTTTATGAAACTGACCTTTACAAATTACAGAGGCTAAATAAAATAAAACAAGTGAGACCCTGACTTATGTTCCATCCTGAATCGTGAGAGCAGTTCAGATAAGGTTTTTATTATTATTGGGCGGGTGATAAGCTAGGAAAAGAATCCGGACATTAGCACCACGATGACTTATTAGTCACCTTCAGTTATCAACGTTAAGGAATTCCCTCGTAGTTATAAGATTGGCGTGGAAAACCTGAGTTGTTCTAGGTGAAGGGGGGAGGAGAAGCGAGGGTCATGCGGTTCAGATTCCACCTTAAGCTGTAAGTTCACGTCTCATTTACCTTCAGTGCTGAACAAATACTAAGCTCTAAATCAACTAACCAATTAACTTAGATCTTGGAGTGATCTGCCCACATTCTGATCTTGGAAGTAGGTTGCTATTTGGCATGTGTAGGTGTAATATGTTAGTAAGATTTCTGTTTGTTTTATCGAATTTTCTCCGTGAAAAAGGTCTGAAGTTCATTTTAATCTTTGATTCCCTCTCCTTGTTTTACTTTATTGCTCCGTTGCATGTAATCTGGAAAGAATTCCGACTTAAACAAACATGACGGTTCAGACGATTGCTGCTATAGCAATTTAAATTATAGCTTCACGTCTCGTGCAGCCTCGGTGCATAGAAGGTACGGAAAGTCTAAACTAACCAAGCATATATAACAAAATTCGGAGGTACTTTTCCATTGGAATAATAGAATGTGTATAAATTAATTTGAGAACCTGTTACAAACATGATTCATGGTTTCAGATACAGTAACTCTCCCATTCATACGCTGGGTACTTCTTGTAAAAATTAATTTAAGTTAGAAACAAATTATTGCCGTAAATCTCTTTCAATATGGTAAATAGGGACAGCAGGGACAGTTAGCATGCGATCATTTTACCCAGAATCACTGGTTGTAAAATGTGCTTAAGAGTGAGCCTATTTTATTTTTCGTCGTCATAATGGAATTTTCTTTTCGTAGGTTTAGTCCTCATGATGTCAAAGTGGATGCGGCTGATTTGCAAAAAATTCGAGCGCATCGACTAGTGGAATTTGGACGATGGTTATCAGAACAAGAAGTCGCAGGACATAAGTTGGTGGTAATACGCAGTGATCGAGTTGGAGAAAGCATTGCTTCCAGTATTACATCAAGCACATGTAACAACATATCTGGCGACACTTCAAGCAAAGATACTCAAAATTGCATCATTGATGGTAAAGAACCCGAGATTGTGTTCGAAGCTGTAGGTCAGCAGGTGCCGCCAACAGATTTAATTAAGGAGCTGGAAGAACTGAGTTTGTCTAAGGACACAGTTCCGAAGCTTCCTTCTCCTGTGCCATCGGATACAAGCTGGAGCACAGGGAAATCTACCCCTGACATTGATCCCAGAGGGCCTCAAAGCCCGAAGGATATTGAACAGTCTGATCTGGACGGAAAAGACAGGAAACCTGGAATTTTGAAGCCTCAGGGCTCGCTGGAGAAGGCTCGAGAGAAGGAGAGAGAATGGGAGGTGGCAACAGAAAAGACGCCAGACGTAATATGGAACCAAACTGCGTCGACCACGAAGAAAGGAAGACAGAATGTGGCAATGCAGGCTATAATGAGGAAGTCACAACCTCCTCCTTGTTCAAACGAAGAACAAAATACACCAAGGACTTTAGAGGCAAAACAGGTAATCAAAATATTTTGTAGCAATTTGTGTCGTAGAAAAACATAACTATCTTTGTTACTAGTTATCAACTTACGTACTGATTTGTAGTTCTGATTAATTGAGAAACTGCGCAAATCATGCTAGTTTGTGGAGGGATTCATCATGTCTGTATTTTTATTTATTTATTTTATTTTTTTCACTATTTTCATTTCTATACTACTGCGGCGTGCCCGAAAAGTTTCTATGCACTGAAAGTAACACCATTTTAAAATACTTTTTTATAAAATATGTTAAAAACTGATCATTTCGGGCGTACAAACATGTTTGCATACACTTCTGCATGTTAGAATAGTGAAAATCTTTTTTAGGGTATATATAAATATAATTTGGTTTACATGTCATACATTACTTATACAAAAGCATCCATTCTTAGCTCACAGTGACTTTACGTTCACCTTGTACTGTCATTTATTATCCAGAGTATTATACCTAAAGACCGCGGTGGCTCAGTGGTAGAGTGCTTGTCTTTGGTGCCTGGGTCTCTGGTTCGATACCAGCTCGTGCCAAGGAAGTAATAATAGTTGATAGATCCTATCGTAGTATGTTGTATAGTATATATATGGTGTGTAGTTGATAGATCCTGTCGTAAAAGTAGGTATGATAACCTCGCTGTTAGCAAAAAATAAGAAACAGTTATAAACTGAAACTCTTACCCTAATCTTTTTATGTTTATCGTTCTTTTTGTCGGTTGTTTTGACCACAGATATTGGTCGAAATAAAAAGTTGCTAAGTTACTTTACGTTAAATGATTTTAAAATTTTTATGATTTTCAGAAATCAGCCATACTTTCTCTCTTGACAGATGTATTGTGAATTATCATCTGCTATATTTCAAGGAAAATTCGTTCCTCTTCATTGGGCATCGACAATGCGTATTTCATGCTCATATTTCTTATTCAATTATTGTTTCTTTGTTGTAAAATATCTTCTTGTTATACTTAAGAAAAAACTACACTTAAGAAAAACCAATAAACTTGTAAGAGAGAAAACTTGCAGCGTGTAAAGAAAACGGAAAAGTAACCAACCTCACTACGAAGGGAGGTCAGAAAGTTATTATCTTTACCATGATAGAGATGAGCTAGAGAGGGATCTGCAGTGTGGTCCACAGACGCACCTCTCTATACGTATTCACGTCGTATTGCCTTACACTGGCAACTCTATCAGTAATATACATGGAGCAATGAGGAGCGCATGTGTGCAGAGCAACTTCGAACCTTCGATAAGAGAATGATATACATGAGTTGCCGCTTAGTTGGGTTTAGTCTGTGAACAGCGATTGAAGAGAAGTGTGCAGTCGTGTTGCCGGAATAATGGTACATGTGAAAATTGAGCAGCGCATTAACTTGAAATTCCTTGTGAAATTAAAGAGATCACCGATTGAGTGAGTAAAACCGTTGCAGGATGTGTATGGTAATAATACGTTGTCACGTACACGAGTGTTTGAATGACACAAATGTTTCAGCGAGAACGTTGATGATGGTGACAGACCGGATCGTCCTGTTATAGCAACAATATTGCAAAAGTGACTGACATTGTCTGGAAAGATCCCAGGCTCAGCATTCGAATGGTGGGCATCGATAGAGTCTGACCGCGCAATTCTGCATGACCGTTTGAACATGTGCAAAGTTTACGCCAAAATGGTACCAAAGAATCTCACGCAGGAGCAGAAGTACTTCCGGAAGCACGTGTGCAGTGACGCAATGGAACGCCTGGAAGCAGAACCGGATTTATTAACGAAAATCGTCATTGTTGACTAGACGTGGATCTTTCAGTATGATCCTGAAACGAAAAGGCAATCCATGATTTGGAAAATCCATCATCATCACGAATGAAAAAGGCAAGCAAGAGTAGATCGAAAGAGGTCATGCTCATTGTGTTTTTTGATATCAATAGCCTTCTCCTAATTGAATGGGTGCCATTAGGTCAGGATAGTAAATAAACAGTATTTATCAGCAGGTTTTGGTGAAGCTGCGAGAACACATGAGAGAGAAAAGGCCCCTGTTGTGGAAAAACAATGAATGGATTTCACATCACAATACACCTTTGCATATTTCTTTGACCGTTAAGCAGTTTCTGGAAGCTAAGAAGACTCCAGTGCTTTGAACACACCTACCTTATTCGCCGGACTTGGCACCGTGCGATTTTTTTCTTTTTCCGAAAGTGAAATTCGTCCTCAAGGCAAGTCCTTTTCAGACTGTGGAAAAGGTAAAGCAGAAAACGGTAGCGGTACTCAAGACGATGACACCTTAAGATTTCTACAACTGCTTCTAACAATGGAAACTTCGTATGCAAAATGTGTATAGAGAGGGGAGAAGATTAAGTTGAAAGTGATCATCTTTAATTTATAAGTTCGTGATAATAAATCGCACTTTTGGCACCAGTCCGTTTTTTTTTTTGTTTGTTTTTTTTTTTTAGCCAGACCGTATATGGATCAGCCTGTTAATACCATCTGTACGAAAGTTGCTGAGTTGGAGGCAAACCAGGTTTTTACCGTATCTGTGACCCCCTAATCATAAGCAGAATACCTACTCCGCGTATGTTTCTTCATATTTGGGAAGAGAAAGTAATTGGACTGTCAGATCGGGTGAATATGGTGGGTGAGACAATGGTTCGTAGCCCAGTTAGGGCAGAAAAGTGAGTTCCTGCTTCTCAGTGTGCCGGTGCATTGTCTGTTATGATCAATACATCTTTCGAAAGGAAGCCCCGTCTTTTTGATTTGATAGGATGCCATAACTTGAGGAGCACGTTCTTGAAGCCAAGGTCATCATACCTTTATGGTCCCAAAACATGGACAATATGACCGTGCTGGATAAATGTTGCATTTTAGCCTTTTGGAGGGTGGGAACGAGATATGTTTTCACATCCATTAGTTTTAGAGTCAAATAGATACACTCAGCATTCATCCATAATCACTTTCTGTTTACAAAAGCATCCTTATCCTTGTTGTATAGGACTAAAATGCTTTGTGTACATTGCACACGTTGCTGTTTTTGAAAAGGTGTCAACAATCGGGAAACTCGCCTTGTTCCGCTTCCCTGTCATAATTTAGTGTAAGCAGATCTCCTACTAACTAAACTCGAATTGGACATAGTCATCTCACTCATGCACATCTTCTGCAACGTACACCTCCGCCTGTGTGTCGTCATTGTGGTCAGCCCCTGAGTATTCGTCACCTCTTCGTGGAATGTGTGCCTCTTGCTGCTGCCAGGCTTTTGTTTGGACTGCCAGCTGACCTCGCTACTGTTCTCGGCAATGATGAAGCCACTGTGTTAAAGCTGTTCCAGTTTTTGCGACATTTGCATGTTTTGACGGCGCTTTGACTTTCTTCTGTGTTCCAGTGCTTCAGACCTCCGATCTGTGTACCATTTTCCTTTTAGTGCTAGCGAGTGCTAGTTTTACTATCTGACCCTCACCACATTCAGTGCCTCGTCTGTGTCTCCGTCGTTTGTATGACTGTTTCTTTTCCGACCAGTGACGGGTGCAAAAGACCTTTGTTGTCGAGGCACCCTCCCCAACCCCATTTCCATTCCATTCCTACTAACTAAACGATTAATAGTCACCTGCCTGTCTTCAAGCATTAGCTGCTCAACTTTTGCCAACACTTGGGTCTGTAGACATTGAGGGACGACTTTCTTGTGTCATTTTGTAGTCTTGTGCGATCACATTTGAATTATGTTTTCCAGCGTTTGATTGTCATAAAACGATGGGCATTCCTCACCATATACAGCTGCTATCTCTTCATGTATCGTTTGTGCTGATTTTCTTTGAAGATAAAGGAACCTGTTCACAGTTCAATTTTGTCCAACACGCTGCCGGAGCTGTCTAGTTTCCTGTAACATGAATTCAGAAGGACCTGTAAAGATTGAAATTAGCACATATGTTAGTGAGATGCCAATCTATCAATGTGCAAATTTTTACATTCCTAGCACATCTCGATCATGATGAGGAGCTTATAGATTTCTGGACTGTCGGCATCTATGGGCATGTTAACCCGTCACATTTGAGGGATGACGTCCCTCGGCGATCACACTGCGGGGGAATTGGAAAGAAAGAAAGGAATCGGGAAAGGAGAAAGCAACTGGGATCATTATGTGAGGTACCATCCTGGCATTTGCCTCGTATGAACGAAAAAGACCAATTTAGGGTGACTGACCTGAATAAGCTTTTTCGACGAAGTGTCCCAACCCGGGAACCGAACCCGGGACCGCTTGCACCAAAGGCGAGAGCGTTAGCGATTACGCTACTCGAAGCTACCCTATCATAAGTAAGGTTAGAATTTTATGGCTTCTCATATTTCCAGGTAACCAATAAATTAGTTTATTTTTTCACAAATTATTATTTTTTAGATCTAACTACATATACAATTTATACGTAGAGAAAATAGTTGTACATTTTCAAAACTCAGCAAAACTATTTTGAAGTGTCATTTAACTAAAACAAACACTTGAAATTAAACAGCAGCGATGCATGCTGTAAATATGTGTTCTCAATAGTTTTATATATGTACCACTGGTTTTATTGTTTCGTTGAAGTGTCTTAATTTAGAAGATTTCATTTCATATTTTCGTTTTTATTACTATTTCTCTCAAGCAGTAATTGATTTTTATTGTAAGATTCTTAATTATGTGCTGTTTTATTGGCTACTAAATGTACTGATTTGTTTGTTTTAGGTTACGTTCAAAACTCCGTCTCCGAGTATATCACCGAGCAGTTCGCAAGGAACTGATGAAAATAATACATTGTCTGCGTGGCAACAACAGGCCAAACAACAGCAGCAGCAACAACAACAACAGCAGCAGCAGCAGCAACAACAACAACCACCACCGTATGCATATCATCCGCAACCACAGCACCTATCAAGACAACAGCCCGTGTTCACTAGCCCCATGCCACAACAGCCACCACCACCTCAGCAACAACACCATCATCAACAGATGTCCAATATGTCGAACATGCAAAGGGCGCCACAACCAAGTGACCTAAGAATAAATGCCTCGTATCCACCAGTAACGGTTCCTAACTTCCCGCCTTTAAATCCCAAAAATACACCTTACCAACTTCCTCAAGGAAATCTTTCCTATATGAAGCAGGACTTGTCTTTGCACCACAACTCCGCTCAGAAGTCTGCTTACAATCCCACAGAGTCACGAATGAATAATATGCAAGTGCCAAATCCAGGTGGAAGTCCACAAGGAACCATGGCGATGCAAGACCAGAGGAACTTGAGTATAGGAAATTTCCAAACGCAATATAATATGAAGGCTCGAGAAATGGCTATGAATAGTATCCGACAACAAACGCAGTCGTCTGTGAAAATGTCTCCTTTCGGCTCGGTTGTCAATTCCCTTCAAGCAAATAACCAATCTCACATATGGCAGGGAGCTGAGGGACTAAATACTTCATCACATATTCCTCTGATAGATGAAAGCAAATTGACTGGCATCAATGTTCCGCCAGTACCTCCAGCTTCATGGTGGGGAGACAACAATAATCAAAATAGAAGAACTCGACCGCCTGTGAGGCAAGGATCGGGTCAAGATGAATCACAAATTCTAGGAGGAAATATGCCATTTACTATGAGTTATTTGCAGGGTAGTGTGATGCATGGAGTTCAAAATCAAAACAGTCCTCTGTCAAAGAACCCTGCAGAGATAGGCTCATCATCGGCCTCAGTGGGACTTGATTTATACGGAGGGCCACAATCGCATACTCTAAATTCTCCAGCAGGCTGGATGCCATCGGGACAGAATCTGCCTGCTTCCCATCATGTTTCAAACCCAACAAATCTTAATTTAGCTCAGTTGATAGGACATCTCCAGGGAGGCCCCTACTCTCCATCAGCTGTCCATCGACCTGTTGTACAGCCTCCTGACCTTCTTTCTCCTTCCTCCAACTTTCAACAATCTAGAGTCGGAGCTAAAATGTCTATGTTTACTCCAGAATCTCGAGGACATATGACAGAGGTAAGTGTCTTCCTTTAAAAAATAATTGAAAATGTATTTTACTTATTTAATTTTTAAGTTTAACCTTTTCGAAACCACTGATTGTTATGTACGTCACGTTATATTGACGTTCTAAATTTGCTCGTCATTGGCTTCGTTTCTGTGTATATTAAATGATAGTATGTTGCAACATCTTTCTACAAAGATAGTGTTGACATTAAGGTGCACTGTTGTAATTAGAGTAGGAGCTGGTAATTAAAAAGAAAAGTGTGACAGACCCGTGTAAAGATAAAGCTTAACTACTTCACACATCAATCGTGTAAATTAGTTAAAGCAAGTTTCTATCATTTGACTCAAACTGAATTCGTTTGTCTGTCGCAAATTTTATCATAGTGTAATGAAATTTGACATAGGCTTTTTCGACATGCATGTGCATAACACTTTGCAGCGAGTCACTTCCTCAGTTTAACAGAAGCGTGAGCATCAACATAAAAGAGCATGCACCTTAATGTGCCACCCATGCTTAACCTTGACGGACATGAAACCCTATCCTTTCCTAAGTCCATCAATTGTCGAAAGAGATCATGGTATTTCATCCATCCCCTTCATCTTATCGCTCATGAAGTAAGAAATGACAACTGTGACGACATGGAAGAGAAAGATGAAGCTTTGTTGTCCATATGACTGTTCCCCGCTTCATATTGAAGGTGCTTTGTCTTCCATTTGAGCACCTTTGTTACCGGTTATGTTTAGAATTATCTGCGGCTTGGGACAATGGCCATGCTAATTACGAAAGTTCCCAGAAGCTGGTGGAGGATGCATGTTTGTGAGCATGTAGACCTCGCTCTTATCCTTCCCAACTTCTCGGGACTGAAGTTAGGTAGCATTCCCTTCCACATGCGCGGATCTCCAATGACATCAGTTCTCATAGAGGACAGGTAAACTGAAAAAGTTGTCCATAAAAATTTTATGGCCAACATGTCAGAACCAGGCCATAGATGTGACTTGAGTGTTGCACACGAGTCACGCCACCTAATTTACTGAGATAGATCTCAGTCTTATAAGTATTCTCAAGAGCATCAATGAATTGGAATATCTTGATTCCAAATAGCTTATGCTTCTTTGGAATATACTGTTTGAATGCAATCCTCCCTTTGAACAAGACAATAACTTCATCTATATATATATATACTCCATCAGATAGTATTTTTTTTTAATGAATTTGTTATTTATCTGATCAAAGAAGATCTGGAAAGATGAATTTCCAGATGCCGTCATGCTCTGCGAAGTTTTTGTCCAGACTTGTCGTGTTATCCTCAGAATTACTGAGAATGAAAACAAATCTTTTACATACCACGATATCGTGATATCATGGAGTCTTATCTGTTCCTTTTGTTTTCCAATAATCTACAAGGGTATTACGCCCAGAGTGTCTTATTGTCAAACATACCTCAAGGAAGACAATTTCTTTTAAGATGGGGGCCCTCATGATCACTTGGACGATGGTTAGCGTACGCACCTTTGGCGTGAGAAACTCGGGTTTTACTCCCGGCGGGAGCTCATATAGTTCGGATTCCACATTAATCAGTAGATCCACGTCTCAGAGCCTCGCTGCTGAACAGGACGTTAAACTCAACTCAACAAAACAATAATTTTTTCTGATCCTTTACCAGCTTCAGAGTATTTACGATAAGAAAAAAGCGGGAGAAACAAATCAAGCTGTCGTACATCTGGGCGAGACAGTTTTGATCTCTTGTGCTCCTGTAAAAGGGTCACTGGCTGTGTTACGACATTCTGTCGTCTCTAACTAACCCTCAATAAAGACACAGGTTTGAGGATCCGGCCACTTCTCCATCATCTTCATAACATACACCTTCCGTCTCACCCATCAAATTTTCATCCTTCCTCTTTCCTCATCATCAACACTTTCACTATCAAATCCTTCGAGAGCTTCAAGAATTTCGGGTTGAGAAAGAAACACCATAAATTATTTCGATGAGATACTATTCAAGAAACGAGCTCAGTAACGGCACTCTTATCCTTCTAATATACCAGACAATACACTCAAATTACATTGCTCAATTACCATTCGCTAATAAAAATAAAACAAACTAGCAGCTAAAACAACACTCAATTCCCTCCTTTGGCTCACAACTTACTACGAAAATAAAATTTTCTAAAGATAAGGGTGTGAGCGAGAGACGCTATATGGTTCATTTCTGACTTTATATATGCATATACTGAAAACTCTTTTTCTGCCACTGTTGTGAAGCAAAGACGGAAGTGTAGCTACCCTACGCCAAAACATGTTATTTTGTTTCACGGTCCAGCTTGAAATTAATCACTACTCTATACTGCCGTACGCAAAAAAGCGCAGAAAATGCGTTGCTATTATTTAAAATCGATTTCACGAAGCTTTGCAGCTTGTATAAACCATGCAGTCTGCATCATAGAAGAGTTGTCAACTAGTTAAATAATATATATATATATATATATATATATATATATATATATATAATTTTGTGATAACAAATGAAGAAGCAAACTAAGAGGAGGGGGGAGAGGAGAAGAAAGAGATTAAAAATAAAATGGCATGGGCTTATGATAGCAGGACCAGGAGCCATTTTCTCATTGCTGAATCTTTGAATTAGTATATAAACATAGACACGCATCAGCAAGAAGAAGGGCCGAAACATGCTCTGAATTTCTCCTTCCATTGTAAATTACATCTAATCGTGACCGGCCATAAGCCTTTGTCCTCTGTGTATCAGAGAGTTCACGTTCATGGCCAAAATCTAATGTTTGCCACAATTAAATTTTATTACACCTGCTCTTAACGTTTCTGCTAGCTGTGTACGGAGCCACCGTTACCTGTGCTCTGTTGCCTTAATGGGTCACTAGCAGATTTGGGATTGAGTGGATGGATTAAAGTCTTTTTCAGCAAACACGCCATATGGGACGTGGGTTTATATCTTAATGTCCCTCGTTGAAGACGCGTACACTAATCATTTAGCCACACGGGAGATCACTAGCAGATCTAAAAACATGTGTACGTGTACTCACTGTTCCCATTCAAAGTATTGAGCTCCTTGGACTTTTCCTTCCACTCGTTGCACTTCAGTTCTTTGTACATGCTTTACATTATTCTTCGCTCCATATAGTTTATTCCTGCTTCATTCAGAATTCTGAACATATTGTTCCATTCTACATTGTCAAACGCCTTTGCCAGTTTCATAAATACTACTTAAGTTGCTCTTCCCACTCGAATTCTTTCTTTTAGCAATCCTCTTAATGCAAGTAGAACTTCCCTTTTTTTTAAATAATAATAATAATAATAATCCAGACTGGTCATTTGCTAGTAGTTCTTAGGTCTTGGATTCCAATCTTCTATAGGCTACCTTTGTCAATATTTTTTGAAGCATGCGTAAGCAAGCTTATTGTTCTGTGATTTTCGCATTTACTGATTTTGTTTTGTATTGGATTGAAAATTATGTTGCTCAACAAGCCATTCGTATCATCTGTTGTGTTCTATGTTCAAGATAAGGAAGCTCCCAGCTCTTTGAGCTAGCAGATCATGTCAAGTATGTTCGAAGATGATAAAATCCTTATTCCTAAACGTACATTTCTTTAAAAATCACTTTCTTTAGAAGTAGAACCTTAACTGAATTTCAGACTGACGCTCCGCTCCGCCCAGTTCATTTGCTTACAACATTTGATCGGTTGATAAAAAGTGTGAAGCAAAAGTTTGTAAAGCGAGAAGCTTGTAGTTCTTTGAGTTTAGGTACATGGATTGATGTCTAAAATGAAGATAATCTTATTCCTGTGAAAAACTTCAGCGTTTATTTTGCTGCACGTACTGCCTTTAAGAAACCTCAACCAATAACGGTACTGAACATTTTGGATTTTTGCCGAAATTGCAGTGTGTGTTTACATATATTTGTTCTTAAGCTCGGTGTGACTTTTTCCATTCATGTGTGAATAAAGATTCACGGAAGATTTTAAGTTTCTTGCTTTATGCAGGAATTTTTGTTAAGTCACTGTATGTAATTTCGTAATAAAATACATTGTATTTGTTTTTATATTACTCATTATTCTAGTTGATTAGGAAAAAAATATTACTTATGTATCATTGTGGTCATGTTTTCTTGGTTTTCTCTGGAAAACTCAAGAGAATGCTTTCGCGCAATTTTAAGTGTCACCCTAAATTAGCAACATATAATAAATAAACTAAGTAAATCATTAATTAGAATTACGGCATATACCAAAGTAAATGCAGAAAAGGAAAATAATACATTTGACCAAATTGGTAGCGGTTTCGGCAGATTTTTCGATAGGGGGAGGTGAAGTAAAGGAAAAGAGGTATAACAAGTTATATTCATGTAGAGAAAGGAAAAACAATTATGTCCAAATTTAGAATCCAGTATTTTGTTATAACTGATTAATCAGTGTTTGAAATGATGATGGAATCTAATAATGATGGTACATGAGCATTTAAAGATTGTTTTATATTACTTTAGTTATAAGTGCAAATTTTACCAAAAAAAAATCGTACATACTAATTCCTCTAATTACGTGTACGTATTGTGATTTTCGTATTTCAGACAAGTGATATGAATATTAAGACTGAAAACAAGCGAGAAGCAAGAACAACTCTGGGCGAGAACACTGTTTTCTCTTCTGGAGGGAATTCTTTCTCCGTTGGAATGGGAAGCACCTACTCCCTGTTTAGTACACCAACGTGGGTGACATCTTCTGGTCATCCGAAAGACGAGTTAGGAACGTCAAATAATTCACAAAACTCTGGAGTTGCGAGGAATATGACTTCCACCGCTAATAATCCTCTGATGGTTCAACCACCTTTACAGGTAAGTTTATATATATATATACGCACCTAGCCCCCCAAAATTTTGCGCACCTTCTCTCCTCATTCGTTTGTATTTAGTATAAGGCTAAAGAATATCGCTGCGTCCGCTTATATTGTCACAGCAACAGGACGGGGCATATAGAGAAACAAATGCACGGATTAGGCTGACAACCATTAAACAACAGTCGCAGGTCCTTCTCGCGCCAGTAGTGTCGTAACTCGGTAGCGAGAAAACTCGGTCACACTGTGATCCCAACATTGTTTCATATACAGGGTGAGTCAAAATTATGTGAACACTATTTGAGAGAAACCATTTAGTCAGTTTTCGTTATACAGAGTCTCAACCTGCCCACCAGCACGATTAATGCAGATAAACCAACGTTCAACAGTACAATTTAGTACTCGAACATACATTTCGGGGGAATGTTGGATATCAGTCCTTTTTATTCTGTCCTCGAGTTTTTCGATGTTTCGCACTTTTGTACTATACCCCGTACTCTTCATACCCCATAACCAGAAGTCATAGAATGTGAAATCCGGAGATTGGGGAGACCATACCAACGGTCCGCCGCGACCTATCCAACAATTTGGGAACATTTGATGAAGATAAGCACAAACAGCATGAGCAAAATGAGGTAGTGCATCATCGTGTTGAAAATAACCTCGTCTAAGTTGTAGGGGCATGTTGTCAATGGCAAATTCTTCCAGCATTTGCATGTAGTTATCTGCAGTCACCGTTGGAATTGTAAAGAAAAATGGGCCAACTACACCAGTAGCGATCACAGCACACCACACATTTAAAACATGCTCACGAACAATACGTGGATTTTCAGTATTCGAGAAAATTGTATTATCACGATTAACATGACCACTGGTATGAAAGGTAACTTCATCATTGAAAATCATTTGATTAACAATGTCCGGCTGCATTCGTGACATTTCAGTTAGAATATCACAGCATTCTAGTCGTACCTGTTTATGCCGAGCAGTCAAAGCTTGAACAATTTGTAGGTGGTATGGTCACATGCCAAGGTCCTTAGATAGAATTCGGTTCACTGTCCTCTGTAGATTTCCGTGTCTCCAGACTGCAACTTCTCGTCGATTTTGTTGGACTCCGAAGTATGGCCACGTGCACTGTAGCAATGTTTAATTCACTTCTGCCAGTTCTAGGTCGCCCTGCATTCCGCGATAATTGTTTGCTGCTTGATCCAGTTGCTGAGATAATTTGCTAAACGCGATCTGGTAAATGCGATAATTTGTTAAACGAGTTGGTGGCCGTCGATCTGGAAATCGTTCTGCAAACCTTTGACGCACTTCTGATGCCGACTGTACAACCACCATTAAGCTTACCACCGCTCTTGTGTGCTCTAATGTGAGTCTATCATCCGTGGGTCAGCCTGTAATAGAAAACAAAACAAACTTCAGATTGTTTACATAATTTTAAATCACCCTATAGGTCCTTAAATTTCTCGTTGACTGACTCGATTTTTTTAATATGACACCCTAGGTCTGGACTCAAAATACGGGCCTACGTATAACATGGATTTCGATTATCCTCCAGGTCTAGAAATAGGGTGAGGGGGGACTAATATCTTCATAATTTGATCTTTGTTGCGATAATACTAACCATATTTGAATCAGTGAGTAGAAAAAGGATAATATTCCAAAAATAAACAACATTCCACAATAGTGTTTTCTGTATAGCAAGATATCCCATCTCCTTATTTTGTAGAATTTTGAGAAATGAAGAGTTGTAACATACGCCACAAATGTGCCAGTAAATATTCTGTTAAAGCTGGCTGATCACTTGCTGCAAAATCAGAAGCTTTCGCGTAATATGGTCTTTACCTTACGACATTACATTAGGGTTCCTTTAGGTAAAGTGCATTAAATATCTTAAGATCCTGCCGTATTGATTAGATTGATTTATAAAGATAAAGTCTTCACACTTTACGATCCAGAATTATGCTCGTAGGATAAAGGTGACGGATCATTAATAAAAGGCAATGGATATGAAAAAAATTGGTGAAATGAGAATGTGAAAGAAAATGGGAGAACCTGAAGAAAACCCACGGACACGATGTTGTTCACCAGAAATTCATAGCCTTGGATCGAACCAGGTACATATCTCACACCAGAGATAAGGCTCAACCACTAAGCTACCGTGCCCGCAGGTTGATTTCCAAGTATCTTATTTGTAATACCAAAGCATGCCAGTTTTATTTATAGTACAAAAATATGTCAACTCTGTGTGTACCGCTAATTCCTAATAGTACAGTCAAGCTAATAGGTGTCGCCATATGCACTACCTACCTCATGATGCCCATAGATGTCTCTAGCGTGCATACAGTTTACCGTTTTAAAGCTATTGTGACGATTTAATTGCATCTTAAGAGCTGTGTCGTTTAAATTTAGTTATTTGAAAATGGATAATGACGATATTGAACATAACGTACTTTCCTGTTTATTATTAGGACAAGTAAAAATTAGAGCATTTATAATTAAGTCCGATTTTAACCTATAATGTACAGAGGACTGAGCGCTTGGGTGCAACAACTAGTATATATATATATATATATATATATATATATATATATATATATATATATACAAAAAATTATTGTCAAAATAAAATTTATTAGAAACGCGTGAAGAAAACTCTTTTTACCTGATTAATCGGCGTTGGAGCACTGATAGCCTCTAGTACAGCTCTGATTCGTTGTGAAATCGAGGCACAGAAATCGTGAATATTTTCGGGAGAAATATGGATCGTGTTAGGGTAATACCACAATGATGTGGGCCACAACATTACAGAACCGTCGACATGTTTTACGGTAGGAAGGAAATAGTTCGGAGATTCTTTGAGTATCCGACGTATACGAATATGACTTTTATGTTGGAAATAATGTGAAAGAGAACTTATCGTGCCATGTTACGTGTTTCCTATTGTCGGCTCTCCCTTTACATATTCTCGGTGCCATTGCCTTTGTGCTAAAGTTGTCCGCGATGATAAGCGGTTCGCAAATCACAGTGTGTGATTGTGGATGTTTAGGTTATGCAACAAGCATAGTACTGTGACTGTCATAATATGTGTTCCTTGTGCTAATTGAGTTTCGGAGTCACTTTTTGTTGCATTCGTTCTGTGATTTTTGGTAAATGTTCAGTGATCCTTGTCACTGAGGCTTTTCTTCCATCTACTATTACTTTTTTCACCTATGTTTGTTTGCCATGAGTAATGTTGGTCATTATCACATTGAACACTGTTCCTCGCGACACAGTTATCATACAAGCTACCGTAGATAAATCTACTACTGATCGCGCACCCACAATTTGGCCTTTTTGAAACTCAGAGGTTGCATTGTGGTTATGTGCTCGCTTCAAAACACATCCATTCTAACTCTCTTGACGCACTATAGATGATTGCTTGTCACACCGTTAACAATAGCCAGGCGGTACATACACATCTTCATTGTTACCACGTCTTACGTGTTACAAGCTACAGTTGTTTCCATTATTTTCATTGATTGGGAATTTAAAGCGGATCTCAGCTCCAAAGTTATTTGTCCCCGTCTTGGAAAGGTTAATAGCTCACAGGCACTCTTAATAAAAGTACTACTAACATAAAAGTAATGATCGAAAACATGGCTTCTAATTAGTGAAAAGGAATAAAACTCGCTGAAATATACAAAAAATAATTTTAAAAGTTTCAAAATATATATTAAACACAAGTTGTGAAAATTCTTTACTTTCATAAGTGTATATATAATGTTATATATTTTTTATTAAAAGAAAGTTGACTGAAAAATATTTTGGAAATAAACATCGAACAAAAAAAAAAAAAAAAGTTCTAAATCAAAAGTCAGTATTTTAGAGGAAGAAATTCACCTGTGTTAAGATTAGCCTGCCCAGCTCCAAAGACTTTAGAATATTAAATGGGAACCATATTATTATTATTTAGGAACTTTCGTTTTCTATTCATAATAGATGGTGCTACATTCAGCGAGAATTGTACATTCTAACAGTATAAGGGTGCTTGCTTATGATAAGTCTCCCTGCTTCTGTTTATTCATTTACACTAACCAGGGATGATATCGAAACTGCACCTTGAATTGGGAGACATTCTATATATTTCCTGATAGGACTTCTCAAGCAAGTTCCAAAACAGGTGCTCGTTTCGTTCCCGGAAGTGACCCCGCCTTTGCAGGGGCTAAAATATATAGAACATTTTTACCTATATTCTATAGCAGGTGTACATAAAGTACGTTGCTACCCCTAAAATTTGAAATATATGCTTAAACAACTAAAACACCTGTTTCATCAATTTAACGAAGTGAAAATATTCGCTCCATGGTCCCCGCAGGGTCCCAGGTGTGGTCCAACTCAAAATTTGCAATTGAAAAGAGGGGCAAGTAGCATATCGTTTGAAAGTTAGTGTTAAAAGAAAAACAATAACAAAAGTCTCATAACTCTAATCAAACTCTGTGCGAAATGGCGCAAGACTCAAAATTTGAAAACAGTCTGCAGCTAACAATGCATGGCCACCACTAGAATTTCAAAACGGTGAAACAGGCGTCAAAATTCTAAAACACATGTTTCATTATTTGAAAAGTGCTATTTTTCGAAATGATAATGTTTACCGCAGGGTCCCAGGTGGGGTCCAACTCAAAATTTGCAATTTGAAAAGAGGGACAAGTAGCATATCGTTTGAAAGCTTGTGTTAAAAGAAGAACGATAAATTGCGGTACAAACTTGACCTTCACACGTTTGAAAGGGACAACTGTCCGTGTTTTCCCGATTTTTGCAAGTGCATTTTTTTTTAGCGATCGCTTCATTGAAGACCAGGGAGCTTGTAGGTTTGTTCTGACGTCTACACTTTTCTTGCGCCGCTATCTACGCCAACGGAGTTAGTGGTTTTTGAAGATGTAGATTACGAATCTGGCAGTGTGTATTTTTGCCATTATCCTATTCGCGAAATATAAGGGGACGTCAGTAGACGTATCTGCAAAACCCATATTTTAGGTGCATTTTCCAACTCTGTAAAACAGTAGCAGTTTTAGGGGTTATTATTATTATTATTATTATTATTATTATTATTATTATTATTATTATTATTATTATTTTGCAAGTTTGCGGGTCAAATTCAATGGTGTTTATTTGAGTTTTCTATTCAAAGGTTATAGCAAAGGAAGCCAATTGCAGAAGCGATCGCTCACCGTTGAGTGCGTGCAGCGCACGAACCCATGACTTTACTTGTTAATCTTCTCGTGGATGTTATAATATTTTACTTGGTATCACGATGGCAACTGTGCAGGGAGTGATGAAAGCTCTCTGTAGCTTAGAAAATACTGACTTTGTTTGTGTTCAGCCTTCCGATGCCGACAAAACAATTGCAAGGAAGATTCACAAGCTCATCAAGTTGATGGTGACAAACTCTGTTCACCAGGACATTACAATGACCGTAGACGATTATGTTACGTTCGAAGACAACACTCAATTCCAGCCATTGGACACGACATCAAGTCAACAAAGAACTGCTTCGAGTACCGAAGGCGATCCTGATTACGACCACTTGGACCCAAGTCCTTCTCAGGAAACTGCATTTTGGAGATTATGGAGTGAATCGAAATTGAGGGACGGTGTAGCAGCTTATAACAACGCATCCAGTGGTCGCAAACTCAAGGATGCGAAACACGTAGCAAGAGTTGACATCTGTACAAGTGACATCATTCGGATGAAACTATTCCTGGACAAAGCATCCAAGCGGACCAAGCTAGCAGAACTCCGAGAATCTGTCAAAGCATAGTGCAAAAATCAACGCGCTGTTCAGAATTTTTTCAACATCACTGAAGACGACATTGCCGTGGAAGCCTTGGAACAATCGCGGAAGCTAGGGGTTACTAGTTTCAAGGCATCCTGATTCTGGATCCGCCGAATATTGAGAGAAATGAACTGGTGTTCCAGGAAAAACACAAAAGTCATGACAATGGCAGCCAGAACAAAAGCACTGAAACTTTCAAACGAATTTGACAGCTACATTCAACAAATCAATCGGGAGATTGAAAAGGGTAACTACAACCTTGATCAAGTTGTGTATCTTGATCAAAGTGGATTCAATTATGAATTACTAACGCCACGAACTCTAACTCAACGTGGAGTAAAAAATGTCGAAACTCAAGTAAGAACCGAATCAAAAATGACACATTCTTACACAGTCCAGGAAGCGATTTCGGCATCAGGAAAGCTCGTGGGCCCGAATGTCATTGTGAAATTCGGATCAAGGGTCCAATGTAAAATCCCTCAGATCCCTGCAGTCATAATCAGAGCCAACAAGTCAGGAATGATGACAAAGGCTATATTCAAGGACTACATGCCACATCTTGTTCGAGACGTTGGAACTCCATGTCTTTTGTTGAAGGACGACGCAGCCATCATGAGAGATCCGGACTTGTATCAAGAGTGTCCTGACTTACATCCACGAACAACCACTCCAGGGTGTACTTCCTATGGACAGCCATTCGATGTGGGATATATTCTTTACAGAACAATAATGGTGAAGCGTGCCCACAAGCATGTTCGGAATGAAGGACTTGGAGACAAGCTGGACATGACAAATCGGTATTCCAGTGCTCACTTGATTGGGGTAACACGAAATCAGTTAGAATCACCCAGATTCCAAGATATGATCAAGTACGCTTTCGGCCAATGTGGATACATCGACCTTCCTGACGATTTTAGTTACCAGTCAGTGAGAGACTTGTCTTTCAGTTTCCACACAAAGGATCCAGCTTTCTCGATATGTTCGATTCCGAACGACGAACACTGCATAGAGAAGAGTTTTATTCAGTGCTGTTGGTGTCTCCAATCACTGTGCTTTGATCACTTCTTCATGAACAACAGCATGGCCGCACCCCTCCACGAGACATTCAAGCCTCAATATCATGCCGTAGAGTGATCGTCAATTATATGGCCCTCATACCTGCATAACAAAGATAAAGTTCTGGCAGCTACCACGTTGCTACGACCGTGGCTCTCACATATAGACCAGAACAAAAGCCAAGCTTCAGCAAACAACATTCGACGAAGCCGTGTCTTCTAGACTGCTTCTACCAAACGGGTCGTCGGAAAGTTGAAGAGCGATAGCTTATAAACGATATACTTCTTGAACCCTTTCCAAATGAAAACTGAGCTCCCTCGTGGCTAAGCGGTTAGCGTATGCGCCTTTGGCGTGGGAGACCCGGGTTCGATTCCCGGCGGGAGCTCATGTGGTTCGGATTCCACGTTAATCAGTAGGTCCACGTCTCATATAGCCTCGCTGCTGAAAGGGACGCTAAACTAAAATCAACTCAACTCAACTCCAAATGAAAACTTCGAGGTAGACTCCGCCGGGGACCTAACGAGGACCCTGGAGCAATCATTTTCATTTAGATAAATTGCACGTTTTAAATACTGTAACATGGTTTAGAATTTTGACACCTGGTATCACCGTTTTGGAATTCTAGTGGTGGCCATGCACTGTTAGTTGCAGACTGTTTTCAAATTTTTAATCTTCCGCCATTTCACACAGAGTTTGCATTGAGCTGTGAAACTTCTGTTACCGTTTTTCTTTTAACACTAGCTTTCAAACGATATGCTACTTGCCCCTCTTTTCAAATTGCAAATTTTGAGTTGGACCCCACCTGGCACTTTGCTGGGACCCTGGGGTAAACATTATCATTTCGATAAATAGCACTTTTCAAATAATGAAACATGTGTTTTAGAATTTTGACACCTGTTTCATCGTTTTGGAATTCTAGTGGTGGCAATGTACTGTTAGCTGCAGACTGTTTTCAAATTTTGAATCTTGCGCCATTTCGCATAGAGTTTGATTAGAGCAGTGAGACTTCTGTTATCGATTTTCTTTTAACACTAGCTTTCAAACGATATGCTACTTGTCCCTCTTTTCAAATTGCAAATTTTGAGTTGGACCCCACCTGGGACCCTGGGGCAAATATTTTCACTTCGTTAAATTATGCTTTTACAATGATGAAACAGGTGTTTTGGCGTTTAAGCATAGAATTCAACTTTTAGGGGTAGCAACGTACTTTATGTACACCTGCTATAGAATATAGGTACAAAAGTTCTATATTTTTTAGCCCCTGCAAAGGCGGGGTCACTTCCGGGCACGAAACGAGCACCTGTGTTGGAACTTGCTTGAGAAGTCCTATCAGGAAATATATAGAATGTCTTCCAATTCAAGGTGCAGTTTCGATATCATCTCTGGTAAGTGCTCAAAATGATTCATTAAAAGTTTTCCTCTTCTCTCAGTTGTGATCAAATCAACAATCGTAAACAATTTATTAATAATAATGAGTGGAAATACTAATTCTGTTGGTTGCGTTTTTAAATTTTTTTGTCGAATATTTACACCAAATAGGATAACACTATAGTATGGCTATGGCTACATTGAATATACAGCGATTCAAATATGTTTTCCGGCGAGCGATAAGAACGAGGATTCGAATATTTTTATAGAAGAATCCATTCATTGATAAAACCTGAAATACGAAAGAAAAAAATCAACAGGGTATTTAGTCCACTATCCTTATATTCAAAGATTCATATTTGTTGTGTATATAGAAAGAAAATAGTAGTTGCGTCCAATTTTACTAATCAATAGTTTACCACATGCATTAATATAATTCGTCAATTATTTTTATAATTTCCGCTCTGTTCCTGGAGAGGAGTGCCCCAGTAAAAGAATTTCGAAGTATTCGATATAATAATTGACATACGTGAGTAATTCGTGTATTATGTGTTCCATACGCTCCATAAGTAATTAATAATACTATTTAAATGGAGCCAAAAAGGATTAAACGACACAGAAGATATATATGAAGTAATAATTCAATAACTTTTGAGAAAGTAACAACGAAATTTTTTGATCCTAACGAGCCAAATTAATACTTAACAAATAAATAAACCTCTTACGAAGGGTTGCTGATAAAGATTGAGCCTTACCAAGAAAAAATTGAGCTAGGAAGTTGAGACTCCCACACAATTCCACATATTCCTCTAGTAGGTCAATGCATTCGTGACATCTGTCTTGCAACGTTTTAAGTCCTTGTAAATATGCTCATCTGTAACATCAATTGCCGCTTGAACACTATGAAAACGTGACCTTTGAGATGTTTTTTGAGATTCGGGAACATGATAATCGGATGGAGCTAGATCGTCCAGTGAACTAAGAAGGATGAGGTAACACTTGAAAGCCTAGAGTGCCCAATGTGTCCTGTGTTTCAGATGCCTGTGTGAGGAGGTGGTGGTGTGCAAACGCAGAACACCTTTGGAGATCTTACCACGACGTTTGTCCTTGATGTTTTCGCGCAATTTCCTCAAGAGACCACAGTAATATGCTGTAATCGTTGCACCCACTGGAAAAAAAAACAACCTCTTTTCTTGCAGAATCTTCCAAAACTGTCCGCGAAGTTCTCACTCTTTCCAGCCTTTGTTCCTTCGTCAGAAGTTTGGGGATCCACTTTGCTACAATCTTCCTTATATCCAGATCATTATGAATAATGATACCAACTCTTTCACATGATACGCGCAAACATGTAGCAATCCTTTTGGCTGATATTCGACGATCTTCCATTATCATGTCCTGAATGGCTTGCAAATTTTCGAGAACAGACACAGAAACAGGGTTGTCATTGGGTTGTGCACTTTCAACATCAAAATGGCCCGTTCTGAAGTTTGCTACCCAGCATTTGACAGTTACATATGACGATCCATTGTTCCCCAAAGTTTGTTTCATTTCATCGTAGATCTGCGTCGCACCTTTCCTTGGAGGAAGAGAAACTTCATGATGATCCTATGCTCCTCTGGACTGAAGCTCTGGAGGTGCAGCCATGTTTACTTCTGAAATGAAAAAGAAAAGGATGTTAATATCATAGAATATTGCATTTTGTAACATAGTCTATACAGATCCTGCCCTATATACCCTACTTATTTCAGCTTCCAAGCTCAATTTTTCCCATGGTAAGGCTCAATCTTTATCAGCACATCCTCGTATTTCCGTGTATAATTTAATTATTTCTCGTCCACACAAAGCAAAACCTCCTACTTATTAGGATCACGCAAGTGGGACTTAACAATATTGTAGTGTTAGTGCATCCGTTACTCCGCACGATAACTTGAACGGAAGCGAATTTTTAGATTCCGTTTCATGGAATGGATAGCTAGAGCGATTATCTCCGTCGAGTTTAACGGAGTTAATCCGTTTACATGTAAACGGGTAACGGTGGCTTACGTCCGTCCGTTACTTTATACGATAACATTTAAACGAAAGCGAATTTTGTAATTCTGTTTTTTGCAGTAGATAGCTAGAACAGTTACCTCGGCTGAGTTCGTTAACGGAGTCAATCTATGAACATCTTAACGAATAACGGTGACTTACGTCCCTTCGTTAACACGATAACTCTTCAACTAAAGCGATTTTTTGAATTCTGTTTTTTGCAAAGTAGTAGAAGTACACATCTTACTGTTAGATAGCAGCAAAAGTCCTCAGGCGGTTCTCATCTCGGTACGAAATTAAAACTTCTAGTGTGTGATCCTTTTTGCTGTCACCAGAGCAGTGTGCGAATTGAAAAATTTTCCCAGGGGGGGATGAATTTCACCCATATGCGCACCCAGTCCTCCCCCCCCCCACACACACACACATATATATATATATATATATATATATATATATATATATATATATATATATATATATACACTAAGAAGTACAAAACAGTTGAGATGTGAGATCTTTCATAAATTTTCACTCAAGTAATATTTAGGTTAGCTACGCAAAGTAAGAATTGTTCCCTTTTTCTATCTTATCTTTATGTCCATTTAAAAATACTCCAGAGGGGGGAAAAGTTATCCCTGCCAGGGATAAAATTTTTCTTCTCCAGGGTGGGAAAGATTTTTGTCAGGGGGGGAAATCCCTGGCATCCCTCCCGCCAATTCGCACCCTGCACCAGAGTTTATTTCGTATTATGTCTCAACACAACACACTGCCCAAAATAGTGTACAGTCAACTTGGTCCAACAAATCGGTATCTATTTGTTACATAAAAACCCGAAAACAGATAAACAAACTAAGCCTCGTCATCTTGAGATATAGGGTCCGCTTTCGAAACACCGCCCTCATTCTCCAAGAACTATACATAATAAATGTAACAAACATTAATTTTCACAACATTATATTTCAGTCACTGTGGTCTGGTCCTGGGCCTTCACCATTGGAGCGACTCCTTGAACAACAGAAGCAGCAGCGGGAGGGACCAGCCCCCAAAGGAGGAACTTGAAACTTTGTGGATGAAGATTGCTATGACAGCTAATTCGGAGCTCCCTCACGTAAATGCAACCTTGTCGTAATAGCACAATATTACACTGGTGCTTGGATAGGGAGGAGAGGTATAACATCTGAGAAATAATACATAACAGTACAATATTGTCCATTAATCACTCTACAGCAGCAGTTGCTGTATTGGTGTCCGTTGTGTTAAGTTAATGTGGCATCCAGTGTTGAATACCAAATAAAAATATTTTAAAAAAAGACTATGTTAACATAGAAGGTAGATGTGAGTGCAGAGTGTTGACCCCGACATGAGCTTTATTCTATTACCAGATAAATGATGATTTCTAGTTGAGATAATAGAGCATTGATAAAAACAAAAAATGACCAATAATAATAATAATCATGCATTAATAATGGATTATCTATGCTGCCTAAGTGGAACTTTTCCATATAAACATATTACATAAGTATAATATCATTTCATTACTCACCAACAGTTATGTACCAATTATTAAATATAAAAAAGGGGTTTTAGCAAAAGAAATAATAATAATAATGAGGTGCTCCATGGGGTAGTGCTAAGATCTCTTAATTGCGTTAGCATAATGCATATAGAATTAACGGAGGTTTGGCATTGTCCATGCAGTTTACTCGCAGTTTCTATTGAAAAAGAAAGGTAAAGATGCAATGCAAAATAGACTGAATGGTAGAAAGCCAATAGCAAAATAATATAGTGCGCTCTCAATAAGAAGCGTAATAATGGCTGCGACTTTTTATTAAAAGTTTATTTTTATATAGTGGACAAGGTACTACAGGCTTTGGTATATTTGCAAAAGTACAAGATGCGAGTACTATATATAAATATATATATATATATATACATACATATAAATATTGTTAAAGTACAATTTTATTTTGTCTTTTTAATGCAAGTAAATGCATGGATTTAATGCATAGATCAATGAGAGGGATATAATTTATCATGATCTGTCTAGAAATAATGAGAAGAGAAAAAGATAATAATAATAACATGGGACATAATATTACTTGTGCATAATTGTTATTTGATGCTCCTTTCTATCATAATAGATACATATATATCACACTAATTCCAAAGGGGCTTTATATGTTCTATTTTGCCGAATTATTTGTTAGTTAGGAGGTGAAAAAAAAGAGAAAAAACAAATACAACATCCGTAGTATTAATTGTGTGATTTTGGAAAGGTGGGAATTCTGACAGGCAGTTTGCCTGAATAGATCGACTGAATTTTATTTTTTCGCTGTTATATAAAGTACTCATCAGCCATTTCCATGGAAAGCTATAATATATATATACACATTTATATATATATATTCATAACTCGAGTACTAACTGGCCGTGAATCAGTGCTAATTACCATCATCATGTCTGTTATTTTTATTCAGCAGTATTGTGTTTCATAGATGTCACTTTCCATGGTCACTTTGAGTCATTGTCTTTATAACACTTTTTTTTTTTTTTTGTTTTTAAATCAAGGGCTGTAAAGTAATGGAATTGATTTACGCAACACAGTTATCTTCACTCCATAAGTTATGTTTTTGAGTTGTCACAATAATCTGTACCTATTATGCATGCATAAGATACTCTACGATGTAATAATAATATTACTGCTAAAAATTCCAAATAAATGCAGCAATTGTCAATACCAGTAAAATTGTTCAGTATATTAATCCATTACCCTAGCCCAAAATCTTTTTTTTTTTTTCTTTCTTCGCAGTAAGTATTCAAATACTATGGACTACTACCGAACTGAAGTTCATTCTCTCCCTTTTTTATCTTTTAGGATTGGAAACTAGCAAAAAAATAATTATTATTGTGTGAAATTATAGAAAAGACTAAAAGAAGGGTTGTCCGATCAGTGGATCTTAGAAATAGTTATTATTTCACGACTTCCAAATTGATAATGTATATATTGAAAATTTGTACAAGCTACGTTATTATTTCAACTAAAAAATACTATGAGGCAGTAAGGACTGTATCGTTTAATATAAATACAAGAAAGAATAAAACCCAATATGTAACACAAATTCTGAAGCAAAATACAAAATTTTCAAATAGTTATTTATAATTCCAAGAAGGAATACGTTCGTACAGAAATATAAAATTATGCATTTTTGCCTACTTTTCGAACTTTTTTCAAATACAGCTCATAAAATTTCGGACAACTTGGTCAAAGGTTTTGGCCACCCTGTTCCAATATGTACGAGACCTGTTGCTCGGACATCGCAGTACGAACACTTTTGCGTAGTTTGCTTTCAGTGAAGCCCAAAAGAAATTGAATCGAACGAAGCTCTACAGTTTGGAAGATCCACCGCTTTCTCAACAAAATTGATTTTGATTTTCTCATACTATTATTCAACCTTGAATCCATAGTGGAAAGCCACTAAATCGGGCCAAAAAATACATGTCCCACTATTTATTATTATTATTATTATTATTATTACTAGCTGAACCTGCGCTCTCTACACAGCGCATTCGCATATGAGCATAAATCTCCTTATCATTCCTTACAACATCTGTATATGTCCCTTTACAGACACAAGTGAAAGACGTACTGATTAAAAAAAGCCAAGGGGTATCATAAAGGGGAGACTTTTTTCGATTATTTTTTCTCAATATCTCGCACAGTTTGCAAGATTTGAGCCTGCTTCCGGTTGGAGTTTCTAATTCATGTATGACCAGTGTTTTCTTTCTTGTTGCATGCAGTATGTAATAAGCAAATACATTACATACACAATTAATTGTAATGTCAGTTATATATGGTGTTCATTGGGCAAAACACTCCCCCCCCCCCAAAAAAAAAGGTTCATCCTAGACGAGAAATGGTTATCCTTCCTTTTCCATTATTATTTGGCCATGAAACAAACGCCTGAGACATATACAACCCCTATATACAAGTGTGGTGTTGGAATGTATAATGCTTAGGATGTGATGCTTTAGTTTTTTTTTTTTTTTTTTTTTTAATTTCAACACTTCCAGTGTACCCGTAAAAATGTAATAAAGAAATAGTGCCAATGATTTATAAATATTCAATTAGAACTGGACAAACTACATGAAATTTGGAATCGATCAGTGAAAATGTCATCTTTCTAGAGCCTGTAGTTTCCGAGATTTCATTGTCGAAAGGATTGGCCACAAACATATAAACGTAGTTTAAAAGAGCTCCAAAGATGGCAGCACAATTCATTTGCATTTATTTCGGAGAAGGCTTATTAAAGGCAAAGGCCTTTGAAAAATAATTTAAAAGGATAAACTGTATGAAAAATATTTCTTTAAGTAATTTATTTAAAGTACACTCTTTTAAAAATATTTGTCTTTGTTATAAACGTGAAATCACAAATAACCGTAAATCAAAGGTTTGAAAGCTAAGGTTATAGGTTAGAGTTCGGTCGCTCTTAATTGGTACTGTAGCATTTTAATAGATAGATTATTATTATTATTATTGCGAGAAGTCGATCGTTAAGGCACTCTTTCACTCTCAAGTTGGCTGTCATTGAGATGATAAAATGTGGCCGTGATTTTATCTGATATTCATATATTGCCTCCCATACCATAACGATTTTTCCATATTTTCCTGTGGAGAAACGATTTGACTGCTTTGTTGACTTGCGTATCTTGGGAAACATTGTAATATTGGGATCTGGCAATGATTTATAGTATCACTTCACGTAGATTTCGTCTATTGATACAAACAACCTTTTTGGAACAAATCGAGTTGTATAATTTTCTGACGCGAGTTTTTAAAGTATCATCTTGTTTTGCAAAAGCTCTTTCTTAGATGCGATCGGATTCACTAATTCTTTTTGTCGATTTCGGGATTGCATTCAGTCATTGAAAGAATACTCCTACCGTATTTTTTAATTATGCTTTGCACTCCACCAATTACATACTCCTGCCAGCTGCACAACTTTTCTGTACATGAATCCTTTCAAAATGCACATTTTTTCCACAATAGATTTTCTCTTCTGTGCTGAAAGTCCTTGCATTTTTCTTTTTTCGCACAATGTCCGAGCAGTTTTAATGGCAACTGCTTCTAATCCTTCACTTACATAAATGCCTATCATTGATTCCTTTCTGCACAGTCATGCCATCTATTATGATACAGCGAACTTGTATTTATATATTAAACGATACATTCTCTGTCCACTAGGATTAGGACAGTGGAAAATTACGATTTCTGGAATTTGCGAAGAATGCCACAGCGTGATCAACTTAAAAAGTACATTTTTAAAGCACTGCCGGATTTGAAAGCGTCATAAATTCCAGCAAAGAGTTATATCAACATGAATGAAACAACTTGTAAAGAGGGCGTAATGAAAAACAATATTGGGATTGCTAACAGTGTAACGTCAGCAGATTACGAACAATAAAAATGTCAAACATCTGACCCTAGTAATTACATTTTGTTATTACAGAGAAATTCAAGAAATATTTTTAAAAAAATATTTTTTTAATATTGAGATAGATTATATTTCTACAAAATTTGGAGGTAACAACAATTCTCTCCTTCTGTTGATTTCTTTAAAAGTGAAATAACGTACTAATTATACACAAGGAAAGATCAGTTTGTACATAACTATCGTTATAATTTTGGCTATCTTTAAGAAAATATTATAAAATTCCTTCAACTAAATATATATGTATAACACTTGAAATAGGTGCACTTTCAGTCATTTGAGCTATTTCTAGCTTTAACCTCCCTAACCTGAATCATGTATTTAATGACAAATTAGTGTTTAAACTTGTCAGAGATCGAACAACAGCAAATGTACAAATGAATGATTACATTATTTTGTGAAAATTACAATATTCAGTGTTAAGCATGGTTTTACGCTCCAACTCGCCTATATTTGGAGTTAACTCACATGCACATTTTTCAAAACGAGTTTACTCATGATAAAGGTTAGGAAAAACGAGCGCGCTCAGTTACAACTCGGATTTTGACGGACTCCATTCTCTGGTCTCTCTACTCTGCATGACGATTTAGCGACTTCCTCACAGTTCTAGGATCACCAACAAAAATCTCGAACAATTTGAAACAACTTCTTACCATTAGCAGCACAATCAATAATCATGCACAACCAAAAATCAACAAAGTGTCCCGTAAATGTTATTTAAAATATAAATGATAAGAGCAGATTCTATGCCCTTTCTTTAAAATTACTATGTATAGAGCTATTTTCGTACATACACACATTGGAATTTTTTTTAAAGGAAATGTAGATCACTCATTCTTCTTTTGGCCAGCGTGTGTGGATTTTGTGTACATGGTCCCGGGTTCGATTCCCGGGAGCACAAAAATTAATTTTACCATCATTCACTTTTTTTAATCATCCATTTTCTTTAGCATAAAGGACGTAACCATGGGAAATTAAACTGAATAGTTTCATGGAGAGGCGGAATTTTCGAAAGTGGTGTAGCCGTGTCACACATTTTAAATAATATGCCATGTTTCATCTTCCTATGATGAAGAGTTTATGAGATACTGTATTGTCAGTTTTTAATCCTCCTTTCTCCGCTTAAAATATGAATTGTAATGAAAGCAACATGACAAAAACCCGGCCTGAGATAACTAAGAAATGGTCAGCCGGTGCCCCCTGGCATACTTGGACACTGTTTAGAGCAGCGTTTCCCAACCTTTTTCAACTTGCGGCACACTACAGGTGTAACTTGAATTCTCGCGACACACTCATAGATGTATTATTATTAATATTATTATTATTATTTTATTCGTAGTATAAAATACCGTGGTTCTGTTCTGATTGCTGATCTTCTCACAGGGAAGAAAGCTCGATCGCTGGTTTTCCCCCCGTGGTAAATCATTATGTTTATTTTTCATTGTAATTTAAAAATAGAGAACAATTGCACTGAAATATAGGACTGAGGTTTTTAAAAATACACTTTCTTTTTGGAAAACTGTATCCAACTTTTCACTAAGAAGGAAGATCACTAAATAACGAACAAACTAATCTTTTGTACTTTAATAACACAAATGTAGGTAATTTGTATACATGTTTGCTTTACCGAAAGGAATGAATGATATTTTAATATTTCAGGTTACAAAATATTCTGTAACAATAAAGAAGCAATGATGGTCATAACAATGATAACAAATACTTTTTTTCAACGTTAAAAATGTACAGAAAAGTAACACAATATGAAACATAATTTATTAACATCGTTAATCTACGTTACAATTTTTAAATATTTTATGAAGGTTAGAATTGTTCAATACTATTAGTAATGTAACATTATTTCAATAATATCCAGTGGCGTATTTACGATTTTGCTTCGGGTGGGGGGCTTTGCTAACTTTGGGGGGGGGCTTTGCCTGAAAATGTGAAAATTCTGCAAGATACTTTACTATAGTAAGTAAGATTTCGGAGGGGGGCTTAAGCCCGGAAGCCCCCCCCCTAAATACACCACTGATAATATCTATTGAAGGTTGCAATTGTTTAATAATAATATATGAAGGTTACAGTTTTTTTCAAAAATAAGTGAAACAAGTTGGTGCACGAAGCAAAATTAATGTGCAGCTTGAGCTTGATGTTCTTTTATAATCTTCTTCAATCGTGAACTGATAGTTGTTAAACACACCCTCATGTCGTGTTCCGGAGTTGTGACCCGATCTTACACTTCATTATGTTCATTGCAGAAAATCCTATTTTACTTAAGGAGGATGTAGAAAAGGGAATATTAACTTTGTAGAAACAGCTGGATATTCTCTCCGAAGAGAAATCCAGAATGATGCCTTGTCTTCTTGTGAGTGCTGGAGCTTCAAACTTTGGTCATTCCTCACATCGACCAGTTCATTTTTTTTCTTGTATATTTAATTCTGCTGACAGTCGGACAGAAGGCGCAAAGGAGTCCCTCCCCCAGTTAAATGAATTAAACTGAAGCATAGGAAAATACTTCTCAACATTGGTACACAACAAAGACAATGTATCTGAAATGAGTAGAGGTCTGTGCGGATAGCAGATAAAGTTGCGGATATGGTTTTCTACTTCTTTTCCTACCTAAAAAATCGCTATGAAATTTGTGATGATGGTGAAAAGAGCACTAAGAAACGTTTGTTTTGAATTAGAAGTTTTAAAACCGGTTGAAAATAACTAAAATCAAAATAAGTGTGTTTTAAGCTAGAGACTCAGTGACAGCGAAAGAAGAAGAAATGACACGAGAGAGTTGTTCTTTTATTGCTCTTTTCAATAGCTATTTAAGATGTTTTTAAAAATTTTCGAAATCATGACTATGTATAGAATATGTAAGTTGTGTATATTTGCTACCTCATTATCTGCGGATGCGGATAGAAGATTGCGGATGCGATATTTTATATCCGCGCAGACCTTTAGAAATGAGTGTTGAGAGGTTTGTGTCAATTTTACAGCACTTTGTAATCTCAAATGTGACATTAGTTTTGTTTTCTACTTCTGACCTCCCAAAATGAGAGTTTCTCCCTAAATGAGCAAATTTTGTCACTTAAGGTTAGGGTATTTTCCTTTTTTCCCTGCATGCATTTGTTCAGCGTATTCAATGTTTGGAATATGTCGGTAAGAAAAGTAACTTTATTGCACGAGGAATCATCACTGAGGAAATCGACATTTTCACTTTCTTCTGACAGAAAGAATAGAAGAAGTTGTTCTTTAAGTGCATAAAATCTTCACAATATACGACTACGATACAACCAGTTCGATTTCGTCGCGGCACACCGGTTGGGAAACGCTGGTTTAGAGAATGGACAACCATGCCTAAAAAGTTCAGGTTGAAGTACACGCGGGGGGAAACTATGAGGATTTGAAATGAAGTTTAGCATTGAATGTCAATAAGCAACACATTTTGATGCAGCTTTAATGGTCAGCAATAAAAACAGCGTAGCTATGCAGTTTAAATATGCGTAATAAACAGCCGAGCGGCTTGGATAAGAAATCTGTTAGTCAGACATTCATGTGTTGAAACCCTGTAAAAAGGTTTTTTCGTGCACGTCAAATTCTTGTTTTCATTGAATTCTAGTGGTAAAGTTCAAATCCTCATTACTTGTGTCCGTGTGCACTTCCACCTAAAAAGTTATATTTGGTGCTCAGTTGACCAGCCTCTAAATCGCCCAAACTTTGCAAATTCCCAGCAGACCATTTGCTAGTAAGTATTGTGCAGTATCCTGCTATATTGTGAACTATCAAAGGTATTACAACTACAAATCTACTGGACTAAAATCACTGGTAAAATCGAATTATTTTAAAGTCTTCTAAATTTCATTTAATTCACTAATTCAGCTTCAAGAACATGTGACTACATCTGTATATTGTCAGACAAGTATTTGTAAACTCATTACATTCATTTCATCACTGTAGAGCTAGCCAATAAACGAAAGACTAGTGTTCATTTTCTATCACGCCACACTCCTTTAGATTGCATGAGCCTTCTGGTTGAATGATCTACAACGTCATTGTCCTTTCTTAACAAAACTATTGGAGAAACTTCTTAAGAAGGTAGTTGTAAATTGAACGAGGATTGTGCGACAAGAAATAGGAGAGCAAGCAGTTACCATTGGAGGCAGAAGCCGTCCCGGACTTCCAGTAGCTGAGAGTTCATAGCAGCCGAAGCATTCCATGAGGAAATCCAGGCCACCATCCAGATATTATCATCGAACCACTTCAACAATCCATTCATCGCTCGTGGCAGATTTGACGGAATACGAAATCCAGTCAACATTAATTTGGGTTCGTCAGTTGTCAGTCAGGAAGTAGAACAATATTTCGGAGAATCAACTCATTATTTGGAACAACTGCAAAATCAAGGACCAAGAATAATGAAGGCAAATGCTCATTTCCAATCCTAATAGTTAAATCTCTTTTCTCTCTCTTTTACCTTCTATCTAATCTAGTCGTTATTTTATCAATTTGAAATGGTTGAGTTACATAAGATTTAGATTAGATCTATTAATCATTCTCTGGACCATGTTACATGCACATTTGTATAAAATGGTATAGAACTCGTCAGTACAAAAATTCGATACAATATTTAGAACAAATACAATGCTCTTGTTTTCAACAACTTGTGAAAATAGATATAGGCAAAACCAATTCTACAATCTATATAACAATGTATTTACCATCTAGTATATACAACAAACATTAATTACTTTTGGAAGTTTCAAAATTTGCTGCGAAGATATTCATTTACAATATAATTTTTTTTTTTTTTTTTTTTTTTTTTTAATAGCAGTTCGCGTACTGAGTTCACAAAGAAACTCCGTGACTTTTTGTTATATACCAAGGTAGTTTATTATACAATTTTACACCCATATAGATATGTGATTTTCCGTATGCAGATGTTCTATGATACACAGTACATAAGTTATCTTTTCCATTCGTAAGGTAGCTGTGAGTATCACCATCTCTTTTAATATTATCTAAATGATCCCAAGTAATTTTGAGATATTCAAATATGTATAAAGAAGGAACTGTCATCATATTAAATGATTCAAATACAGGTGCGTTTCGGTGATTTAGTAATAGTCCTAAGACACATTTTTGTTGTTTGAATATATTCTGAAACTTCGGCGAAAACCCCCAGAACGCAATTCCGTATTCAATATGAGAATATAATATGGCATAGTACAGGGACAGAATTGATTGCAGATTTAGTATTGGGACTAGAGTTCGTATTATCGTGGCGGACATATATCATTGATCAGGTAATGGCGACTGCTTTGAAACAAATGCAGAGTATGAGAATTAAATCTGTCACATCTGCAGTTTGGTGTGGAGAAGAAACAAACTTCTAAACCAAAGGTGTAAGAACAACTCAAGTTATTAATATAAACTAAGAAGAAAATTATTTACTTATATCATGACAAAAAAAATACGAAAGACGTTTTAAAATGAAGGAAAGTATCATACAACTTTCCAAGCAGAGGTAAAGAAACCTAACGTAACCACACTAAAGACGAATCATTTACCGCGTAGTGATCGTGGTTCAGTGGTCAAGGCGCTCGACCAGTAATCGGCGGTTTCTTGGATCGAATCTCCTTCGGAGAAGTATTTCTCTTTCTTACTTTAGAATTTTTGGTGACGACGACACATGTTTTATTATCATCAGATATTTGAATACTCGGATATTTCAATACTTGAACTATCAAATCTTCAGGAATAATAATAGTATAATAATTAACTAATAATAATAATTATTATCTCTAGAAGATTAAAAGCTAGGAGCTAGTTATCGCTCAGGTCATACCATTACAAGCAGAAAGTGACATTTGGCAAGAATATTTCGGTTTTGTTTAATGTTGCCCATGCGAAGAGGAATTTCTCATCTCGTTTCTAAAACAAACAAAATAACATGAGAATTAATATTTTACATTCAATATGGGACAAATCTAACTCAAATTATCGTCTCGCTTTGGAAATGAAAATCGAGACGACACGAAAAGTATCGAAAACATTTCTCGTCTTCTCTCGATTCTCGAAATGCTGTAGTCCATTCTTTAAGTAACAATTGCTCTGTAGATTGAATCTTATAGGTTATAGGCTATTATTTTACTTCGTATTTCAGAGCTTATTGAATTATGATCTGTGTAGGTATTTTTGTAGCAAAGCTTTTATAATTACCTCTGCATATTCTAAAAATTAGTTTATTACCTATGCCTTACTGTTGAGTGATATTCAGTTATATTTACTATAGTTATTTTCCTTAAAACATACAGTAGAATACTTTCTACATGAAACTTTATTATTATTATTATTACTAAAGTGTGGTGAATTTAATGGTTCACCCTGTTCCACCCAGCTCTTGCCTAGTGGATATTGTGCTGGACAAACGTCGCGTATGTTGGTTTTCTCCGGGTTCTGCTTCCTCCCACTTTCTTTATTCCAATATTTCTTTCATTCTCATCATCAATGTATTCTGTAGCTTAGCCGGCATAACCATTATTAAAAAACAAATTTTCTTATGGCTCTTGTGAGTTCAGTAGCTTTACTTTCTATACGAAATTTGCCTGGAAACATTCCATTTAAAAGCTACTTGTAGGGATGTATGCAGAGGGTCCTGATGGTCCTGACACTTCTCTCTAATCCCGACTATTTTGTAACTTTTGTCTAACGCTAGGGGCAATTTTACAGATTTTGATACAATCTGTCCTCATATGGATTTTGTCTATATTATTATTATTATTATTATTATTATTATTATTATTATTATTATTACTGCTATTTGAGACCTCAATATTATGTCCTATTAAAATGCAAATAAGCATAATGAAGTTAAGAAAAATAAAAAGAAATTTTTTGGACCCTCTATAAGGATGAATTGCCTTACAAGAGATACTTTGGAAGGAAAATAAGGGGAAAAGGTATCAGCTCCTTGACAATACGAAAATCGAACCTTCGGATGCCTTAACAAACTAAGTAGGGTTTTTTTCATCACAATACATAGTAACGCCCTTTCATTGAGTAAAAGACTTTGGATTATGTATGCGTTATATTTTAACAAAGTATACATACAAATATAAAAAAAGAATAGTTCCTATTTTCAAATTTTGGTTAAACAGATATATGAAACGTGTTGGAAATGGCGAACGAAAATATTTCTAGTAAGAGTGGAAGAACTTAGAAACAATTCCACACTGAAACAACAACGTTTCAGACACATTTATGATTCATATCTTATCTATTCATGAATTGTTTGCTAAACACGCTAAGTTTTCAGAGTACGAATCGAGATTGTAGACTGTGGTGTCATGTCAGTTATTTCCCCTGTGAAGGAAGTCGTTTCAAGTCTAACTTGTAAGAACGAGAGAAATTTACTATTTTTTCATGTTATTATACGCCAGAAATATCTATAATGTAAATTGTAAAATTTCTCAATTTCCTCAGCGGGAATCAAACCGCGGACCCCGAAATTACGAAACGAATACTCAAGCCATTACCCTAAGACTGCTCTTTCAAGCAAGAGTCAAGAAACACTCATGTGTGTAGCAAATTGCAAACGTTTGCGATTGCAATATTTTATTGACTATGAAACACTGATTTCGGTCATGATAAAATACTGTCCAGAGAATTCTAATTTAAAAAAAAAAAATTACAAACACGCAAGAACATAAAGGAGAAAGTCGTCTTAATAGTAATTCGAATCATTAACTGGAACTTGGTGCCTCAGATCAGTCTTTTTTTCTGATTCACCGAAAGTATCTGCGTAGCTTATGTCTATTATATTCGGTTATTCTCGTTTTGCAGTTATTTCCAGTAACCTTGAACGACTGAGACACGAACACAGATACATCGAGGACATTCACTATTTCAAAGGCTCTCCCACCAGGAATCGAAACTGAGACCCCGCCTACTGAACTATCTGATGGGTGGGTTACCTGGTTCGTTCCCAAGACAAGTAAGCTTGAGACGGACAGCATCGTACTTGTGGGTTTTCTCGGGACACTCCCACTTTCTCATTCCACCAATTCGTCCATCATAATTCACTTGGTTTAATGTTAGTCTTCCTCAACCTAACAGGCATAATCGTGGGACATTAAACGTAAAGATTACATTTTCAAACTATTAACCCAAACCAATCCGAACCGAAAACACTTGTATTTGCTATTGCTCATTAACGTGTTTTCATAAAAAATATATAGAGAAAAAATCACGGGGAATCGTAATTCCATTCAAAAGTGAAATAGCAAACTCATAATACCTTAACCTAAAATGAAACCATTACATATCGTTTGGAACTCTCTAACATATATATGGATATTCTGAAAAGAGGCAATATAATATCTGTTTTCAAACAAACCTGAACCAAATTTCAGTTCGTTTTCTGAAATAAACGGACACATTCTGTTTCAAGCTTAAAGCGACCCAAACCAGTTAACCGACCAGAAGTGGCGTGGGTCAATGAAAACGACCCCTTACCCTCTGACCCACCACCTTCTATGACCGACTCCGACTCACCATGAACCACTGACCCACCAAAACATCGTCATCAACTCTGATACATGATTCACGGCATCTTCTCTACCGACTAAAGACTTTACACTTGTAATAAAACCAGGTTGTGAAATTCTAACTAATCGGAGTTTGAATTTCTACGGTCAATTGCTCAAGCACCGCTCTGTTACAATAACGATGAGTCTGACTTTTACGATTTAAAATTGTAAAGTGTTTGTCGTGGGTAAAATTACGATAAATTTCAATTAAATTATAATTGTCTAATTATTTCCTTGTTGAATTATCGATACTTTTCAGTGGAAAAACAGATGCTATTATTAAAGTCCCAGGTATAGACCAACGTACAGAAGCTTACATTACAAATTTTATATCTATTTTTCTCACAACTTTATGGGTTGATTGCCCTGTGTTCTAACCGCTCCATATAATAAACAAGCTTTAGCAATTATTATAGTAGAAAGCTCATGGTAGGAAGGGTATATCCAGGGGACAATCGCCAACCCTAGAAGAGGAAACTTATTTTATATAAAATAAAAACCCATCCCAGAGTTTGAAGCTCTTAAAAGTAGCTCTAAGTAGTAGTATTACAACCCCCCAAAAGTCCGTCCTGGATCCGCTTCTGATGGTAAGCATATATGGATATATGATGCGAAGTACTGTATTGTTTGTTTCTCAACTAATATCTATCGTTTTCGATTGCTTTTACAAACTAACCCACTATCAATTTACCATATATAGAAAGTGTCGCCTCTCCCCATAAAGGAGAAGTTTAAAAAATGCTAGACGACATTCTCTTCATTTTCAATAAAGAGTTGAATTTCACTCCGTAAATTGAACTACTTGTGAGATACTAATTTTTTCGCAAAAATTCGGATCCCCACTATCCATTAGGATATTATTGTAATGAAAGCAATATGATAACATCCAAGTTTGGATTAAGACCTAACTATATACCAAAATTAATTTCATTTGACTGCATTTTGGCCGTGATGATTAGGCATACATAGTTACATTCAATTTTTAATATAATAATTCCTATATTACAGTGATTCAAAAATGTATTTTTTCCAGTAGTTAGCTCCTGTAAAAACTCACAGGCTGTGTGTCTCGAAAGCCAAATAGTAGTATGTCCTATTGCTATTATTACAATCACAGATATCAATATCTAAAAATGCCTCAAGTTCTTTTTTTCACTTAGAGATACTCATCTCAGTTAAGTAAACAGAAACAAATGAAAAATGGAAATGGAGGCTTTGAAAGTAAACCGTAGACAAATTCACCAGTGTTCAGAAGCATATTCTTAAATCACGCTCGACTCTACTCATAGGAGCTAAATACGCGGTTCTGGTTAGTTGGAGTTTTTCTCGCCATGTGTCATAAATATAGCAGAATTAAAATGTGTTACTGGCGGTGTTCGTGGCGGAGCGTACTAGCGCAATGCGCTAGTAATTATAATTGCTTTTGATGTGAGTTCAAACCCGGCCCAAGGAAAGTTTTACTTTTATAAAAAAAATACTCAAAAAAGTGATTTACTTACGTTACAGTTTTGGTATACAATTCCACTGTATAAGTAGTAGTAGTAGTAGGTAGTAGTAGGAGCGGGTTAGAAGCCCCACAGGGCTCGTTTTGTTCCACCTTGGCTGCCATGATATAAATTTAACCCTAACTGCTTCTTCAGTGTTCTTCTTCAATTCCAACAAGGTGAAGATTTTCTTCTATTATTACCATAATACACAATACATACACCAGAAGGTTTGGACAATCGCAAACTGCAACCAATCAGGAACGTGTTTTAGTTTCTATGGCTAGCGTCGAGAGTAAAAAAAATATGCTGTTCAGAAGATGCAGTAAGCAGAGTGGGTCGGTGGGTCACGGTGGGTGGTGGGTCGCGGGGGGTGGTAAATCCCAGTAGGTCACATGCTGTTGACCCACGATCCACTCAGAAATTTGACCCACTCACCCACACTGACTGGTGGAATACATCTAATACCTAGGTTGCAGTTGATGTTACTATTGTCTCGTGAAATGAACTGCCATTATGTAGTTCAAATTTGGTGATAACACCTATAGTACGCTCTTTCCGCCCATCTATCTATCTATCTATCTATCTATCTATCTATCTATATATATATATATATATATATATATATATATATATATATATATATATATATATATAGATAGATAGATAGATAGATAGATATAGATATAAGGTGTTCCAAAACAACAAAGACAACGTTTGAGGGTTGATTCCTGACACCAATATAACAAACAGTATAGATCAACGTGGGTATACAAATGCTTCCTTTCGGAGTTATAGGCTGCCGAAAACATGAAAAAATGAACTATAAGGCCCATAGCTTCAAAACTACGGGACACCTTTCAGACACATTTACGGGGCTGTCCCGAGAAAACCCACGAGCATGATGATGTCCATCTCAAGCTTACTTGCCTTGGGAACGAACTTACCTTGATTTGGGACTTTAAAAATTTCATCCCTTAGATAATTTAACAAGGATTAGACCATTATAATTTAATTGAAATTCATCGTAATTTTACCCATGACAAACACTTTACCATTTTATATCGTAAAGGTCAGATCCATCGTTATTGTAACAGAGCAATGCTTGAGCGATTGGCCGTAGAAATTCAAACTCCGATTAATTAGAATTTCACAATTTGGTTTTATCACAAGTGTAGTCTGTAGTCGGTAGAGAAGAGGCCGTGAATCATGTGTCAGAGTTGACGATGTGTTTTGGTGGGTGGTGGATCATGAGTGAGAGTGGGCCACGGTTGCTGGTGGGTCAATGAGTCACAGTGGGTGGGTGGGTGGTCAGTGGGTCATGAGTCATGTTTTCATTGATCCACACCATCTGTGGTCGGTTAACTGGTTTGGGTTTGGTTTAAGCTTGAAACAATGTCTGTTTATTTCAGAAAACGAAATGAAATTTCGTTCAGTTTTGTTTGAAAACAAACACTATATTGCCACTTTTCAGAATATTCGTATATATTTTGGAAAAGTTCCAAACGATTTGTAATGGTTTCCTTTTAAGTTAAGGTATTTATGAGTTTGCCGTTTCACTTTTGAATGGAATTACGATTCCCCGTGATTCTCTCTCTCTCTCTCTCTCTCTCTCTCTCTCTCTCTCTCTCTCTATATATATATATATATATATATATATATATATATATATATTTGTGAAAACGGTAATGAGCAATAGAAAATACAACTGTTTTTCGGATCGGATTGCTTTGGGTTAATAGCTTGAAAATGTAATCTTTACGTTTAATGATCCACGGTTATGATTAAACCAAGTGAATTATGATGGACGAATTGGTGGAATAGGAAAGTGGGAGTGTCCCGAGAAAACCTACGAGTACGATGTTGTCCGTCTCAAGCTTACTTGCCTTGGGAACGAACCAGGTACCTCACCCATCAGATAGTTTAGTATTCGGGTTCTTAGTTTCGATTCCCGGTGGAAGAGCCTTTGAAATAGTGAATGTCCTCGATGTATCTGTGTTCTTGTCCATGTCCTTCAAGATTACTGGAAATAACTGCAAAACGAGAATAAGCGAATATAATAGAGATAAGTTACGGAGATACTTTCGCTGAATCAGAAAAAAGAGTGGTCTGAGGCACCAGGTTCCAGTTAATGATTCGAATTACTCGACCACTTTCTCCTTTATGTTCTTGCGTGTTTCTAAGTTTTTTTTAAAAATTTATTTATTTGAATTTGAATTCTTTGGACTATAGTATTCTATCATGACCAAAATCAGTATTTCATCGTTAAAAAATATTGAAGTCGTAAACGTTTGCAATTTCCTACATACAGGAGTGTTTCTTGACTCTCACAAGAAAGAGCACTCTTAGGGTAGTCACTTGAGCATTCGTTTCGTAATTTAGGGTTCCGCGGTTCGATTCCCGCTGAGGAAATTAAGAGATTTTATAATTTACAATATAGATATTTCTGACGTATAATAACATGAAAAATACTCAATTTCTCTCGTTCTTACAAGTTAGACTTGAAACGACTTCCTTCACATGGGAAATACTGACAACATGACGTCAAAATCGACAATCTCGATTCGTACTCTGAAAACTTAGCGTGTTTAGCAAACAATTCATGAATAGATAAGATATGAGCCATAAATGTGCCTGAACGTTAATGTTTCATTGTGGAATTGTTTCTAAGTTCTTCCACTCTTACAAGAAATAATATTTTCGTTCGCCATTTTCAACACGTTTCATATATCTGTTTAACCAAAACTTGAAAATAGGAACTATTCTTTTTTTATATTTGTATGTATACTTTGTTAAAATATAACGCATACATAATCCAAAGTCTTTTACTCAATGAAAGGGCGTTACTATGTATTGTGATGAAAAAAACCCTACTTAGTTTGTTAAGGCATCCGAAGGTTCGATTTTCGTATTGTCAAGAAGCTGACACCTTTTCCCCCCTTCTTTTCCTTCCAAAGTATCTCTTACAAGGCAATTAATCCTTATAGAGATCCTAAAAATTTCTTTTTATTTTTCTTAACTTCAGTATGCTTATTTGCATTTTAATAGGACGTAATATTGAAGTATCAAATATTCAGTAAGTAATGTAGATAGTATTCTCTGTATGTTTTAAGGAAAATAACTATAGTAAATATAACTGAATATCACTCAACAGTTAGGCATGTAATAAACTAATTTTTAGAAAATACAGAGGTAATTATAAAAGCTTTGCTACAAAAATACCTACGCAGACCATAATTCAACGAGCTCTGAAATACAAACTAACAAAATAGCCTATAGCCTATAAGATTCAGTCTACAGAGCAATTGTTACTTAAAGAATGGACATACACTATTTCGAGAATCGAGAGAAGACGAGAAATGTTTATGATACTTTTCGTCTCGTCTCGATTTTCATTTCCAAAGCGAGACGGTAATTTGAGTTAGCCTTGTCCCGTATTGAATGTATAATATTAATTCTCGTGTTATTTTGTTTGTTTTAGAAACGAGATGAAAATTCCTTTTCTCGTGGGCAACATTAAACAAAACCGAAATTCTTGCCAAATGCCACGTTAATGGTATGACCTGAGCGATAATTAGCTCCTAGCTTTTAATCTTCTAGAGATAATAATAATTATTATTAGTTTATTATTATTCCTGAAGATTTGATAGTTCAAGTATTGAAACATCCGATTATTAAATATCTGAAGATAACAAAATGTGCCAACGCCACCAAAAATTCTAAAGTAAGCAAGAATTAAGAAAAAATACCTCCCCGACGGAGATTCGATCGAAGAAACCGCAGATTACTGGTCGAGCGCCTTGACCACTGAACCACGATCACTACGCGGGAAATGATTCGTCTTTAGTGTGGTTACGTTAGGTTTCTTTGCCTCTGGTTGGAAAGTTGTATGTTACTTTCCTTCATTTTAAAACGTCTTTCGTATTTCTTTTATCATGATATGTCAATTATCTTCGGCATAGTTTTTATTAATAACTTGAGTTTAGAAGTTTGTTTCTTCTCCACACCAAACTACAGATATGTCAGATTTATGCTTATACTTTGCATTTATTTCAAAGCAGTCGCCATTACCTGATCAATGATTTATATCCGCCACGATACATAGCCTGGGATAATTGTTTGTTTAATTTCTCTGTGTTCTTGCAATGGAAAATCATCTAGATACATACCTAAAAATTTTACAGTATTAGTAAATGTACATCCTTCATTATTCAATGATATCTGTGGGAGTTGGTGTGATGTTCTGTGGGATAAATGGTAGAAAACACACTTTGTTTTATCTGCATTTAGTTTTAATTTATTTGCAGAAAACCAATGCGTAAGTTGGGATGTTGTAAGATCAATGGCTTTTTGCAAGCTATTTCTGTCTTTTTTCAGTAGAATTACTATTGTGTCATCAACAGAAAGGAGTATATCGCCCTTCTCTCTATATAAGGATAAATCATTAAGATACAGAAGAAAGTATAGTTCCTAAAACTGATCCTTGTGGAACACCTTTTCTATTTATTAGTTCATTTGAGTTTATTTTGCTCAGATTCATTTATGCATTAAAGCATAAAAGTTGCGTGTGAGTTGTCAGTTTTCATTCCCATCTACATTCCTTTGTTTAAGTAATTTATGATAATTCATGAGTGAATTATAGGTTAACATCTGAGCTAATTGTTCTGACAACCCGCACCGGCACAGTACAAAACATGTTCAAAAATTCATTTTAAACATTTTTAACCGTGATAATTAGATAGGTAATATCGATGTCACTTTTACGTATTGAACAAATATTTGAAAGTTGTCCCCTTTTCGCTTCAAAAGGGGAATTTTTGAAGACGACACAGCAATTTTTAAAAAGACGTTTATATATCAACTGCCACCTTTCTAATATAATGTGCGCATGAGATATTTTATCTTTGGCATACCTTTTAAACTCCTTTTCTCCTGATTCACATGAATGCAACATGATAAAAACCCGACTGGAGCCAATTGTTATATACGCTGTTAAAAAACATTATTTCACACGGTTCATCTGTTTTGCTGTGATGAGACATACAGATGGTGATCAGAAAAATGGAAACACCTGAACGAAATTGCAACTTACCAGATTAATATGGTGTCGAGCCACCTTTCGCCTTCAAAACAGCCTTGATGCGACGTGGGATGGAGGCATAAAGGTCGTGAATGGTAGCAAGTGGAATTTTACACCATTCCTCGTGCAGGGCATCGGTCAGTTCGGTGAGAGAGGATGGAGGTGGAAATCGTCGCCGGAGTCGTGTTTCCAAGACGGACCACAGATGTTAAATTATGTTGAGATCTGGGGATTGGGCGGGCCAGGGGAGGTGTTGAACTTCATCCCGATGTTCCTCAAACCACGCTGCAACAACGCCAGCTGTGTGAATGGGTGCATTATCATCCTGGAAGATGGCGTCATTGTCCGGGAACAACATCCGAACCATAGGATGCAAGTGGTCTCCTAAAATTGCGACATAATCGTTGGCAGTGATTCGTCCGCTAAGTGTGACCACAGGACCCAATGAAAACCATGATATGGCGGGCCACAGCATCACTGAGCCGCCGCCATGTTTCACAGTTGGGCGGAGACACTGCAGATCATAAGCTTCTTTGGGTGTTCTCCACACATAAACACGGCCCGTGGTTGGGAATAGGGTGAAGGATGACTCATCCAACCATATCACACGTTTCCAGTCCTCAATGGTCCAAGTTGCATGGTCGCGGCACCATTTGCGGCGTGCGAAAGCGTTATAGTCTGTGATGAGCGGTTTGGCCCGTGCAACACGACCCCATAAGTTCATGTCATGTAATTCGCGGCGGACTGTGATTGTCGAAACAGGGTGGGGGAGGTGCTGATTGAGTTCCTCCGTCAGTGGCTCTGCGTGACAATGCGCTTTAATACCAGGCGTGACCTGTCACTCATTATTTTCTTCCACCCACTGTTCTGCTTCCCCGATGTGGTTTACCCGTGTGTTGTGTAGGCCGTCATCACCTTCGACACTGTCCCACGCGACACACCTAACACAGTAGCCACTGCCGTCACACTCACTCCACATAACTGCGTACCAACAATTTGCCCTCTTTGAAAATCTGAGAGGTCTCCCTTTTTACACTACCTCCGTCTACTGCAGCCACTGGACACTGCTGTTCCACTGCGCCTGACGTAGTATGGAGACCGACCTAGCACACCACTACCAGCGGTCCGGCGCTGCGGGCGCCACGACACCACTGCCAACGCATACATCTGACGTGTTGCCAACTACAGGTGTTTCCATTTTTCTGACCACCATCTGTAGATTTTGATGTCATTCTTAAATATTGAGAAACAGAGATTCTCCTTCTTTCTCTTTGAAAGCCTGGGGAGTAGGGTAGGTGATTGAGTCATACAACTCGCTTGTTAGCGAGGAACTATTGCACCAGAAAAGCAGTTTGTGGCCGGCCATTGTCATGGAGCAGGATCCAGTCGCTCTGCTTGGCGTACTCGTTTGAGCCGCTGCAGCAGACAATTCAGTATTTCCAAGTACGTAGCAGCATTTAATGTGGTGTTCTCATGGACGAATTCTTTATAGATGAGACCCTCAAGCATTGTCTTGATGCGGAATCTCTCTCTTCGACCCTTCTTGTTTTTCGACGACCCTGGTCCCCGCTACTCCATATTTCGATGCGTGCCTTCGGGGTCGTACCTCAAGCACCAGGTCTCATCGCCCGTGACGATGGTTTTCAGTAACTTTAAGTCTCAACCCGCCGTATCAATGAGATCTTCACAAGCGTCAAGCCGAAGTTGCGTTTGTTCCTTCGTCAAAGTGTGGGGCACGAGTCGGGAACAAAGCTTGCGTCTACCCAAATCCTGAGTCACTATGAGGTGGGCCGTCCCAAAACCAAGTCCCATTTCCTCCTCTATGATTCGTCTGTCACTTAACGATTCTGGGCCAAAAGTTTCTTAACTTTCTGTATGTTGTCCGGGGTATATGCACTTGCAGGCCGGCCAGTTTGGGAGCTTCCCAGTCTTTCACCCTTCTCGGGAGCTTTAAGTCACTCATAAAAACACTTGAAGACAGCACGTTATTCGTAATCTACTGTCAGCATTTCACGAGTCTCTTTCTCTGATTTTCCAGGTTTGAAACAGAACAGTATATTCGTTCGCTGCTCCATTTTGACATACATTTTTGGTTTCGACCGTGTGCACCACACCTTCACTCTAGAATGTGCTGTTTACAAACGATAAGCACACTTGCAGCGCTGCCGCTCGGGAATTTGCTCAGACATGTCTTGACCTGTCCGGTGCGGGATGCAGCTGTGGCGCACTCTTACGATCGCGAACAGTATGACGTAATTCACCTAACTTTCTGGACAGAGGTTGTATATCGACTCCTACAGTTATGCATATTACTTAGACATTAAATATAGAGGTTTCCGAGCTATTGTGACGAAATTACACCTTGTGCAGCACCACCAAGCGGGAAGAGTGTTTATTAGGAGGGCTACATAACTGCCCTTTCTGACGTGAACTAGTTATAGTGCCATTATCAAACTGCGCAAGGAACGTAGATTCACTGTATCCAAAAAATGGTATATCACGAGTGTTAAAAGGGGCAGGTAACGAGAGGTAGTGGATGATTCCTGTGGGCAGAAACAGGACAACCCCTAGCCTGCCACTAGTCACACACGCTAGAATTCAGGAAGTCTGGGCTCTAGTCACCGGGGAGAATCCACCCACACAGAAGAGTATCGCGAACCAGCTACAGACATCACTCAAGACAGTGCACACTACCATTCACCGCGGTTTGAGGTTGGTAAAGTGACAGAAGGGGTATATTCATAAGCTCTTGCCAAAACACATCCAGGAACGTCGCACCGACTTTTGAAAGCTGTATGAGCGGTACCTGGCCAGTGAAAAGTAGAAGTTTGTTGTAAAACTGGACGAGGCATATATGTTTATGAGGATTACTGTCACAAGCCACGTGCAATTTTTTATCGATCGACAGGTGCAAGGAACTTTCAAAGATGGTTCATTGAATGCAAGGAAAGTTTTGGCACAGGTTTCATGATCATTGCTGGATACTTGTCCTACGGCAAGCTGACTATATACCGTGTAGCAAAAATACGAAGGTGACTTCGGAATATTATCAGGCTAACGTCCTGATACCCGTTTATCGCCAACCGTTCCCCATCTCTACGGAAGTAACAAGAATCGTGTGTGGGTGCATCAAGACAAAACGTCAAGTCACACATCTCGCTCAACCCGCCTCTTCCTCCGACAAATGGCAGCAGAAACTGGAATTCGTGACGTTCCATTCACAAACATTCCAGTGAAGTTCCCTGATGTGTCACCGATGGATTCTTGCCCCTGAAACGAACCTTGTCTTACAGGATACCCCACACCGTTGAAAGGCTATGGAAAGCCTGTCAGGAAAAGTGGTTGAGGCTTGACATGACTACACTGCGTGCCAGTCTCCTACAGTGGAAACTTCGCTGTCTGGTAATTGCCCAGGGTCACCACATATAGCACTCTCGATGGTGGCGATATGGTTTCTGTTAAGGTAAGCGCAGTTTGAAATCGTCACCATAGATCTGCATGAACCTCAGTAGTTTCCGCACACATTCCACGAACAGAACTATATTTTGTGGATTCTTTTTCGCTGTTGTGAAGTCGGTTACATTTATACAATATTGTTTCCCACAGTAACTGTCGATGTTTCGTCCTACGTATCGAAATAGGAGAAACACTGGACCAAATACGAAGTTTAATTCCCAAATCAGGAGATCTCGCCAGGTCCAATTTCCGATACTGTTACTGAAGAAATTAATACACTTCCATCAAGTCTATCTGGCAAGCTAGCAAATAGTTGCATGTATCTTTCTTCAATACGTGGTGTGCGTAAGTGATCATGCCTACAAATTCTCGAATGAGCTTTTTCAAAAAGAAGAAAGAATCAATTCCTTGATCGGACTAGGCAATATTCTACATTTCCAGGAAGATAACATTATTCATCCGTTAGAAGGCCCTATATGACACGTCTAGGGTTTCCAGATTGAACTGAGGGTAAGACCAGAGACCAATAGCACTTGTGTAGTTATGGATACATATATGATTTTTTTAAAAATGTTATTACTACTGTTACTTCTAACTACTGTACCAAATTAAATAAAAATAACATAAGAATGATTATAGACGCCTACCTTGTTATTGATATTTTTGGAGCTCCTCGCTGCTGAAGAAATTTCATGTTTTCCAGAACCATTTTATGGGTAAATTTACAGGTCATTTTCAAGTTCATCTGAACCATATTCCGACCATCACAAACTATGTTGACATTTTATTTCAACCATCTGATTATAAACCTTTCATACACTAAATATTCTTTTGACATGTGCATTACCGACTGGCATAGCAAGAACATACTACATTATTTTGAACACCTTTGGTGAATCTGCTTTCTCAAAAAAACGCATTCCATAATTTACTACAACAGGGTGTCTATCGGTCACAAAAAAAGTCACGAAATCAGAAAACGGTCATGAGTCAAGAAAAGGTCACGAAAGTTGGCTTTTGGGTCACATTTTTTTTTTTTATCTGTACAAATATAAGAACAGACTGGAAAATTTTGTTTTATAAAGCGTCAAAATATTAACCAACAAAAATGTCTTATGATCGGCTTTAGACGCTATCAAATCTTAAGGAAAGCATGCTTATATCGCATGCATGAAAATTCAGCCTAATTCGCACCCAAATTTGTTATTAAGACTGTAAAAAAAAAAATATAGTCTGATAAAGAAAAGGTCACCAAATTTTATTTTAGAATTTTAGTAGACACCCTGTACAATTATTATTATCCTTTCTATTCAAACCCGCACACTCCGGGTAGTACCCGGAGATCAGGCAGTCCTAGACGTATCCATCCTAAATTCATATGGTATACCAGCAGTATCTAATTTCTGCCTTTTGCAAACCTCCAGCAGCTCTTCTTAGAATATGTTGTTACAAATTTCTAATACCACCTGGTTTAAATCTAAACTGTTTTGCCTTCCCCCTGTTCTAAAATTTCAATTGTTCTTTGCATAATGTAGGTATCCTTGGATAAACAAAAACACCTGTCGAATCTAGTGAACGAAATCTTCCCACAGTACAGTACTACGAACATTCTTCCCCCAAACTGAATGTATTGTGCGCGCTAAGCGAGAATTAGAACCAGATATCCATTCCTCGCACAATCAACGCTAAAGTGAGAACTTGCCTGGATATGGTGCAGTTATATGGCGTGCTTCAGCTTCCAGATAGTATTACTTTCCAACACAATGCGCCACGCAGATTGTAACGGGTTTCCAAGATACTTACTTGAAAGGAATTCTCGCCCTATCGATTGGACCCTACCTTGTGTTTTTCCTTTTTTTTTTCTGCGGGGTGTAGTCAAGAATCAAGTGTAAATAATCAAACGAATACATAATCTTGCTCAGCCACACAGTCAAGTTCGTAATGTTGTCAATAATTTGACATCTACAATGCTATCAAGAGTATGGACGAAGATTAAATTCAGATTGAGTAATATTGGTGCATCTAATTATATTATGTCATGGTATTATGTAACCATATAAGATGACTGCATAATGATGAACAAAAATTTGTCTATTACATAACAGTCTTGCAAAATACACAAGAACAAGTACTAGATTCTGACGAAAGTAGTTCCAAAGAGAACATTCTAATCTGAAGTACAAAAATATGTACTCTGATTAACAAGTGTTGTCAGAATTAAAAAATATTTTTCAATAGTTTTGTAAAAATTATTCCAAACATATAGTTTTCAAACTAATATAACACATTTCTCATATAAAAATATTTCAAGCATAAAAAACACGGAATATCGCATTGAATTAAACAGAACAATCATCAAAGTATCAGGCCAAAGAGGGAGAGGGAGAGAGAGAGAGAGAGAGAGAGACGAAATTTACTAAAATGAAGCATATTAGTCAGTTGTCAGCGTGGACAAGTGGTTAGCGTAAGGAATTTTTGTGTGACGGATTTTTACTCGAATCTTACTACACGAACTTTTTTTTGCGTTTTTTTTTCTATTTGGAAAAAAGTATTGGAGAAGAGTTAAAAGACTTCATACAGATTCAGACAGATATATTGTCAAATACTAATATCAAACAAATAATGATAAATTAAAATAGTAACATTGCTACATAAGTTTTGAACAGTGTACTAAACAAAATTCCTTCTCACAATACGAACAACACATCAGAGTAATAATCAAATAAGAAAGTGATCAATATCCAGAAATATTTAGTAGTACATTCTTAGGTGTCAAGCAGTAAAGTAATTCGCCAGTGTGAAGTCGGGATGCATAGAGGTAAGGGACTGAAAAGCAGAAGATTCGATGTATAGCAAAGCAACAACTTTCTTTACGTTGATACACTTTATATAGAAAATGAAATGAAATTTTTTAGTTTTACGTCCCATGGTTATGCTGGCTAGGCTAAAGGGGACGGCGATGATGATAAATGAATGAAATGGTGGAATGAAGAGAGTGGGAGGAAACGAGAAAACACCTACACACGGTGTTTGTCCACCACAGTTTACTTGGCGCGAGCTGGGATCGAACCAGGTACCCCAAGCATCAGAGGTGAACGCTCTACCACTGAGTCACCGCGGCTCTCTACACTTTATATAAAAGCAACGTAGTCGTAATGCGTTTCCAAAATTATTTCATACTGCATTAAAACCCACTAAAGATGAACATAACTAATGAGATTAAGAACATTAGTGCACACGTGCTCCACATAATGGCCTTAAGCATTGTAAGAAGAGTTCGTACTTGCATTATTGTATACCAGCCCATCTCTTCCCGTCACCACGGATACCGGCAGATATACCTCGACGTCTGCAGGTCATCGTAGTATAGACCTCCCGACCAATAGAACTGAACCATCCAAGAGCTATGCCCTCCACAAAGTGTAGCACTTGAATAACGGCAAAACAGAGAGCTTCCACAAACGAATGTCGCTAACTCTTCTGACAAATCACTTTCAAAGCGGTACAAGATTAAATACTTAATAGTCACATATGAAAACAATACGGAAAATCTAAAATAAAACGTTCTGGAATAACAAAATTACTGAAAAACAAAATTCAGAATACAATTGCACAGCACCTATCAGGTTGCAGGACTTAATATACAGCGCGACGGATTAAGACTTACAAAACAAACTTTTTTTCTCACGAGTGTTATAATTCCTACAAGTGATCAACGTGCACCATCTTCCCGTTCGGATGAAGTCCTAAGGTAAATATTTTGATGGTTTACAGTCTTCAGGTAAGTATATTTTCTTTTTTTTTTTTTTTTTTTTTTTTTTTTAGCTTGATTACAAGGAGATTATTTATATATATATATATATATATATATATATATAATTATTAGATTAATTACACTCGTAGATTAGAGTGGATTAAATAGATGTTTAAATAGATGGTGGCCACACCTCTTAAGTACTATATCTTGTAGTATACCATATCTTACTAGTATAGTGGCTTCACTATTCAGGATTGAGAACATTCTTTTAAATGTTAACTAGAGTTAAGTTCCAAAGTTGGTCGTCCGTTTCCAGCAAAATTTTGAAACTTTACCGGAAATAAATAAATAATTTGCTTGTTTGTGTGCTTTATAATGTATAAGGAGAACGAAAGTTGTGTTTATTTTCTTATATAAAAGGTTTTAAACATGAAACTATTTGGCAAGCGGAAGGAACTACTTGGCGCAAGGTTACTTCCTGTTAGGATTATGTTAATGTAATGAGCATTTGTTTTGTAAACCTGTCTGGTGATAAATCAGGAAAATCAACTAAAAATAAGTAAAAGTCATGACTTAATAAATTAAAAATAAATTGTACAAACTGCAATAAGCAAATAACTGTAAAGAAACGTGGAGAAAGTTATACTTTTTAATGTAACGATAAGTAACATAACCAACACGGCAGCAAGATTCTAGAACACAGGTCCCCCCTTCCCATTTAACTGTAATAAAGAAAGAAAATATGCCCTGCGGGGCTCTAACCCGCTTTCACTCGCTAACGCTCGCTCAGCAATACTATGTCAATTAAATATTAAACTTTGGTACAGAAAGGAACAAATTATTACAATTTCGCCAAAAACTAGGTGGACGACCAACTTCTGAATAAATGACGTTAATTACAGTGTTTAACACGTTTGCATAATTTTCTTAACATATATTTTTACGCAATATATATATGTATTATTTCATTACTTTATATTTACTATTTATATTATTTTACACGCTTTTACATAATGATTCAATTCTTCTATTACAGCTTCTTCAAAGAAGATCTATACGCAGGAATGCCCGTTTCTTTAATAATTTGATTTTAGCTTCCTTTCAGCAACGAGGCTATATGAGACGTGGAATCTGAACCATATGAGCTCGCACTGAGAATCGAACCCTGGTTTCCCACGCCAAAGCCGCATACGCTAACTGCTTAGCCACGAGGGAGCTCATGCCTGTTTCAAAACCTAGACATGACAAGAGCAACAAACTGGATGTTTCATAACAGCAAGGCTAAGGCATGATTAGTATGTATTTCCAACTAGAATTTAAACAATAAATTTTGATTTTGCATAGAACTTAATATGTTAAGTATTTACAAAGTTAGTGAACACTTTTAAGCTCAAAGCAACTTAGAATCTTATACTGATTACTTCCAATGACATTGTAACAAAACCTGTAAATACTCTTAAACACGTATGTTACCTTGTTCAAGAAGTCTTCCACAATTTACATGGGTTTCTTTGCATTCTAATTTAAACAATTTATTGACTTAGAATCAATTATTCACCTTCGATTATAATATTTTAGTTAATACTTTTACGTATTTTTATTTTTGGCATTTATTCCGAAGTTGGTCATCCGCCTGGTTTTCGACAAAAAGCGCAATAAAAGCGAAAATTTAAACATAATCCATTTTTAGGACCGCTTTTGAAAGGTATAATAGAGTAGGGTAGTGTAAAGGTAGGTAGGATAGGGTAGAGTCCGATTACGGAAGTTTGAACCCATTTTGTTAAAATTAATAGTATAATTTCTCGTCTCTCCGTGGCTAAGGATAACAAATAAAACGTGTCTCTGCACTTGCTGCCATGTTCAGAATACAAAATGCTCGTTACTTTTCCACAATCCAACCATACGGTAACCTTGGGCGAAGTAGTTCCTTCCGCTTGTCAAATAGTTCCATGTTTATAATCCTTTATATAGAAAAATAAACACAACTTCCGCTCTCCTTACATATTATCAAGCACACAAACGAGAAATTATCTATTTCTTCCCGGTAAATTTTCAAAATTTTACTAGAAACGGACGACCAACTTTGGAACAACCCCGCTGCTGAACGGGACGTTAAACTCAACCTTATTTTTCTGTAACAATATATTGAATTAAATCGAATTTTTTAAATTTACACTTCTTTTAATACTTTCAGAAATGATGTCAGAATTCAGGTCATTTATTGACAATTTTGAAATTCCAAAGGTTATTTAAGCAAGTTGTGAAATAAAATAAAACGAAAGTTGGCTTGCAAATACACAATAACTCCAACATCAATAAATATTGGTGAATTAAACAAAATTCATAATGCATTTTAAAACTTTATCTTAAATTAAACAAATTTTGTAATATTGCCGAAGTAGATGCATTACAACTGGACGGGGCGGCCATTTTAAGCATATGTTGTGAAAATATATCAAATAGTATTACTTAATGTCGTCTGGTTATTATTATTATTATTTTGATGTGCGTGACTTTTGGATTACCTGTTATTTGTACCCTTTGTGACATTGGCTACATTTACTACCACATAAATAAACAGTGTTTGACAAAATGTTTCCGTGTGTCACAGGAAGTAACCACCACTGTTGAATCGCATCAAAACAGGCACACTACTGTTGCTGGGCCTCGTGGTGCAAAAAGTACATTCCTTGGTACGACGTGAAAACCCACCCTTAAAGAATAGCATGAGTACAACGTTCCGCCACGACCGTAAATCGTATAAGATTGGTACCAGGTAAAGCAGTGCAAGACGCTAGTTCCTATGCTCTGTCCCTTTTGTATCATGGAGAGCAAAACGAGGAGTCGCCCATCTTGTAGGAGAGAAGTTTGCAGTGAGTCTCGATGAGACACATGTGTATCTGTTTGCATGTGATATAAAAAAGAACAATCTTCTATCGTCCCCGTGATTCCAGATATCGCTCAGTGTACAGAAAGTCGCAAAAAGTCTTCCATGTGCCTTTATAGATGTTGGTTATTGGTAGATTACTGCTATAATGGCTAATGTATGCTACGCTCAGGACAAAAAGAATAAAATCTTTTATATATATATATATATATATATACCGGACTGCCATGATATTCCATCTCTATACGGAAGCGACGTACACTCATGTCCAAAATGATTGTCGTATATCTATAACTGTCTTCTTGTAAGAATATAATTTGATAATGATTTTGCAGGGTACTTTTAATACTATGTGTATAATCGGGAAATGTATATTTGTGGCAAATTTCATAGGAATAGAATTATAAATACGAAAATCACAATGAGTAAAACAAAATGTTGCTAAATGGACAAGAAAGTTTCATTTTCGTTTTATTGTTCTTATTTACTGCCCTTTTGACATGAAATTTACCACACACGTCTTTGCCGATTATACACATACTAACATTATAAGAAATACCGGGCGAATTCGTTATCAAATTATATTCTTACAAAAACATATTTATAGACATGCGACAATAATTTTGGACATGGGTGTACACAGAACGGATGGCATGTGAAACGGCAATTCATATCATCCCTTTTACAGACAAAGCTGTGAAATTAGTATTGAATCCCCATGGATTTTTTTTATTATTTATTTATTTTTGTTCTCGTTACTAAAACGAGTGTTGGGCTTTAGAAAGCCGTGAACACTCGGTCTTTTACAACTTTGTCAAGAGGAATGATGAATGAAACAGCCTTGATTGACTACTGCTAGTAGTGTCGCGGTGCTTCTTAAGCTGGTTAGGGTGTCCAATTCGTTATGGTGTTGTATGAACCCAACGAATTTGGCATCATACATTTTAAACGACCTTCTATAAACCACACTGACGTTTGTGTAGTGAGAAAATTATATCCTCCCTCCTGGATAACGGCAGATGAAGTTGATTTACTCGAGATAGTTGAAAGGTGTGGCCTCTATGTTGCCACACATTTATATACATACCTATATATACATACACATACAATCGATATTTAGTTGTTTCTTCACTCTTGTTGTCATTCGAAAATAAAATTCGCATTTTTAACGCCTGACACTCCACTTTCCAACAAAATACTGACACAAGTAACAAACATAGCCCACTACTATGATATGTAAAATTGTCAACACGAAGAATGTATTTTTAAATTTATTTATTTAGAAACTTTATTTTTAATACATTTACATATGTGAGCCACTTAACGTTGAGCCACAACTAATGTTTTCTTTCTAATAACACACTGAATACATAATTATAATTAACTCAATGTCAGATGTTATTAGACCTTAAGTAAATTTTCTTCATATGAAATTTTTTTTCCCTTATAGAAAAGTGAAAATGCAAGATAGTCCAAATTACCAAAACAATACTGTCAAAACAGAAAGGGAAGAATTGTGTACACAACATATAACTTAATAGAATTATACTTTAGGAAAACATACGTGATTATGATATGAAAAGTATAAATGCAGTATTGAGTAATAAAGAAGATGTGCAGCATTTCACTTGCACTTAAATGACGAAAAAGGCAAAAATACTACGAAGAACGTTATTATTATTCTATTTCGATAGGCTTCGCGAGATGAAATTTAACACCAACTTTCGTAGTAAAATATCAACAGAACAGGGTTCTGTTACAAAATACAAACATCACATTATTCTTTTTTTCAATCTTCGAAAATCCGCTTTAAATCGACCTCAAAGTAGGTTGGAGATTAATAAAATATGTTCAGCGTTTTCCGTTATTGTAGCTCACTGTTCTTAGAGGAGCCTTGAAGTTAGCAGCTGCTTGTTGTTGTATCTGATATGCTAACGGATGGATTTTAAAACCATACAACCTGAAATGGAAACAAGATAAGAAAAAAGAAGATTAGTTTACGTATTATGTAAATTAAATTAAAATCTACATATCCTAAGTAGTAACTTTAGTATATATCATCCCTTTCATACATACGTGATAACTTTTGTCCGGGCAAAATACAATTAATCACTTGGGAGGTATATTTTCCCTTAAGCGCAAGTAGTATTCCTGAGGCTGCACACGCTTATTCTAAGCGGCACACCCCTGCTGAAATACATCTTGAAAATTATGAGGCACGTGCATGAAACCATGCTCTAATATTTTGTACCTGTAACTGAGATATAATTATCAATGTGGAGTTAGGTACGTGGGAGTAGTTAAAATGACTTCAATCACAGAATATTTCCCCAGTGAGATCTGTGATCCGATTTCTTAATACAAAAGGACAGAATGCAGCAGACATTAGCAGATGTATATTGCCAAAAACTGTCTAACCTGAGAAATGCCATCCAAAGCCGGCGAAGGAGAATGTTACGGACTGGAATGACAAAGCCCGGCAGATGCACTGGCAGTGAAGTTCTCAATTGGTTGAACTGATTTTTGAACAATTCTCACGCGGCAGATTTGTATGAAAACTTGTGCTGCTCATACGAAAAATGCTTGGAACTTTATATGGTGACTGTGTGGATCGACAGCCAAGGTATGTACTTGTATTTTTATTTATTTATTTTTTAACGCGCCTTATAAGTACAGCTGAGGCATCGCTTTCCGTATGATAGCTTATCTCAAAAAGTCTCCTTAAGCAGGATTTTCAGCTTAGGAGAGAATGGAAGTGTGACGAACTCAGGGAATAGTGTGTTGCGTCACGAGATCCTGAATCAGACGCAAATAATGAGCGAGTGTGATGATGTTATCTGCCCATTTACGCTGTCTACAGGTCACGTCATTTGCATTGTACAGCACTACGAAGCCCACAAAGAGCCTTCTGATGATGTACTACATTATGATGCACCACTTCACGAAAATCAAAGAAAATTACTCACGTCTTTTTTTCTTTCTTTTTTTTTTTTTTTCTATTATTATTTTTGGAAATGATAGTCTAACCGGCTACTGAATTTTTCGATCTTTTCTTTTCCAATATCTACGCTCAAGTTATTCTGTTATTACGCTAAATGAAAATCCGACGAACGGTTACTACTTTCAGTCACTAATTTATAGAATGATTGCCAGTTATTAACGCTCTCTGTAAACAGGAAAAAGATTATGAATGCACATGAGCGGGCCCAACACCTCTAACCATAGGACATCTATGTCTAGTTTGTTTCCATGCGAGGGTATAAGATTGGATACTTTTCCAATAGACTGGTAGAACTGTTCGATTGACGAGTGCTGACGAATGGATCTTGATGTAGGAGTTGTAAGCCGATTTGGAGAATGATACAGGTTTTCATTTGGCAGGAAATGTCTGATGTGGTGAGAGCGAGAGTTCTTGAAGCGGAGCTACTGATTAATGCTGGTAGGTTTCATCCATACGTCAGTGTCGAGATGTCTATTGATTCAGGAAAGTAACTGCGTCGTGGGACAGTAAAGAACAGTTTTTGTTTTGGGCCTGTAGGAATATACTTCCGGTGCTAGTTAGCCATGTGACCATTTTAGGGAAATCACACCTCTGAATCGAAGCAAGATAACATGTTGCAATGGTGAAGTAGTATTCCAGATGCTCCATCAATACATTGGCGTATGACGGGATCATATGAGTTCCCTTGATATTGTGTCTTCAAATGTGAAACTGTTTATGGCTAGGATAAACCAAGTAAGTTGGTTTAGGAAGTGTTCAATAAGTTTTTGGCGTTCGGGCAACATATTTAGAAATTTAATTTAAGGGCAGTGAGACACTAGATAAATGAGATTAATGAAGTTATACCTATGGAGGCTAGGATGGTATTAATTAAAGTACATTGATGGGGTGAATTATGGATTGGAATTTATTGATATCTGAGGTATTATGGGAAAGCATGACCGAAGACAAAGTAATAGTGGAGGAAAGCGATCACGCGTTCAGCGAAGTTACCAATACTGCAAACGAACGGATCTTCCTTGGTTTCTGGGTTTGTGGATATTTGAGAAGATGGAATATGAGTATTGGACTGTTTTGGAGTAAGGAACAAGATAGTAGACGATGGTGCTATATACACTCATGTCCAAAACTTGTGGGAATGTTAATTTCGAAAAGAACCCTTATATATATATATTGATCCTGTGAATGCCAGAAATCGGGGTGGCATGCCTGACTGAATGGCGTAGGTACCAACCCGTTCGGCGACAGAGGTTGCCTTTATGACTGCGATAACAGGAAGAAGGTTCGTAGCAGAAGAAATATGTAATCAGTAAGTTATGATTTTCGGAGTGTGCAGTACATTTCGGTCATAGTGAATGTGTCCTAGTAACACACGATGACACAGCGTACATGTAAATGATATAATGCATGGTCAGATCAGTAGTAGATTAGAAATGGTGCCAAGTCAATGTGCTGTGGTTAGAGACTTGAATGTTCCTCGCAGTGTTGTGTCGCAACTGAAAAATCTTCTTGACATGTACAAATATTAAATGGCAGATGGTGGAGTCATCGACGTGCACCACCACCACGTGAGGATCATTATCTGATCTGAAATATCTGACGAAGATCAATGCGCACAGCAGGTACACTGGTTCAAGACTTTGCAGCTACCTCTGGAACCCTGTATTACGTCTAACTGTATACCGGCGGTTACACGAATGTATATGCCGACCCGCCGACCCGCTACGTAATTCTCCTCACACAACAGCAGCACCATGCACGCCTACAGCGGTGTAGTTTAAACTTCAGTGACGAGTCACGACTCAATTTGGAGAGTGATTCTCGCCCTCTGTTTGTTTGGAAAGCACCAGGAACATGTTATCACCACCAAAATGTTGTTGAAAGAGACAGGTAAGGAGGTTTTGGTATTATGGCATGTTAGGGACCCGTACACTTCATGTGTTCCAGCAGCGAACGGAAACAGCTTAGATATACAGGAACGTCAACCTTGAACAACATGTCCAACTGCTCCGTGGTGTATACGATCCTGAATTTCGATTTATGAATGATAATGCACATTTGCATAGGGCACAATTGGTGAAAGATTACTTGCAGCACGAAGACATCATGCATCTCAAGTGATCAGCGGATCTCAATTCCATCGAGCATGTACGGGATGCCCTCGAACGACGTATTGCAATTTTTAACACCTCCACTCCAGAAAATTCCTAAGCTGAGCAGGGTGCTTGTGGAAGAGTAGTAGACCATCTAGCTTTACCACAGGAGCTGCTAGATGGTCTATTCTGTAGTATGAGTGTACGCTGTAAAGCCTGTATAGCTGTTCGTGGTAACCACACCCCGTATTGAAAATTTCTGCCAACAAAAACTCGGTCTTGTGATGACAAACAGAGGTGACCTACATACGTAAGTGTACTCTGTCCGATTTTTCAGTGTTCATGTGTGTCATTGCAAGAGTGTTTTGCTCACATGTATTTAATCTACGCTTCTGAGCGATCAGAAACATTTTTCTAACAATTGTTCATGATTGTCACTATTAATTGCACTTTGCCTTACGTTTTAGACGTGTGTGTATATATATGACAGAGAGAGAGAGAAATCACACTCTCTCTCACACACACACACACACACACACACACATATATATATATATATATATATATATATATATATATATATATATATATATATATATATATATATATATATATATATATATATATATATATATATATAGTACACCTAGAATATATTAAAATATCTTTGTTTTTTAAGTACTTATATTTGTACGTATTGCATTTATTCTATTTCCATTAACATATTTAAATATATTCTCTCTTGAACATTCTGCCGATGTGCGAGCAAAAATTCGACAATTAATAAAAAGTTCAATTCTGAAACCACATTAGGAAAACTAATCCTCCAAGGTTAAATTATGCCCAAATATGAATATTTCAGATATATTTTAATCACTTACCTAGGAACAAATTGGTTTGCAGGTCGCTTTGGTCTATATTCCGGGTGAACCATAAACAACATATGAGGGAATCCGGTCCCGAAATAAGCACCATCAGTATGATGATGGCGAGATGACTTTGGCGTATATACATCCATGCATTTTGGACAGTAAGATTTTACCATGGCTTCTCCAGGGACATCGGATAAACCTGGAAAGGGAACACCAGAATTCAAACAGCAATTCCCTTTAATATTATTTAAACAGTAATTCTTAAAGAGTATTATTGCGTCTAGCATAAGGGACTGAGACCTAAAATTACGAAGGCATATACTAAAATGTCTCTTGCAATGACCTATTCTCAAAATGTTAGAGATCTTTAAAATTTTAAAAAAAATAATAAAAATAAAAATAAATAAATAAAATAAACTATATTTACAATTGGTACACACAAGGTAACGAGGAACTATGTTGAATAAAATCGTTATTCAACAAAAACCTATCTCACATACAAAAGCACGAAATTTTCCCTAGTAAATTTCAGCTCTGCTAAGCTTCCGTATAATGGAAGTAGAACATGATTTTGATGAAGAGAGATGTAAATGGAATATTCTAAATAATGATCAAGTGAAACATTGACAAAATTTAAATCAGATACTTTATACCCACTTTCAAACATGACGTACAAAGCAAGGGATACTATAATATTAATAACAAACAAACGGAAAAAGAATCAGTAAAATAATCAGTATTTCAATTAAGAGCAGAATTTTTTATTTATTTTGCTTTCTTTTTTCTTCTTTATTTTTACGAAATTAATCTACAACAGTAAATAATTTCTAGCAATTATTTTGGGATGCCACTCATTGTATTTTATCATAATCACAATAACCCACAATCGTTTATACTTACCAATTGGAAGCATAGGTTGACTTTCGCAATATACTCTTGGGCAGTGTCCAAAATCTCCAGCCTGATATTTTTCTATCATTTGAGCAATGCCTCTATTTGTAAGTATGTATCGCGCATGAATTAATCCATATAGCATCTCTGCAGCTTGTTCAATAAGATCAGACTGATTGGGATTATCGTCAAGCTCATCGTCTAAAAGGAAAATTAAAGTTGCAAAATCAAAATCATTAACCATTATCATCAAACTTTCATAATTTTAGCACATAACTAATTCAGTATATCAACTGCCTGCATGCATAAGCCTAAATTTGAAAGATTATATTCTTTGCTGAGCACACATCTCGGAACAGAAACTAGGGTTATTAAACGAACTATCCCAGTAGTGCGTTTGTAGTACCGTAGAAAACATTCGGAAAACCTGGTGAACAATGGTCGAAATAACTAGAACTTGTACTGATTAATCCTGAATTTCAGGCAACTATAATAGCTACTACTTTTCAAGTTTTGCTTATGATCAGACAGTTACCTATTGTACGTTAAATGGTGAGAGCAGATGTGTATATTGTATTAATCTTACAGGTCCAATATTTTGCGTTTTGCCATCTTTCTATTACTAAATGGCATATTTAATGTATACGACTGCTAACTTTCAGACTTCAAGATGATAAAGTATCAAGAATTCAAATTACTAAAACTACTATATACTTCAAAAACATTTAAAAAATTAAATTTTGAGAATATTTTCTTTCCAATAAAACCAAATCAACAAATGACAATGCAGCTAATATTTTCTCTTAATTTGAGGAACGAATTTTTGGGCTCAATCTTGAGCTTTCTCCCTTCACGTGTGTTACTGTTCTCTCTTAAGATCAGGGACGGCAAAGTATCTACCGCAGTCTACTAGTTGACCGGCAAGTCGTGAGAGGTAGCCCTTGGAGGTCTATGTCATTTTATCTGTATCTATCAACCTCTGTTACTGTTATATGATCCCATCTAACGGGCTAGCGAACAGAGAAGCAGACCATCAATGATTTCTGGAATGACTAGCAGCTCTCTATCCTAAAAAGGTTGCCACCTCTGATATAGATATTTATATATTTCTCTACCTGCTGTTTATTTGGACACACAAATTTATTAACTATACGAAGAGATGATTTTAAAATAATTAGAGAGAGCATTCAATTTGAAGTCTTCTAAATTGAATTTATAATAGAAGTTTGACATTAAAAAATTCGACCATCGATAATCCGGTTCTTTTCCGGATTTCGGAGCGCATTTTCAAATTTAGCACGTTCAGATGGACACTGTAGTCGATAATAAATTGTTGGATCTTGCTTGCATCTGCTAACTAGACATTCCTTCTCCTTTATCATTTATTTACTGCTATATAGCTCCATTATGGATTCAGCAAAGAAATGAGATGGAATTATTTTATTTAGTTGGAGAATATACTTGAAGTGTGATATTCATTAATTATACCTAAATTGATTTTTAGTCTCAATCTTATTTTGTTTCTGATTTTAATTTGTCATTTTTTCTATGTTCATTCATTAACTGTTTGGGAAAGACTAACTTAAAATCTGAAAAATGTGATATAACATCTGTATATATTTGCATATTTGTTGACAATAAAAAGTTTATGTAATGATTATCATCACTTCGTAAAGCAAGTAGACAGATCGTCTACAAACGACGAATGTCTTCAACTGCGGATATTTAAAAAATTTGGCTCGTGCGTGCAACACTAGGTCCATTTTTGTGACAATGGTTAACGAAATCAATGGATTCGGCAATTATTAAAAATAATTATGGAAATTTAGAACACAGTTAGTAGTCTGTCGATGGCAGTTTGATATCGGAGTAAACAAGCCTGTCAAAGGCAGTTGAAGTCATAGTACGATAAGTTCCACCTCTAACTTAATGTTAACGTTTGCTTCAATAATTAGACTTGATTCGAACCCATGATCTTAACTCTCCCCTCCCCCGCCTTTAGCAATATCACTACGCACTATCCATAGATGCAATCAGAAAGCTATACCATTAATTTAAATTATAATATTGTACCATTTGCACCATATAACCACAGCTGTACAAACTGTTAGGGCAGTAATACGAGTAACACACAAGAAGCGCAAACAAAAGATTTAAACTAAAGGAATCTGTAAATGGAAGAAGCACATTGCAATCACTTGCAATATTAAGTTTAATACATCCCTACAAAAATCATACCACATTGGAGGTTGACAATATTAAAATTTCATTATCTTTTTATTAGTGTTTAATTTCCTTTCTTTATAAAGGATTGTACAAGAAATAATATTTTAATAAATATTATATAGCATATATAACTATCCAAAATTCGGCATTTTCGGAAATCCGGCACTACTCATGTCCGGGTATTGCTGGTTTTTTGCATGTCAACCTGTATATCACACATAATACTTGATATTTAGGATTTCGTAAACATGTTCAAGAGAGTAATGAACTTAACACTATAAAATGTTACACAATGCATCTTTTGCAACTCTGTATAAATGATATTTAACTTTTTGTAGCGTTGTAGTTCCCTTTCTATATTATTTCGCTCCCTATCTTCCTTTAAGCATAATCGAGGAACGACTTTCTGGGTTCAATCTTGAGCTTTCTCTCTTCACGTATGTTAGTGTTCTTTTTTAAGGAAGTAAATATACTACATAAAACTTCGTCACTTCTAGAAAGACCTTTCTATGACTTATTTATCAGAACGAATAAACTTGGATAATGGTAATCTAAACAAACAGTGGGATTTCTTCATTAATCATAAATTTAAATCTCGGAGTTCTTCAAAATTTATGATCGTGTTTAACAAGATGTACTTACCAAGAGATGGGGTAGTTAGCAACATTTAACTAACAAATATGAATCCTTTAGCGACAGCCATCAATCTTTCTTCAGATATGAAAAGAAAAGTCTAAAAGTCATCCAAGCATACGGTTAGATACTGAATGACTTAGCTGACAATCTAAATGCAAATGAAGCTTAAAAACTACATCAGTTCTTTTCGTCCAGATACCGTCCATGGCAGTTTGTAGTGCTGAATGAACAGGACTCTTCACATATTTCCCTTTCCCCCTCCTCTAAATAAATAAATAAATAAATAAATAAATATGTTCAAAATTACAAATGTCCCATTTTTCTCAAGATATAAGTTAATATTTAATTTGAAGTCTTCTAGAATGAATTTGTACTAAAAGTTGATATTTTAAAATCCGCCCAACAGTAATTCAGTTCCTTTAAATTTCTGGCATGGATTTCAAAGCGCATTTTCAAATTTAACGTATTGATTCGTCTGAAGGCATCGTTTAATTTTTGATGGTTCTGTAGTCGATAATCAGTTGTTGGGCAGTTGGGATTCGATCGATACTGAAAATATTAGAAATTAGTATTAGGAAATATATTTCTGGGTTTTCGGCATATATCGCCATTTTAGCCCGTCATGTGTGTGTGACGACGTCCCTCGTCGATCACAATACACGAGGAAGTGAGGAAAAACTAAACAGAAGGGAAGAAAACGCCCTGGGATCTTGTTAGGTACCATGCCAGTATTTCAGGATGGCTAGTTTGAAAAAGCTTTTACAGGTTTCCGAGCACACGAAAGAGATACCGCTTTCATTAATTATCGATACTCAACTAATAGGACCGGGCCGCACTGGCTCACCGGTAGAGCGTTCACCTCTAGTGCGTGGGGTCTCTAGTTTGATCTCAGTTTGCGCTAAGTGGGCTTTGTGGTGCAAAAACATTATATGCGTTGGTTTTCTCTGGTTTCATCTCACTTTCTTCATTCCATCATTTTACTCATTATCATCATCATCGCCTCCTTTATTCTACGCGGCATAACCATGAGACAAAATTGAGATTTCATTTCAACTAATAGAAACAATATACTTTTTTTTTTTTTTTTTGTTAATTTTTGTGAATATTAACTTATTAATTAATTCTTGTATTTCAGAAAAAATCCAGTGTATGACTACATTGCACATTTCTATGTGTTTTGGTATTTTAGTCTGAAAATCTGGAACCCCTAATGGATGAGTATTGTTTTATCAGTGATTTAAATAAGAAATATTATTCTACACTACTTAAGTACCAAAACAAGGAATAATTGTACTTATCTGTGTACCTATAGAAGATCCAAAAATTATCACACAGGAGGAGGGAACGCTTAAGGTTTAACCCAAAAATTTGTTCCTGCAGTGATGCTTGAAGATAGGTGAGCGAAATATATAAGAAAGGATATAAAGAATCACGCAACAAATGATTAAGACTTTATTTGGTCATTTATAACCTACCACTACCGAAAAGTTAATTTCCTACTTTCGACATGTATTGAGCTAGCGCATTACCAATAATATTAATGTGCATTTTCAAATCTTCTAAAATCTAATGTACGAGGCTTGTTAGGAAAGTTAAGATAGAAACAAAAAGTAAAATATATATAAGAAATTATTGGATACAAAGAAAGCTATGCTGGGTACACTGGTACAGAGACTTTCTTCACATAATATGCCACCATTGTCCAAATGTATGTTCAAACGCGGAACAAGTTTTGTATCCCGCACCATCCTCTATTCATCGTGAATATCACACTGACCTACTGCGAGGATACAACACCTCGCCACACTTTACCTATTTATGACGTTCCCGTACACATACACTATTTCTCAATTGACCTCCGGTGGACGTTTTCCTCGTGCTTGCAAAACCCTGATCACACTGCACACTTCACATCTAGTGTGATTCTGTATTGTCGCTGGCACTTCCAATGCGTGCTCCTTGCACAAGACTCAGCGCAGCACTGAAGAATCAATCCCAATCCTCGTTATATAAGTTAAAGTTACTGCCAATGTTGCCAACTTCGTACTCATTTTTCCCCATAATGTACAAATGTGCTTGTATCTTTCCTTTCTTGACGAGCCTCGTATGCTTTCTAAAAATTCGCAGATGAGTTTACTCAAACGCAGTTTAAAACTCTGGATAAAGCACATAACTCAATAAATAATTTTCACAACAACACAAACGTGTGTCTACGCTATGCAGACGCTCAGCTTTTGTAAATTATTAAACAATACTATAAACAGTTTCACCACTTTCTTAAATATGGCTGTTTTTCACACGATTCTCTCCTACAAATTTTGAAATCTTACTTACCCTACTACTTATAGCTTAAATATAATGATAATTCTAGTCTCTTGTTTACTAGTAGTGAAAAACAAAACCTGCCAGTCTGTAACTAACCAGGTTCCAAATCCAAAATCATATCAAGTGCCTGTCGATAGTGAGGAACTTGTTCATTTAGTCCCGTCAAATTGAACTTATCTTGAATGTAGTCCTCATCAACCTGAAAATAAGGAGGAAAAAAATCACAATATTGTTTCTAATCGATTAAGGAACTTAACTGAATATTAATAGAAAGCAGTGAGTACTCCTAACCACACACACACACACACACACACACACACATCATTCATTATGAGAACTACAAACCTAATTGTGTTTAGCATTGCAGCTGCAGCTTATACCATATCTGCCAGTGTATAAGATGTACTTTTATGTTTCTCTTTGTCCAAAAGTTTAATACGTCCTATACATCGACACAGATAGTTTGATTATTTCAATTTCAATAAGTATTCCCGACTCTGTGTTGTTTGATGTCTTCCCAGTTCCTCACGGTGTGCAACAGTGTATGTACAATTCAGTGACTCAGTAATGTAGTTCCGATATAATCGCTTTATTTACTGTTTGGTAATACAGTAAACTCCCGAATATCTGGCCTAATGTGGAGGAAGAGCAGGCCGGATAACAAAAAAAGACGTATAGCCCGGAGTTGTATGAATTCATTTTTTCGTAACATGAAGCATACTCCAAGAACAATTTACGAATACAGTACTGTACGTATTGCACAGTTATAATTAGGAACAGTGGCAAGCGTACTGTATTGAGATCCGTTACACACGGACGAAACAAGGAACAAGGAGCAGAACGCTGCTCTTTTCCTGTCACAACTTGTATTTTGCATACAACACGTAGAAGGATCGTAGCAGACTCCCGCTCCTAATGCCTTGACAATGTTGCCAATGCAATGCCTTGCCTTCCTCATTTCATATCTAATTTATTTATTATTTTACCTTAACCTTAAGCGCTTTGTACACGACTGTAGCGAAAGTAGCCGAAATTGTAAGATGAAATTGAAACAGCGAATATAACTATGTTTAGAGATATTTATTATATTAGTTTAATAAAAAATTCGTTAGTTGCTTGGCTTTCCGGTTTCATGTCCATTTCAGCATCAAGATTAGAAACACGACCTACAGCTTAATGTGGATTCCAAAATACAGGAACTCCTACTCGGAATCGGGTCTGGGTCTCTCATTCCAAAAGTAGGGACGCCCGCCACGAATGAATTATACTGAAACTGGGAGAAAAAGTGCTCTAACAAACAACGAAAAAATAAGGATTTAATGTTTTAATTCTTAAGTTTTTGAATTGTATTTTAAAAATAATTCCCTCTATTAACTGTTATCACAATCCATTCCTGGCTAACTTTTGCACAACCATTTATCTTGGACAATTCTCTACGTTGCTTCGCACTGCAGCTTCATTCCATTACATAACATTGTATGAATCGTGAATATCTAGGTCGCTATCTTGGCATCCACCGTTCCACTACATCAACACTTTTATCCTCACGATAATATCTGTTACTTCTCTCACATTTTTTATCCATATTACCTTTCCTTATCTTTGAGGTTATTCAAATCATGTATCTCTTCTTGCTTCGTTGCATAGTCTGCAGACGGTTTTTATCAGTGTCTACGTTTCCAATCCATCCCAAAACAGGTACAACATATTCTGTACACCAGTCTAGTTAATCTTTTCTCTAATGTCGTCAGACATAAAATACTTTCTATATTAGGGAGATATAAATATTCATTCATTTCTAATTCCATATTTTCAATATATATTCTTTACTTTCTTCTGAAGTTACTGAACATCACTTTCGTCTTTTCCATATTAATTTCCATTATCTGTCTACCTTAATCTTCAGATAATGCTTTTCTAACGTGCCTTTGAATTCTACCTCTATTATCTTGCAGTTCTGTGGTGTTCGCAAAGCGAATAATGTTATATTAACAAAACGAAAATAGCTCAGATATTCCCAATTTATGTTTTCCTAGTTCAGTAATCGAAATACAAATTGAAGTACTTCTGTGAACAGTATGAAAGAATAAGTATCACTCTGCCGTCCTCTGTAACGATTGATGTCTTCATCATATCTAATAAAAGCAATACAAACCGATAATCTACATTTGTTTGATCCTTTTCAGTTTTCTCGTTGCCTAAATACGATCAAGTTAGTTCTGTCCACACTTAAATCCAGCGTTATTCTTGGTTGATAAGAAACTGTTTCTCTAGTTGCTAAGTTAGTACTTTGGAAAAAGTTTACAGGTATGTAATTGTTTCACTATCTAATGTAGTAGTATCATAATTGTACTTCACTTTTCATCAACATTACGTTTTCGCATTTTGTAAAATGTTATCCTAGAATACTTTTAGCTTACCAGTTTTCTTCAGTATGTCCCATTTACGTACCTACCATTTCCTCGTGTTTCCCTTGAATATAACTTACTGTAAAACGAATGAATTTTCTGCAGAATTCTTCGTGGATTTCAATGATTTACTTTTCTTTCTTTCTCTCTCTCTTCAGCATTATGATCTTGCGTCAATTGGTTAAAATGTTTCACCTACTTAAGACTAATGTTATTTTCAATCGTTTTTCTGACAAGACCGCTGTTGAATTTGCTTACATCTTCCGATACTACTTCACACTATCTTGTAGAGTGCTCAACTCTGCTGCGTGGGATTCCCAGTTCGATCCCAGCTCGCGCCAACTGGACTTTGTGGTAGACAAACACCGCATGTAAGGGTTTCTTAGGGTTATCCCGTTTCCTCTTATTTCTTCATTTCACTATTTCATTCATTATCTTAGTCTCCCTTAGCGGCGGTGCATAATCTTAGGACGGTAAGCAGAAATGTTATTTCACTTCATTTTCTCACATAATCTTGCAGAGTTCTATATATTCTCTTGGATTAACGCCCGATTTTCATTTTTAATCTTATTTTTCTTTACTAAAGGGCATGTTTCTTCTATGACACTCATTTTTCTTAGTCACAGTACTTCCTGTTTTCGTAGCTCTATGAAGTCTGTGTGTGATTTTCTTATCTTTTGAAATGTTCATGATCCTCATGTAATGCTGCGAAACGATTCTTCAATTTTGAAATATTCTATTATATTGCCCTTGAAGAATCTTCCTTTCTACATGTTTTTGTCGCCCTACAATCTTTCTTCTTTCTAATCTCCTCTTTAGATGCAGTTTACACCTTCGAATTCGATGGTCACTTCCCATGTTGACCCTGTTGCAGCGTTCAACCTTTTTATATATACACTAGCTGGAATACCCGTTCCTCGCATGGTCAGAATAAGTATGGGAGATATCTGAAACCTCTTTCCCTTAGGATACGCATTTCAATGGAACTGTAATGACATCCTGGAGATACTCTACTTTTAGTATAAATTTTGAACCATCCTACCCCCATGTAACACAAACTTTAATAGAAGTAACATGATAAAAACTCACCTTGAGGTAGATACTAATTATATTCCAGAAGTTATTTTAAACGGGTCAGCAGTTTCCTCAACCCCGAAAACTATGGATTTGAATATCCTTGATCATTTTGAACATTCTGTTTTTTCATTCCTTCTCATGGGAGTTGAACGTGGACTTAAGTAGCATCGGGATTGTCAGTATTCATCTTACTTATTACAAAAAATTTGGACACCAATCTAGGTTGTTTTCGATTATTACTACATGTCACTTGGGGGTACTAGGAAGTCTTACCCACAATGGAAGCTGAATTTGGACTTAACGGCGTCTGAAGTGTCAGTATTCATATCAATAACTTCGAAAACTATGGATTTGTTATTAATATCTGTCGTTTTCGATTATTTTTATGGTACCTTTTTTCTACCTCCATTCCTCGTAGAGCTATAGATATCTTACTCCACAGCATTCTTCCCCAGGTTGTATATCAAGTTCTCAAGTTCGGCTGAAATAACTGCATATTATACAGTATATATATATATATATATATATATATATATATATATATATATATATATATATATATATATATATATATATATATATATATATATGCTTTACATATATAGATAGATCTACGAGCAACGCCGGATCTGTGAATTCCCGAGCCAACTGGCATGTCCATTTTCGTCTAATTTGGGCTTAACTGTTATCGGGATTGGCAACTAACAGCTTAGCGATCCCGGAAAAACAGTAATTGACGATGGACCTCGGTGGATTCGATGGTAATCTGGATCATTTGAGACATAAAGCTGTATTTGGACTTTAACGGTATCGGGATTGTAATACTTCACCTCAGCGACCGAGAAAAGTATAGATTTGATACCAAGATCGGTCATTTTCGATTAATTTTGCATATCGCCCCTTAGGAGTGTTAATGATGGCTAAAGGTAAACTTAAACGGCGTCGGAAGTGTCACTATTCATCTCAGCGACCCCAGACACTAATATCGATCAATTTTGATTATATTTACAAGTTTTCCCTCCTTAATGGAGGCTGAACTTGGACTTAAACAGCATCTGGGCCGAAACCAATTAATTTAGCGATCCCACAAAATAACACTAATATCGGTCGTTCTCGATTATTTTATGTTATTCTCCCCTAGGAGTGCTAATAGGGGCTGAAACTGGACTTAAACGGCATTTGGAATGTCACTATTCATCTCAGCGACCCCGAAAACTATGAATTTGACACTAATATCGGTCGTTTTATATGTCACCTCTTCCCACCTCCCCTGTAGGTGTTTGGGGGGGTCTTACCCCACAGTACTCTTTCCCAGACTCTAAGTAATGTGTGTACCAAGTTTGGCTAAAATTGCTTCAGACATTCCAGTTATGACATAGTCAATTTTGATTTTCTTCCACTCGGACGTCGATGTGTCCATTTCCTGTGAGTATTCTTCTTAAAGGATTTGAGATTTTTCCGGTTTGTCTCGTTCTCCATATTCGAATTTATTCCTGATTTTTCCTATGCTTTTGTTATACGATTCTGAAGTCGAAGTCTCCCATGTTAATGTTTATATAATTATTCACTTTTAAACTTGAATGTGGGAGGCATGGTGACTTAGCAGTAGAGCGCTTACCTCTGGTACGTGGGGTCCGTAGTTTGATGTCCGGCAAGTAATTTTGTAGTAGACAACTTTCTCAGGGTACTCCTGTTTCCTCCCCACATTCTCATTCAACCAATTCTACCATCATTCATTTGCCTTAATAATCTGTCTCCCTTAGCCTCAAAGGCATGTCAATCAAAGGTTTTATTTCACTTTTTGATGTCTCTACCTTCTTTTCTGAATAGTTTGTAAGAGAACACGCTTGAATTACTTGTAATTTGTATCTCTTGGAGAATTAATTTCGTAACTCAACCAAACATACTATCTATCTTCAAAACATTGTTCTTTAGTTTCTTGTTACGGAGAAATTTAATTATCGGTCTTGCCACATTTTACGTCTCTATAATAGAATCAGCGTCAATTCTTCAATTCGATTAGTTGTTCTTTTCTTCTCACTTCACGTTGTTTGATGATGTACCACATGATTATTTGTAGATCTTCAAACTCCCAGAATCTTGATTCTCACGTCTAGCATTACACGTAACAATGGCTGATTTTAAATGGCAATCTAGTTTCGTACTCCATGGAAAATTGAACATTGTCTTACCTAGCTACAACCTCGGCCTCTGGTGGATATGGATCGTGGATTATTTTGTATTGTAGGGTAGTGAATGAATCCGGTGGTGATATTTAGTGGTACCCAAACACACTAGTAATCGGCTAGCTCTCCTTGTTCAACTTCCTATCATTTCCGAAGTAAAACAAATTATTTCAACATTGACGAATAACGGAATTTCTGCTATACATGTGAAAATGTAGTCTCGTTTAACAAAATAAATAATAAAAAAATACCCACCTCTTTCTGGTCATATTGTTCTACGGTCTATTATAGGAAATTTTAATATTTTGGCTTAAAAAGCACTAAAATGACAAAAAAATTTCACTTGAAATGAAATTAAATTTCTAGTTAAACTTTCACGGTTATGTCCTCTAAGCTAGATGAGACGGATGAGTAGTGAAAGAACTGGTAGAATGAAAATGTGGGAGGAATCTGGAGAAAAGCCACGAACAGGATGTTGAAGATTTATACTTGTTTAACCTCACCTATAGATAAGAATTCTCGAAGAGAAGTGGGTAACCAAATTTCTTTGAACATGGCTGTGCATACTGTTTTTATATGTAAGTTACCATAGCCAGATTTTCCTTCTAATGCTTAAAGGCATTTGATATGTTATTTATTACCATAGAATGGGAAAAAATCATTTCTGTTGACTGTTTTTACTTAAATCGGTCGTTTCTTCTTTCATAACACGAATCACAAACTTAAATAAATAAAAAGAAAAATAACAGAAGTTGAATTTAATGTAAATGATGATCTTTAATGGATTAACTTCCAAACTGAGGCTGAATTTATCTCAATATCCTTTTCCGATTTTTTCCATTTATCGATATTTACTGTGTATGACATTTAGGCACCTTGTTTAGGTCAAAACAGAAGAGGGTCAGGAATGCACAAAGGAGTCTTACCAGGGGACTCATATTATCCTGGATACCGGATACTTCCTCGGTGGAACTCCAAAAAAGTCTGTTCAAATGGCCAGTTACGGAATTCAAACCCATGGCCGATCTAATCTGAAGCCAAAACTCTATCTATTGAGTCACTGCCACTGAGCAGGGGTGCCAAAAGTAGTAGTATAAAAAGGTTAAGAGGCTTGAAAATGCCGCTATATCATGGCCAAATTCCTTGGAGAAAAATTCGGTGCCCAATGGCTAAATTACAAGCTTAACCATAATGTACTCCCGCGTGATTCAGGGTATAAGCGTGCATGCCTTTGTTTGTAAAGCCCTTACGGAAAACAAGAAATTTACGAACAAATATACACAAGTTTCTTGGGTTACATGGTAGATCCACGGCTTCAGAAATATACGCTTGCTGCAGAATAGGATCCTTCCTCTGTAGAGTCAGCTGAACAATTTTATACAGTGCCACTTCCTTTTTATTTACATTAGTAAAGTTTGAAGCTAAAATTAGATCATTTTCAAGTGTCATGTTTCTCAATCAAATGCTGCAAAATGTATCTACAGCTGAATGATAGAAGTCGCAAGAAAAGCTTATGGATTATAACGTGCTGCTATCAGTTCTTCAGCTTCTAATCCTCTGCTTCATCAGCAGAAAGATTTATATATATATATATATATATATATATATATATATATATATATAAGTATAGTTCACTCCAAAATAAGAAATCCATTAAGGACAGAACATATATGTAAGTTAGCTTTTTTGGTTAAATAAATGAATAAAAACTTTCTAACTGTTAAAAGTTAAGCAATCTTTTAATTATATATATTTTTCTGCTCTAAAGACTAGAAAACTTCAATATTCAAAATTTTCAGTTTTTTTTTTTTTTTTTAACCCAAATATAAACAGTCAAGCTAAATTGTAAAAGGAAATTGTATTTTATTACATGCACGAAAGTGGTGATATGTATGGCTTATTGAGTGTGTAGTAAGAAAGTCACAATTATTGCAAATTTATATATATTTAATAAATAACATACTAACATTACATAAATAGGAAACTAATAGTTTGTACTAAATGGTATTATGGAGAAAAAATGTCCTTTAAAATCTTATAATACTAGTACAAACAAAAATGACATCATCTTTATCTTTATTTCCAAGAGTTCATTTGAAAATTTGATTTAAATCAACTATTTTTATTAAAACTCGGGTAATTTGACCGTTGTCGTGTTTATTACTTTCAAATTCATTATAACCACACACCCACAACTCTTGCGAACAGAATATTATTGCGTGATCCTTTAACAGCCCTGGGAGTGTGTTATTGTCCTCAAAAAGCTGGTAACTTTGGATTACAGGGCAAATGCTTCAAAGAACACTTTTGTTATTGAAAGGACAATAGCGTTTCAAATACATGACTGGTAAAAAAAAATGCTAGGTTGTCAACAACAAAGAATTTTAGCCAAAGTAATCAAGAGTTAATATTGTGCCAAGAATCTTCTCAATAATGTAAATTTTCGTGGTACTCAATTTCTTAAACAACGAACATTTCCAACTGGGTTTATCTTAGAAATTTTCGGCCAGAACAATATATTATGTATATTTTGTTTTTGTATAAGAACGCTTTTGCTGATCGGGACCTAAGCATGGAACTCTATGCTACAGATATACAGGTTTTCCCTTTGAAACCATTCTCTTAGTAGCCCTCCCGCTAGTAACTAGTTCATGCACCTTTGTGCACGTGGTCCCGATTTCAGCTTAAACTGTGTGTGTCTTACGTAAACTCGATGCTAAAACGGGACGTTAAACTTCAAGAAAGAACACGAACACACACACACACACAATCTTTTGGTTAAGGAAACAGTTGCTTCCTTAACACCTTCTGGTACACCGTTCCTTTTAACCTTCGAGTGCTCCTATGGGGACATTCACATCTCCTTCTCACAAAAATACGCGCTTGGTACCAATGAGATGGGTTAAATTGGTGATACCACCAGGTTTTCTCTATGTGTGGTGTTTAAATTATCAGTGATTCGTGATACTGACTTGCAATAATTACTAAAAAGCAAGGGCAGTGAAAATATTGCCACGCGAGTACCCGATGGTTAGTCACGTATAAACATCCAGTCCTTTGTTAGTGATAACAGGTCGAATTACGGCCGAGATGGTTTTCATAATTTGCATGTTGTTCGTCAGAGTACCTTCGTGCAAACTGATATTTGTTTCCCACAATTTTAAAAGTGCATTGAATGATAAAGGAAACCGATTTCTGGAAGCTCTAATCTCGTCCTAATGATCCTTTTTTAAAGTAAGACATTGCGAAACAAGACCGGCAGTTAATTTGAAGTTCTGAGTTTGCGGGTATTGAGGTTCATTTGTGAAAGTTTGAACCTTTCTGTTCTTTCAGATGCATATATGACACAATTTCGGAGATTAATTTATTCTCATTCTTGCAAGCCAGTTATCCTTACAAGAATTCATTTTCTCACACATCTTATCTTCCTTTAAGGGAATAATTCCCCTCAAAAAATAAATTTCTTCTTGACTCGCCTTACAGAAGATGAGTTTAATCTGAGAAATCTCTACGTTCAAACACATTTTGGTAAAAAAGACCGTGCTTTTACTTGTGCAATATTCCAAGCTCAACTACTTTTCATTCGTGTCATCAGTCAAAGTTTCCCACGAAGACATGTCTTAATTAAAGAGAAAAATGTTTAAATAAGTATTATATCAATAAAGTCAGTACTCTCCACACTTGTTCAATAGCAACTCTTAAAACAACAACAACAACAATACATCATAACAAAAGTGTTCACCTAATACAACAATAGCTCCTTACTATTGTTAAAGACAGTACAACAAGAACAGCTGAGCCCTAACAGATGACGAAGGTAGCTCCAAAAGCATTAAAAAGATTTTCACACTTCTAAATATTCTAAATATTTAATGCCAAATACAAGTATTTACATTATTATGACTACCCATAATATGTATACACAAGGTTCCCAAAACAGGAAGATCAAAGAAGAAAAATCTTTCAGTTTTACGTCCCACGGTTATGTCGTATAGGCTAAAGGAATCGTGATGATGAAAATCAATAAGATAGTGGAATGAAGAGAGGGAGAAAACAGAAAAACGAACGAAAGTCCACTTGGCGCGAAGCGTCCAAGAAAGAACACGAACAAGCAATCAAGAAAACGTGATACAATTAGTACAGTAGCAACGACTTCAAAGATGAGACCTATGAAACTCTCCAGAAGGCAGCAAGGGATCCAGATATACCCTTACAGTACAGTAGATATGCCGTGGCTTTCTGAAAAATACTTACTAAATGCTACTCCTTTGTGCAGAGATTTCAAACATCAAGCCCCAGTTGATGCTATAGGAAAAATTGTTAAAACACTTCACAACTCGATGTGTGAAAGTTGATGCTATTAACCTATATCCCAAGTTACTGATTGTTCATGTGACGAGACCGGAAAATGTTATTGTTAACAGAAATGTTGAAACTGAGTTTAGAGCCAAACGTTTTCTCGAACAAAAACACAAATCAAGGAACAACTTAATTTGCTATGTGAGTATCCCCATCTTGTATTCTCACTTGTATGATTTCAAAATTTTAACAGAAAAGTCGTCTGAAATACCAGACTGTGTAAGATATATCTTTATTAGATTTTCTGAGAACTGCAACAAGAAAGGGAACGTCACACAAGTTGAACCTCACATCATTGACGATAAGGTTGCTTAAAATACTAAAGGGTGTATCATAAAATGTCCCGGACTAGTTCTATAGCGCGCATACAGCTGGCAACACAGGATTGCGCTCGTAGTTATGGTGATCTTCAAACTTGTTAAGGAAGTGTGTTGAACAGCCACAGTTGTTCTGGTGGTGGTTTTGTGAGTATGTGTGTGTAGTAGTCTGTTATTACATCATGGACAAAAAGTTAGAACATGTAACGTGAAATTCTGAACTGGGCAAATCGCCTACTCGGACAGTGAAAACGCTGCAGCAAGCTTACGGCGATAAAGCAGTAAGTAAGTGCTCTTCAAAAGTGGAAGAATGTCTCTTGAAGATGACAAGTGATCTGAATGAACTACCAAGAGCATCAGCCCTCAAAATGTGGCGGAACTTGTCCATGAGGATTGGACGACGACAGTACCGTGCCGTGAGATGGGCGAGCGGGGCGACGGTCCCAGACGCCGAAGGGGGTGAAAAATTCGGGAGGAAAATAAAGAAAGGAGGGAAAATTATGTACGGGGCGCCGCAGTATACTCTCGCCCCGGGCGCTGATTTTCCGCGGCACGGCACTGGAGGACGATTGATGAGATTGCAGACATTGTTGGCGTATTTTACGAGACAAGCTTGCCAGCGACATGGTGCATGTTTATTACAGACATTAGGCCGTCTGTATTGACGCGTACTAAACACTACCATGTCTGAAATCTCGTTGATCGTCCTCCGATGATCCTCATGCATAAGTTCCTAATATGATGCGCATTTATGAGGTCGATGCTCTTGGAAGTTCATCCAGATCGCTTGTTACCTTCAAGTCATATTCTTCCAATTCTGAAGCGGCTGTGCTACCCGAAATTGCGTAGAACTTACCGCTTCATTACCGTACTTAGTGCAGCGTGTTCACTGTTTTGTGGACAATTTGCCAAGTTCAAAATTTAACGTTGGCTTGTTAAAACTTTTTGTCCGCGATGTAATTGCATACATGCTTACAAAACCACTAACAGAGCAACTCTTTTCATTATTAACACAATAAAGTTCTCTTGGCACTGTCTTATCAAGACTGAAGGTCACTGTAATTGCAATTGCAACCTTGTACTGCTATCTCTTAAAAATTCGGAAAATTTTTGATAGATCCCTGTGTATCTTTTTCACAAGTCTAGGTACTGCAAAACTTCAAAACCGCCCTCCAAAGTTGTGACCAAATTGACTTGGAAACTTGACCTTGCTTCCAGCATATTTCTTGGCGGTAATGGAGAGTTCGAACTTTAATGGAAATTAGAAAGATCTGGGTTCATTCTCACATGAAATACATAGTCAAATAAGTCTTGTTAGTCAATAAATCAGTCCTGGTAAAAATATACGCATAGGAAGACAGCTATGGCATCAAAGCATATTCGTTATGAGACAGAAAGCATTGAACATGCACAGATCGATGGTTTGTGAGATACCAGAAACGCTAAAACAATACCTGCAACAAAATAAAGTAGTTCGACAAAGAATAAGATGAAAAAGCTGGAAAATCTTGGAAGAACCAGAAATATGTCTGAAAAGAGAGAAGAGGGGAAAATGCATGGCATTCATATATTCCAACGAGGTCAAGAAGAGGGCTTCCTTCCATAAGTATGGGAAAAAACAATTTGAAAATTTTCTTTCATCCGAAAGGAGTTGTTTTTAAAAAAATATTACATTTTGGAATTCAAAGAAAAGAACTGATGCATATAATTATCTGATTATTTATTGTTTAAGAAAATGAAGTCGGCTGTAGGAGGGGAGGAAGATTATTTCATAGATGTTTCCTGTAGTCGTTTATTTCTACGGAGTCAGGAAAAAAAACTGTTTTGATCAGAATATGCAGAGGCCTGAATTTTGTTTTTCATTCATTGTTTAAATGAATCAGACAAATGAAATTGAAAGTACTAAAAGATTTTGGCCCCCAAAGTAGTATTTCCTTAAAAATCAAAAAGGCATCTATTAACACTGCCAGAAACTACGAAAAAAATACCAGTTTTAGAGAAGGAAAATAGCAATTTTATATTTACTTCCGAATATGTACAAATTTTACGTTTACACTATTAATACCACTAAACAAACAAAAAAAAAAAAAAAAAAAAAAGTCGCCATTTCAAATATATTGAAATACAAAAAGAAAAGATGTCGATTACATTACTATTGTTGACAAAAATTCTCAATTCTCTCAAGACCTAGTCCAAAGTGCAGCCGTTTTACTTCTAACAGCTAAACATTAGTTGCGTTCTAGGCTCATACTATGTACCGTAACAGATTTACGGAGTCAAAAATGACAGTCTCCAATAGCACCAACGTCTGATTTCTAGGACAATGTCTTGCCAGCATAGTAACGCTGGAGATTGTAAAGTTGTATAAAATCCCTTCGAACTTATGAATTTTGTTGGTACATGACAAAGCCACAAACCTCAGTAGCACACTTCTTTTTACGTAACTTTCACAGTTAAAAGAACGAATAAAAGCCACATGAACAACAGCCACAAAGCAGGGCCGATCCTGCTAGTGTTGTAAATAGAAAAAAAACGGTTCGTATTTTTTCAGAAATTTAAGTTTTTTTTTTAGAAAAAAAACATTGCCTCTCGTTTTTTCTCTAAATTTCGTTTTTTTTTCAAATAGTCATTTGTAATGCATCTTACGTCAATTTAAGTATGAAATATTTTTATGTAGGTGTAATTACCGTAAAATGCAACATAAATTATACGCTAGATACTGATATGCTACAAATATTTTACAATTTACATGTATATCATACCTATTAACAATTCGGGTTTCAGCAGTTTTCATCACTATCAACTAAGAAATAAAAGTAGAAATGAAATTTTGTTTTTTCGTGAAAGCAGGCCTTTAATAAGTACAAAAATAATGTCACGTACAGTATCTAATAACTTGTCTAGAGGTAAAAACTAATACTAATTTGCCTAATAGTATTTTTCTAAATGTCATATATAAATAATTTGTCGACTAGATATATATGATATGCAGAGCCGGCTCTACCATATATGCAACACGTGCATTTGCGTGGAGCGGCAAGCTTGGATGGTTCGGCAAAATCTGTCATAAGTATATTGTAATATCCTATGTGATGTGGTAAACAAGCAGTTCCACGCATCAATGTTTACAAACAACGCCACATGGTTCAGCAAGAGGATCTCCCACCAGAGGGACCTATAATCACATGCAGACGACGGCTTCTGTCCCCTCCCACGGAGCAGAAGACGACATCGGAGCAGCAGCGCCACCGCCACCCAAAGGACTCTATAAATTGGATGGACGAAGGTAACTCGATACCAGTTTTCTGGAGACCCTCCTTTAGTCTGCTACGGGACTCTTGGAGTAACCTAGCCCCAGGCCTCTAGTCTGCTATGGGACTACGCCTATCCCATCTCCTGGCTTAGCCTTCTACGGGGCTCTGTCTGGGAATCCTAACCTCAGCCGCTTAGCCTGCTACGGTTCTCTCTTGGCCACTTAACCCGCTTCTGCTTGCTACGGAGCATTGGTTCCTTAAATCCACTCCTCTTAGCCTGCTACGGGGCTCTGTTGGAGATCCTGTCTGCGACCTTACGGTCAAAGACCACCTATAACTCACCTTGATTCTAGAGAGATCAATTTGTATAGTATTTTGTGAAAATACTTTTATAGAGGAAACTTTTTATAATAAAAACTGGTAGTGAGAGTCGATTCCGGACGCTCTTCTTATTAACTGTTCTACCCAAAGATCCTATATGAGACAAAGTTTTACAATATTATTTAAATTAAATATTTCTTGTTGGAAACAGACTTCATGAGGATGGTAGTTGCATTAGTTTAAGGTCACATGGACAATGCTAAAGCAAATGGTCGAATAAATCCGAGCACAAATTGCTTGATTGTTTCAAATGCAAGAATTCAATTCTCGAATAGTAGTGAATATCTGTTCCACGTAGTACGTTATCACAGTTTTGATATGAAACTAGTCTTGTTTCTGTCAGAAACAAGTTCCTTATCATTGAAGATAGAAACAAGTTTTTTTTTTTTTAAATGTTAGAAGATATAGAAGAAAAATCAAGAAATAAAGATAAAAGAGCTAGTTGCACTGGAATTGCAAACTGATACATTGAGATTGAAGCTCGATAGTGAATTCTATAAAAAGGATTACCATCTGTCCTCTGCAGGTGTGTTTGCTTTATCTTTCACTAACATAATAGATTAATATTTAAAGAAAAATAAACAGACACGACAGGATTGCATTTTTAGTAAGTATTTAAGCCTTTCTGAGTGCGACTGCACTTACCGTCACCTTTGTTGTTCATGCTGGAGTAGCATACTTAAAATCATGACTTTTAAGATTTGTTCTTTCTGGAGAAAGGGGGAGGCGGCAAATTATGCCATTGCACGAGGCGACAAATTGACTAGGACCGGCCCTGATGATATGTATATAAAAGACATGAATATAGGATGACTTAATTTGAAGTAATGCAGGGTGTTTCAAAATTAATATTAGGGATTTGAAACTTTGTAGTATCTATTACAATTAACTTACAATTATAAATATTATATCAAATGAAAGAGCAACTCAAACAGTTTTGTACTCACGCATGTACATGCATTGTTTCTTCTGTCTGCCGTTAGAAAGAGCAAGTAGCAAAGATGGAGAGTAGACAGCAGAAAGCTTTTTGTGTTTTAATAAAGACTGAATCTGTACAGTGCAACCGTCTGTGTGAAGAATATTAAGGAGAAGCTTGCAACTACGTCTTTATCGTTTGCAGTTGCTACAGGTCTAAAGCCTACAGATTACGGTTTACGTGCCAATTTCGCAAGTGAAATATTGCTGCATAACAATGAAGATTTTCTGGATCATGTCGTCTTCAATGATAAATCGACATTTCATCTAAGAGCTAATGTGAACACTCATAATGTTTGCACCTGGCCGTCAGCAAATCCTCAGGAGATAGTACAGTTGAAATGAGACTCTCCTAAATTGAATGTGTTTTGTGCCTTTCTGGCCTATCGACTAGATGTGTGCCGTGTGACGAATGAATCTTACATCGAACACTTGTAGCAAAGACTGTTTGAGGTGCTCTTTTACTTGATGCATTGCTTATAATTGTACATAAAATGTAATAAGTACTACGAAGACTTAAAGCCCCAAAATTTATTTTGAAATACCCTGCATTTCTCACCAACAGTGTCGGAACTAAGATGTAAAAAGGAGAGAAAATTTTCCTTAAAGTTATTGTTTACAACGATATTATTATTAGTCGAGACTATAACTACAAAATGTAATCAAATGTATACTCGGTGGCACAGGTGGCCAAAGTGGCACACACGGGTGTGTCACTTGTTTAATCCGCTCCTGTGTGGACACTAATTAAGATATCGGGATATTATTCTTGCAAAATATGGCTGGACTATAGTTTATCATATTAATTTCTTTTTCTTCTGGTGTCGAATTTCCTTCTCAAATTTCACCCCAGTCAAAAATTCGAGAATTTTCTAATTTCGAATTTCCTTTACTTCTTTTTTCCCTGTAGCTTCCTTAGTTGTAGAAAGACATCCTTAAGACTTGCCAGGGAGATACCTCGGATGGATACCTAACTGTTGACATCAATTGGACGGGCCTGCGCGCAGTGTTGCCAATTAGGGAAATTTAAATTCTCCTATATTTGGGCAAAAAATTAGAAATTTTTGTTTATAAATCGGTATTTATACGTCCGAGTGCAAGTCAACTTACGCCAATCGAAAATTTGTCCTTACTTCACAAACGCAAGTACAGATCGTTACAATGGGGTAATTAGGGGGCGTACGTAAAATTCGTATTTAGGTTCTAACCCTTGATTTACTTTTCTGTTTACCGTAATATATTTTTGGTAATTAGAAACTTTATTCCTCAAATATCGCCATCATACTTGTAGGATATATTAGTGGTGTACCAATGTTTAATTTAAGATAATTTGCGTCTGTCTGGTAGCAGTGTTGCCAGCTACAGAAAATTTTAATTCCAGATTTTAGGGGGAAATTTTGGAAAAAATATATGTTTTGTCTCTATTATTTACCTCTTGTTGGCTATATCGGAACAAACGTACCAGTATCTGGAAGTCTCGTCTTTGCTCTACACAACGCGCTATAGAAAGTTTCAATAGGATAATTAGGGGAAGTACAGTTGAGGTTTACAGTAGACCTTGTTCTCTAATTGGAAAGATAACTGATTTTTTTAAAGGTAGAATGAGATATTTTTTATTGACATGCTTACTTTATTAGATATCGTCACAATACTTGTTAGATATATTAGAGGGATACCAAAGCTTATTTTAAGATAGTTTGTGTGTGTCTAATGGTAGTGTTGCCAGCTACAGAAAATTTTAATTCCAGATTTTAGGGGCAAATTTTGGAAAAAAAATCCCTTTTTTATTTCTATTATTTCCTTCTTGTTGGCTACATTCGAACAAACGTACCAGTGTATAATAGCTTCATCCTTAGCCTACACAGCGCACCACAAAAAGCTTCACTAGAATAATTAGGGGAAGTACAGTTGAGGTTTATAATAAACCATTTTCTGGAAATGGTAAGAAAATGGTGAATTTGTGAGGTAGAATGAGATTTTTTTTTTAATTTCATACTTACTTTGTTATATATCGCCATGATACTTGTAGGATATATTCTTGGAGTACTACTGTTTATTTCCAGATAGTTTTCGTCTGTCTGATGGCAGCGTTTCCAGCCAAAACAATTAATTCCCACTATTAGGTGAAAAATTCGGAAAAATTCCCTTTTCCCTTCTATTATTACCCTCTTACTGGCTACATTGAAACAAACGTATCACTACCTGAAAGCTTCCTCTTTGCCCTACAGAACGCACCATAAAAAGTTTCAATAGGATAATTAGAGAAGCTGTAGCCTCGGCATATTTGATTTTTGCTTCTCAGGCCTAAAAAGTGTCAAAATTTCATGTGTATGACAGTTTTTTTTTTTCCTCTTTGAATGGAAGCCAGCGACTTCAGGATTTCACTGTACCTTGTCAACACACCAAAGATTTGTTTAGGTGACTTGAACTCATATAGCAGCAGTGGTGCTAGATACAAAAAATTTTGAAATTCGGTTAGGGAATTTTTTGTAAATTTTTACCCATACATTTCCCTCAATTTCTCACTCGTTGGCAACAATGCAATGCAACTTACACCAAAAAATACCCACTTCTATTTTCTAAAAAACAAGACCTTAACCATATCAATCAAATGAATAGTTTTTGAGCAATAAGTCACTAACTGGAAATGTAGGAAAACGCCAAAAATGACCTGGGGCCGAAAGGAATAATCGCACAATTTTGCTCGTATAGGTGCAAAGAAACAAATGATTTGTAAGTTAGGAGGGCTTCGACTCAAGTTCTGTTGATTATTTCAATAATCTGCCACATAAATCAATAAATAATAGTTGCCAGAAAAAAAACAGACTTTTGAAAAAAAAAAAAAAACGTTTTTTTACAACACTAGATCCTGCCACTGTAAATTGGACTACATTAGCTGACTCCTTTAAAATTTACTACATAAAGAAATAAATTATTTTTCTTTTTTTCGTCTAATTTTATATTATACAGAATATACAGAAAAAGTTATGTTGCTCTTTTTTCCTCTTTTCTCAGCTCTTGAAACAGACTTGTAAATATTCCAAATTAACTTCTTAAAAAGAATATTCTCAATTTTCCCTTCCGCTAATATTCAGTAACAGTTCCCATTCTGAAATGTGCTAACTTGAAAAATTATGATCTGAAAGTGAGATAAACTTGACATCGAAAATTGTTCACAAGGAACAAAAAGTCATACAGTGTAAAGGAATCCACGTACTCACACAATAAATAATCTATTCTCAATTCCTTTTTAACAACGATTGATACATGAAGTGTAAATAAGAACTTCTGGATTCTGCAATCCCCTCATTTAATTAATCTCTTCAGAATATGTACTTAGCTTTGGCTTCTTCACATGGATCTCCTTGGTGGTTGACGAAAATAAATCAGAAGAAGAAAGTCAGATATATTGGAAAAAGGTAATTATTTGGAATATAGGAACCGTTTATTACACGAACGGATATTCAAAGAAGAAAATAAAGGCTTCTACCAAATAATATACTTTGAAAACCAAATAATAACTTTTATCAATAAAATTTACAATATCACATTATAACGAGGGAAAAAAAAATATTTTTCGTACCTCACAGAAGAATTCATTTCCTCGGAGGCCGCAGAACCACGAAATCCACGACACCTCCTCAGAACTGCTCATTTTCCTGAAGAAAGGAAGAAAGAAAAGTTAAACTTCTTCATAAGAATAATACATACTACTAGGTAACATTTATAATTAACAAATCTTTATAATTAACAAATGAAAGAAAAATACCATCACCCACTACGAAGTCACTAGTTTTAGTTTGTCTCCTTAACGTGCCCAATAAGTGAATCCAAACTACTTGAGAAATAAATTATTTAGTACAAGGATTTTCAAACACCCGTTCTTCTAGTTGAATCTGATGTTGGTCATCTACATACATCTACATACCGGTCATTTCACATGCAAAATTCTGTAAGGTTGAAAAAAATCGAAATCCATTATTTTAAATTTCCATGTCTGTAAAAGTTTCTTTTAGATTCTTCCAGCCTGCATATACTAAAATATTGAAAACCGCGCACTTATACACCAGAACTCGTAATCATAAAAAATCTCAGGGTCTATCACCAGTTCAAACAGGTTTTTATTTATTTATTTATTTTTTCGGAAATGCTTCTTTAGGTGCGCATCCATTGGAAGCGAAATTTTACAAGTGCAAAGTAAAAAAGCATGTCTCTCTCGAAGATTTACTGAGATGTGTTTATGCCTAAAAATTCATACTTCAAGCTTTTGATATGCAAAAATAAACATTTTTCACTTAACCGAAAAGAAATAATTCTTTCTCTTGTCATACTACTCTAATGTGACTGAATAATTATCTTGATACCGATTAAGGATTTCATATTCCGTTTGCAGGAACATGATTCGCCTCCGCAGAGGCATAACGACACTACGGTTCACTTCATACACACTGTTTTATCTTACAATATGCCTGGATATTATGAAAATTAATATACAACTTAAAATGTAAACAAACAAAAAGTACAACAGCAGAAGCATAATAGTTTAGCACATTTGCATAGTCATGAATTATATCTTCAGCGGAGGTCCCTGTCTTCATTAGGATGAATGGTGCTGGAATCTCACCTAATATTTTGTTCAAATGAACATAATAAAATACAAATTGGTTTGCATTATTCTTATTTTCTCTAAATTTTATATTTCCAGATGCTTAACAGCCTGGCATCTAAAAATAATTCAAAATTTATCTTTTTTTCTTTGACTTGTTTTTCGTAAGTGAAAGGAGATAATGAAATGCAACTTACCACAATCATAGATGTTATTCTATAACAGAAAATATGAACCGGAAGCATTTTCAGTGTTGCCATCCATAGAGATTACAGTGTTGCCAGAATAGCATTTCCCCCACCCAAAATCTAAGTTAAAGCAGCGACTAGAAGAACGAACTCAACTGTATTTTATTACGTATCATTGTTTTGGTATCCTGTGAAGTGCTTTTTAAATATTATTATTATTCAATTTTAATAATTGTATGTTAAAACTATTTTGTTTATTACAAAGTAAATACTACTATTATGTAAAAAGTAGTTTAAGGATACTAAAACAACATGATACATAATCAAATGCAGTTAAGTTCATTCCTTTAGTCGCTGCCTTAACTTAGATTTTGAGGGAATTGTTATTCTGGCAATATTTTAATTTCTATGGATGGCAACACTGAAAATTCTTCAAGTTCATATTTTCTGTTGTAGAATGACGTTATCTATGATTGTGGTAAGTTGCATTTCATTATCTCCTTTTACTTATGAAAAACAAGCAAAACAAAAATTGTAAATTTTGTATTATTTTAGTATACCAGACTCTTAAGGCTCTTCACCAAGCTGATTTTCATTTTTTTTTTTTTTTTATTTAGTGAATAACTTAATGAAAATATTAAAAATATGGAAGGTGAGCAGGCAACATCTACAAAATATTATTAAATGAATCCGTTTCTAAACCTTTTCTTAGAGATCAGAAATTTGGGTGCGCAGTTTATTACGTCATAATTATTATGCACTCAAATTCATACACTATACGGAGGGTCTTGAACACAAGTATTCATATAATATCGTTTTGTACGAGGGCGATTCTGAAAGTAATGCCTCCAAGCCCACTACTTGGCCACAAGTACTGCTGAAAACTTCTGAACTGTTTATCATTAATGCACTGATGTTTAAGCTATAGAATGTCACTTGTTTCACCTTCTTATCTTCCCTCGTTGCAGAGCAATGGAGCAATCCATGGCATCCAGTGGTGACATTCGGTTGAAACAGCGGGCTGTCATTGAATTTCTGACTGGAAGGTTGTGCGCCCAGGGAACATTCATCGCCGGCGCCGAGTCGTGGACACACCATTATGACCTGGAAACGAAGCGGTAGTCGATGAAATACCGTCACAAAACCTCTCCTCCGTCAAAAAAAAAATTCAGTTGTCCCATCTGCTGATAAAGTGCTGACATTCTGCCTCATCCTGCCTATAGTACGGATCGTGCGTCCTGTGACTTTTGGCTCTTCCCCAAACTTAGAGGCCAACGCTACAGTTGTGACGCGGAGGTTGAAGCAGCAGTTCGGCAATGGTGCTCCCAGAAGGAACCACACTTCTTCGCTGACAGTATAAAAAATCTTGTTTCTCGTTAACGCAAGTGTGTTGCCTATAATGGGGACTATGTTGAAAAATGATGCTACCACTTGTAGCTAACATTGCAAGCTTTCTACTGATACCTGTATCGGTGCTAGCTGTCAAACACAAAAGGTATCACCTTGGAGGAATTACTTACTGAATCACCCTCGTAGTTACTATGTAGGTCACTTTCTACATTTTTTTTACATTCTTCGTTGTCTAAATTATTCACTAAAATTTTAAAAAAATGGGAATGAGCTTAGGGAAAAGCCTTAATGTATTTCTTCACTATTTCTACTACAGTACTTCTATAGGCGATTTCTATGCTGAAAACGGCATCAATTCTCCTTCACACGGTGCTCCATTTGCATCATTTTCATCCATTCTCATAATTCGCAGGTCGGTAGAGGCATCCTCTTTTCACAATTGGTAAGCATTGGAATAGCATTTCAAAAAGCGAACCTGAATATCTGTTTTCCAGATTAATATGCTCAATATTGTCATCCGAGTCATAACATGGTGAGTCTTTATAATAGCTTGTACTTGTTTCTTTGGAGTTTTGCAGCACCAAGGCTGTACGAAAAGACGAACATAAAGCTTAGTCACATGTACACCCAAAAACGGAATCGAACTTAGGTCTCCCGAATCGGTTAACAACGTATACCCAACATAATTAAATATGGCACTGGAGTCCACCGATCTTCCAATGACAAAAGCAAGAGTTATCCTTTATCTTTCTACTTTAAATATCACGATAAATTTTAGTGAATGCATTTACCGCAGGAAGTCTAGTGTACATTCGATCCTCAGATAGTGTTTTATAATGTAATTTGAGTGTTCTAATCATAAGAATATATAAATTACTACTGCCAATAACATTAATAAAATTAGCAAACTTTTTATACGGAGTAGCCCTACAGAATGGATCCACCGGAGTAACAGGGTAATGTTATGATAATGCATATGCTATTGGGAAGGGGGAAAACATTTCAACTACTCTGCTAAAATGGGTATAATTATGAAATTTACCTCTTGAATATTTTTTTAATAAACGTAAACATAAATGTATGGTACATGAAAGAACATGAACGCCAGCAAATACAAAACACTAAGGTAGCATTAATTTTTTCATACTGATAGTAGTTTTCAAGTTACAAATAAGGATTTCCTGAACTTATACTTATCAATTCCATAAGAAAACACTATGAATTCACAGAGATGCCATCCATTACAAAGCTCATGAAAGTAGGCTCAAGGAGATTAGCGACAGCCGAAATCAACGACTGTGTCGGTGGTAAAAACCTTAAATCTACACCATAGTACCCGTAGTCACAGCTGTTGTTTGGAGTTAATTGTGAATCAATATGTGGATTATGTCTGTAAGAACAGGCACCTGTACCCTTGCTGCAACATTTATGAGGATGATCCTGACTTCAGGGATAAATTTGCACAATGTTTTATTCACTGATAATAGTATTTTTACATGAATGGGAAAGTGAATAGGAAAAATGCAAGATTCTAGTCCAAATTAGGTGAACAAGTCTCAAGATGATCGCTCCAGCTAAAATTACGGTACAGTGTAGCATTCTTCTTCATTCGTGAGCTACTCAACTTCCTGGACTATTTGCATTTGTTGGATAAGATTACTTAGTACGAATTTTGGTATATTCTTACGGTTTCACAATTAGACTAGTTCGTTTGTCTACATGTGTTGATGTGTACTGATTTTCGTATATCCTGAAGTGAAGAGTAGACGACAGGAGACTATAGAAGTAAATTCTTCCCTTGCCTTCTTACTTCTCGCTTTGAATGTTCAAAAAATCGGGCACATCGAGCTTTATTTTTTAAATTATTTATTCTGAAAATTTCTGATGTAATACAAAATTATAGGAGTTCCTTAACTCGTGTGCTCTCCCAACTTGGACCCTGCGATATTTTCTTGTTTCGTACACTGAAATTTGCCTTAACAGACTGTCATCCAGAAAATAGATTAAAAAAATTCAAGCAAATGTTTCAATAACTACAGCAACAAAAGCTATGAAATGTTCATCAACAGTGGAGAGAAGCTATAATGGATAACAAACCTAGATACGAATTTCCTAAGTAACGTAAATGTTAGTATGAACTTACGATATTATATTTATTTGCGTTAAGTTTCTAAATTTTATTTGCTGAAAAAGTGTTATGCTTTCTGAGTTTACTTTTTAAATGAACTGGATAGTACAATCGAGCAATTTGAGATGTTAGGCTAACGAGCATAACAATCACATTTTCAACTTGAGTACGGCAGAAGAGTACCTGGTAATTAATTTTTCATTTTTTTTTTTTTTAAATTAAACTTTAGACTTCATGGTGTAAATATAAAATAAGAACTCTAAATGTTCAGGAATTTATACCAGTGCGCCTTATTGATTATTGATTCACAGTAATATTATATAAGCTTACTTTTAACTGCATGCAACTTAGAACAAAAGAGTCAAAAAATATAAGAATGGATTTTCATCAGTGTGAACAAATATAAGCGCATCTAGGTGTTTCTTAAAGCGGCTATTACTATTTTCAAAAGTCATACTTGTTACCTGTTAGCTTACAGACCTCTCTTAGAAATCAGTATCAAAATATCCAATCAACGATTATGAAAAAAGATAAAAGGTACTAAACAAAAGGACGGACAGTAGTATTTATTTATTTTTTGACTGTATAATGGGCTAAATACACTGCTTAACAATGGCTAGAGAACAAACACACATTGACCCTGAACTTGTTAGAATATGGTGTAGGTACACCAAGTGAATAATATAGAAGTACAGAACAGTCCAGGTTTATTATCAAAAGTTGGTTGGGATTTGCGCCATGTAAAGAAACAGAACGTGATGAACCAAAAAAGATGCATCACAATATAGAAAAAAGACACGTAATGTAAGTTCTATGAGTGTAGGGAGTTCGATCACATAAGTAAAGTGTATGCCATTTCGGATGAACATCATCTTGCCCATCTGTTTGTTATGCTGTTGATAAAGTGTTCAGGAAAGCCTGGGTATGTTATCCCATTCTTCCTTAAGGAACGTTTCGAGAATTCGGAGCTTTCACGATTGTGAATTCCTCTGTGCAACGTCTTCTGATAGTATCTCCCAGGCATGAAACTAAGATAAAGGAATATGCAGGTTACTCATACACGTTTGAAGTCTTCACTTTCCAATATGACTGTAACATGGGCAGTTCTGTGTAGGCGCGCGTTGTCAAACATAAACGAAGTCAGGACCTACTACACTATGGCAAACATGAACATATCCTTTCAGGATCTTGGTACACTATCGTTCTTTAATAACGGATTCTGCGTCGAAAATGCGCAGTTATGTTACTTTGTTTTTCCTTATACCAGCTCGTACGTGCTTTATAATCTCTCCACACCACATTAAGTCCAGAATCACTTGTTGCACAAAATCGTGATTTATCTGAGAATATCACGTTGGACCATCTTGCTTGGTCCCAGTCACGACTTTTCCGACACGACTGTAACCTAAAACGACAGTAGGTATAGGGCAAAGAATCAAAGACCTATTTAGTTGATGTGAAATGCTTCTGGAGAACACATGCACACCAGAAGCATAGGCAAATGCCTGAGCAACTTGGGGTGGAGTGGTCGATAGATCCTTTTTGCAAACTTGTCTATATACCGATCCTATCGAACTGTTGTGCTCCTTTCACAACTTCCACCATACATATACGCAGTTGTTTCTCTTGTAACAGTGGCTTTCTGAAGTCGGGAGATGACACACACTGATATGCTCATTACACGTGTAACATTTTGACCTACCAACAGCTCTGCCACAACTTCAATCATATAGATGAATCCTTCCTATCATCTTCCAATACACTAGTCGAGTTGTGCGACTGTATTACATTAACAACGTCCTTTACCCTATTTAAGTGCATCTCGTCGGTACCACCGGTAGTATTGTTATCTTTTCCTGATAACGACGTTCACAAAGCACATTTACCTCTACTGATCGGAGCAATGGCTCACCAGTGCCCTCTACTAGTATAACAATGCATACACACGAAGCCGTCTGAACAAAATTTATGGGTCAATGTGTGTTTCTTCTCTAGCAATTGTCAAACACTATACGCTCATACGCTAAGAAATGCTATGTGTATTAACCAGAAATTATAATAATATATGTCCGGATAGATTAGTACGTAGATCTTGTTTTGTCCTTCAATGATTAACTCCAACATAATTATCAACTTCTTTTTACAATGTTCGAAAGACTATATTCCAGCAAATTCCTTAGTATGTCCACCATTAATGTATCTGAGTATACGAGAAATTCTTTTTCGCAGTTCGGTAAATAACCTGACTTTTTATAGAATTTCTATAGAAAAAATAAGCGAGATTAGGTGTCAAACTTATGCACAATTCGCCTTTATGATGTATTTTTGAAACATGACATTTTCAGTCATTTCCACAAATATTTATTCCCTTTGATAATTGTAGCGCGACGCAGAATCTGCTTTCTTTGGTTGAGTAGAGTATTTAGTACATGAAAAAAAAAAAAAAAAAAAGAATGGATCATTTTATTGTATATTCTTGATGTGTAGGACACTTAAAAACAAAATTAACTGAGAACTTTCTATGTTAAAAGAGTTATAAAATAAACAGTGGCAACATAATTGAGATGAAGTTGATAATTTGTTACTCCTAACCTTTGTGGACCTAGTTATAGTAATGCTGTTAAGTATAAGACGACACTATCTAATAATAGCAAAGCCTTTGTAAGTAAATACTAAAATTAGCCCCTCCAAATGCAATAGGCGACACGCAAAGGTCAACAATTTATTACGATTTTTGAAAGCCTGTGAAAGATTATTTACCGAAAAAACCTTGTATGGGATGAGATCACCCGGAAAACAATCGTCATGAAGGACTACACGTTAACGTAGTGAGTTTAGAACTTTTTAGTAACTGGTTCTAGAACATTATGCTAACGTCCATTCTAGCCTCACTGGTCCACTGGTTCCTGTTCGATCTCTGACTTAATGCTCTGCCGGGTCTGGCATTTTGGTAGGTAACTGCTAGGGAAAATCAGATTATGCTAGCAGTGGAAAGATTGTAGCCACCGGTTTAATAAATAAATAAATAAATGATAAATTTAGCGATGTGCTAACAATGAAATCCTCCAATTTCAAATCACTGGTTGGCTTCCGAAGCAACTGAACATTACTAGGTAAGACCACGACTTCTCAAATTGTTCCCATAAAGAGAGACGGCTCAGTGATTAAGCCATTTTGATGCGAAAATTCCATATCTTTACTCCAGCAATACACTTGCATATTATCATCTGTCTCCTTTCAGTCTTCATATATTAAACTACCGATTTCTTCTTGTTACACAAGTTTTAGGTTTACGGTAATGAATTTGACTCCCTTACCTACTTAAACACCGTGACGTCACCAATGGTGCTCGATATGAAAGCCTTATCGGCTAACAATCGTCCTGCATCTCAGTTTTCACTAATGGAGAATGTTGAAGCACAGTTTTGTTACGATCGTGCTTTCCACGAATCGTAACATTCCACTCATTGTTATTAAATGTATGTATTATTGTTAATCTTTGCTTGTTTACTTTTAAACATTATTCGTTTAAATACGGAATTTATGTACAAGGGTACATGTTTACAATATGTTCGTTTTTTTGTAGGCTTATATTGCCATCTCGATTGTGAATAGTAGTGCGTAATAAAAATTCATTTTAATAAGCAAATATTTTGGCATAAACACCAGTAATTATTAACAACATTAAAATTTAGGAGGAATATAGCCTTTTCTTTTGTATAAAATCCGAAGTAGAACAATATAGAATTTTTTATAATATGATGCCAATTAAATGTGACGGATGTAAACAAACATTACGTATTAGGCCTAAATCTGATATGTTTAATATGTAAAAATTTAGTCATGCACGGCAGTAAAGCAGCAATTCTAAGAAATAACGGGCATAATAAATTTATATTACATTTTAGATGAATTACGAGAGTAAATTGAATCAGTTTTGTAGTATTTTGAAACTTACCCTTTGGTTTATCGTACATAACTTCAACGAAAACAAGTCATGTTTATAATCAGATAACAGGATGGACTACGTGAGTGGAAAGAATAAATAATTTGACAAAATGAGAATCGTGTAATTAGAAATGAATATAGAGAGGGTAGTTTTCTTTTAATTAGAAAAGAATTTAAGTATTAAAATTAATGGGATTAATGTACTCCAAAATTTGTTTATAGATGTAAACATTAGTCTGCTCCCGAGAGGGCACGAAGATTTAACAGAAAGCACGATCGTAACAGTTTGATCAAGTCTGTTCCATTTCACTTGACAAACTTGCCAAGGACCGTCAAGTGTGCGCGGCTGACAATGGCCCAATGCTTGTTTAAATTACAAGAACCCACAAAAATTCATCGGGGATGCATCAGGGGATTTCACAGGAAGCTTTTAAAAGGGAGTGCATGAATTCCTCTTTCACGAGCCATCTACTCCATTTAAGTCATCGTTGACTTTCTATTTGACTGAACGCCTTGTCCTGGTGAATGCCAACGTCATGTGTGTTGTTGCCATATAGGGGTACAATATCATGGTGCTACACCGACTCCAAAATGTTCATGTGAATAAAAGTGCATTGATTTTATTTAGACTTCCTGTTCACTTTGCGTAGCGTAAGTTCATCAATAAAGCAGCAAGCCTGAACAACTATATAAAGACACGTGAAAAGCCTTCCGCATACTCATGAGCAACCTCTGGAATCAGGGAGACGATAGAAGACGGTTCTCTTTTCATCACATTCTGACAGACATATATCTCATCCAGAGTCACTACAAACTTCCACCTGTCTCCTGCAAGATGGCGTTCGTCTTCCTCTACAGGATATGTAAGGATTGGAATATATGAACTCAAGACGTATGCTTCTTTACAAGATGTAAATCTTGTGCAATGCCTTTGCTATTGTTATTTGAGACAATGGATTCTCACGGCTCATTAAGGAACGCACTTTTTTGCACCATATCTACAATGCTCAATATTGGAAGGATTTAGCAACAGCACGGAAATATTTTGCCACACTGTTTACACATGTATCCCTCCCACACTGTTTGCAAATGTAGCCCTCTCAAAAGTCCATTGTTTTATGGAACCATATAACCACTGACCCATACAAAAAAAGGCCCACTGACTCACGCGTGCTTCCTGCAAATGAACACACAGCACTTCGAGCTACCACAATAACTTCCCGGAGGTGATCACGTGGTACCTAGCTACCGAATTTGTTGCTATATTGAAACAGCCTTCTGTAGCCTGTATAAAATTCGCATCGCCTTTTGTTCCCCAGAAATGAAAAAACTCGAATAAACCTGTGATATGTGACATTTCAAGCAGGATTGTATTACAAATATATCTACTAGGAAACAAATTAATTAGAGTAACGAAATGCACCCTACAAATTTTGGAACGAGTGTACGAAATGAATGTATCATACAAAAAATGAAAACTTTCCTTCATTCATACATGTTGCCACTACTTCATTTACAGCCCTCGTAGTCTTTCTCTCCTAGTATACCTACGAAAACTTAACAGAAGCTTCAATTACAACTGAAAATAATAATACACAACACTGATTTTAAATGTTGGTCAACTATTTCTGCATTATAGTAAGAGAAAAGCTGCTCTTTAAAAAACTAATAAACAAAACATGCATATTTGTTCACTAAAAATCTACAAAACTTATCTTCCCAGAATATATATTACATGCTTCTATATTAATTGCTTCATGCCACTAACTAAACAATTACAGATATTTATACTCTCAAAACTTCACTATCAAATAGTAAAACTCACCTAAATCACTGAACATGATCAAAATAATTTAACTCGAGCAGTCTGATTTGTTGTGAAATGGTTCATTACTAATTATACTGGAATCTAATTTAAGTCTATAATCCCAACAAGAAACAATAATGAGTATTTTGGGCACAGTGTTATCGAATATGTATTTAAAATTTTCCTTTTTAGTGTGCTTCATGAAAATGACTACACATGGACTACACAGCAAAATAATTACCACTATTCTCCATTAAGATTAGAAAAGATTTAAAAATGTGGTAATTGAGAAGACAAAACGAACACACGTAATGAATGAAAAGATGAGAGCATGCTACATGAAATTAGTAAAGGCAGTACTCACCAACGAAGTTGTTACTTTCCAGCAAAATTAGTTTGGAAAATTTTCCAGAAATATTTCAGGACAATTTTCCAGACAATTTTTCTGCCTGGAAGAAAATGTGCATAATGGTTATGGGACTTGATGTTATAAAGCGAGCAGAGATGATTGAAATTATTACGTTAGTGGGAAACAATATTTTGAAAAAACAGAACATTACAATCAGCAAAGAAACAGAAAAATCAACCTGCAAATTAATGAAAACTTCTGATCCATTATTGGTATGTTTTATATCATAATCTTTCAATTCTCGCAGACAACAATGAACTTTCTACATGTAATTTACCATTCTAGCTATTATTCAATATGTATAATCAACATAGTATTACAGCAGCCTACGAATATATATAGACGTACCTTATAGTGACTTCGAAAGAAACTTGATTGAATGTAAGCAGAACTTAATTGCGAATTTTAGTAACAGACAATTAAAATCCCATAACAATTTATTCACAAAAAGACACCTGAAATAATGTATTTATAAGTTAATTTTAACAGAAAGAAATAAAGAGAAGTATCTCATAATTGTTAGGATTTTCACAAAAATTATTATTTCACACGCTATCGCTACAATTCTCCACTTAATATTGCTGCCTCTAAATACTTTTCGTGCTTTCCAAATCATGTATAATCCAAATTTGCATAAGGCAGCAGTATGCAATACAACCTAGAATTTTCAAGTTGAACTTTTTTCATTTTCAGCAAAATGCAAAAGCCTAGTATTTTAAAAAATAAACTCGGTTTGTGGTATCACGGGTAGAATCTCCTGATAAAATAGGCAGCAAACAAACAATTTTGGTAAATAAATTTCTAGTGTGATATTTAAAAAATTCTCCAAAATATGAAAGGTTTCAAATCTGCTGATTAATTCCTTCTTTATGCCTGTCTTTATTACCTTTAAATATGAGATATGAATTGGTTGCACTATCAGTTTGGCTAAATTATAACGAGTCATCCCAGCCATCGGTAACTTTGTAAGCACAGTTGAAAGACCACTCCGATACAGTGTGAAGACATCTCATTCACTGTCTATAATCTACATTTATTTAGGATCAATTGAATCGTCATTTTGAAAAATTACACATACTGTGTATATATAATGCAAATACTTCTGCGGGAGAGGGGGAGGGATTGTTGATAGGTCCTTATTACAACTACAAGAGCGCGCGTAAGTGTGCGAATTACATCGCTGCAGAGAGGTTCGTGTCGTGTTTCTGTTGTGATTTGCATTTAAGTGCTGGATCACGCGTCAATTTTATATATGAATGATACGCTGATTTCTTTACGAGTACTGTAGTGAAAACCGCCGCCAAATCATGGAGAAATAGAAGCTTTATTTCCCGATCCACAGAATTCCCAACTGTGTTCGGAAGAATATCTAGTTCACATGGGAGTTCGGCACACTACCTAATGCTAGAGACAAGCCAGCAGATGGGTAATTCTCGAGCGCAGCCCAGCATCAAATACCAGGCATATTGTACGCATTATTGGGCTCGAATCCCACATGAAATGAAAACGAAATTAAACCGTAGTTTTATATTCGACGATTATGCCCTGTAGAGCAGAAGAGATGGTTAAGTTGATAACCATATACATCGGTGAGATCACATTTCCTTGAGCAGTATCAACTATAAGCACAATTGGTATTCATACTGCTCAAAATCTGAATACAACTTTCAGAACACCATTCCAGCAACGATTTTCAGTGAATGTGTGGTGTGCTAATGAGAATGACATGCTAATTGTATCTACCACCCTCGAAAACCACCTTACCGAAAATTTCTCTTAGAAGGGGGGGATCATATTAGCTGTTACGAGTTGGAGACGAGAGTTTCGATACAAACGTCAATGGAGACAACGTTGCTTTCCTTGCTTTGGAGGGCATAGCTGAACATGCCACAAATGTCTCACTGACACTACACCAGCTGCTAGATTAGACGCTATGATCTCATAAGGTTATCACCTAGGTCACTGGATTTGATTCCCATCTGTCAGGCTGCAACACGTTATTATGAAAAACAGTGTGATGATTGATTGTCCAAGTCCCTTCGTCAGCATGTAGAAGCATGTCTTCATGTGAACACCTTTTGTAAGCAGGGATGCCAAGACTACCATCCCATGGGAACTGAAACACAGGGGTGGTGGTCACAGATCAGACACGTGTTTTTTCTTTATTCTCTAAACTAGGCTTTCTCCGATATATTTATATGACTTTTTATTTAGATGTAAGAACACCCCCGAAATATTTGCATTCTCTCCTGGTACAATATATACACAGAGAAGTAGAATATCCAAACTTATTGGTAATTGAGGTATAGCTAACGTGACTAATGAAGCCGATGTTACACTGCCGAAACTGTTACACAAGTGCTATTAATATACAGTACTTTGGTCAGTTTTGCTTTACTAATACATGTTGACTATTTCCAAAGGTATAATGAACAACATACAGGGTTTTCATAAAGTCTGGACGGATTTAATTTGCTTATAATTTTCATAAAAATGCTCATAATGAAATCAAATAAAGTGCAAACGGTAGCGGAAGGATTAAATTTTTAGTTGGCAACACTGTTACCGTATCAAATATGGCATCGGTGAAAGAGAAAGCGTAATGTGTTCTGTGGTACGCAGAGCTAAAAATCACCAATTCTGGTGTGTCGAAAGTTCACCAAAGAGTTCAAAAAGCCGGCACCGACTGAGAGTGCAATCCGAAAGTGGCATGCTAAGTTCTTGGAGACAGGAAGCGTCCTGGACCGTCCTCGAAGTGGGAGGCCGCCTACATCACCTGCAACAGTGAGCAGGGTAAGGGAAAGCATCATCAACAGCCAACAGAAGTCGATTCCTAGTGGCGCCCAGTTGGAGGTGTGGCGGTGAATGAACTGAGCTGGTGCAGATTACAGGTAAAAATTTAATCCTTCTGCTACCGTTTGCACTTTATTTGATTTCAATATGAGCATTTTTATGTAAATTATAAGCGAATTAAATCCGTCCATACTTTATGAAAACCCTGTACAATCATGATATGGCGGTGATTGCTACTATTGATTATAATAATAATGATATGTTAATCAACGTAAGATGTTCAGATTTAAAAGAACACTTAAGATTTTTCTATTGATCCTCGGGAGGTTTATTTGAAGGTTAATGAAGAGATGAAACACAAGGTAATTTATCCACGACTAGGACGAATATTTAGAATTAAAAATCAATAATAACGATACTAGAGAAAGAAAATTACACTTTACACTAGTGGAGAAACAAATGAACTAAAATATAAAATGCTGGAAATTCATCACAATCTACATATCCACAGTTTTCATAGTCATATTCTGTAATGTTAATATTGTTAAAAAAAAAAAACAGCTGAATTTGAAAAGCATGCAAGCTTATAACAGACCCAACATCCTCATTTAGACATTCAAATATCTTTAAAACTGCTCTTTTTATCATTTCACAAGGTTTCATTCTTCGATTATGAAACATAAGGAAAAGATGCATTATAGTTTAAATGCTGTTTGGTTGAGGACTGCTACTTACACACATTTCCAATACCAGCAATTGCGCCATTCTATTAATGCCTTTCCGGACGAAGTCCAGTACATATCAAAAGCGTTCTTAACGGAAGCTATTAAAATTGAAATTAAAATGATCACATTACCCTTCTAATACTGTCGATAACATCTATCATTCTGCCACCATGTATTTAAATGTCATATAAGGATATCTGGTGGCATTATCAACGAATTAGGTATCTTAAATTATAATAGTAAGGTCCTGCACTTGATTTCCAGTATATGTAGTAAACCGAAAGAAATCCAAGATTATTTTGCGTCGTACAATCTGTGCACTTTTGTCATACTACTTTCTATTGATTGGCGTTAAATATTGAGTACTGATAGGTTGGTTTAACTTTATATTTTAATGGTAAAGATATTTTCTAGTTTATCTTACTTCAAAGAATAAATACTCGTTACGGAAAAGAACAATTCGTAGAATGAAGTACGAATCAATCGTACTTCTAAGCAGCTTGAGTCTGTAATAGTTGGAAAAATGTGTGTCAAACACACCTCAGCAACCAATAAATTAACTATTATAAGGTCAGGTCTTTACAGAGAAAGCCAAAAGGTACTTTAAAAAGTCATTTCCTTTACCGCTGTAAAGAAACCCGTGGCATATTCTATTTTTTGATACTTCCAAGTAAATTAGAGCCTTTTACCTCTAGGGAAAATATGAAAATGGATATCTATTATCTGCACGAATGACGTAAAGTCACTAACGTGTACAACTACTATAAACTATAGTATCCTATGTATCTAAATAGTTGTAGCGCAGAATAACATTTTCTGACGTCGATTTTTTGAAGCAATTGGAGGACAACTGAATTAAGCAATAGTCAACTGTAAATTTAGAAAGACAGAGCTGGGAGTCGATGAGCCAAATATGATCAGAACGTATCCCATGTGGCTATTGATTGTTTTGTTGAGCTGAAAAGCTACAATTTATTACAATTATCTGTCAGGTTGCATCTGACGTAGATTATTGACTTCCATAGATTAAAATATCTACTAATATATTTACCCCAACACATGTGTATATATTGCTCTAGTGATACTACACGGACTACCATATTTGCAATATTTGTTCCTGTACCAGTTTTTTCTCGATTCAGGGGGAAAAAAAAGCTACACAGACTTACGCCGGTGAAGTTGCATCCCCTTCTTTACAAGCAAAATATGAATACAGAGTTGCTTATATATCATTTTTGTAATAGAAGTAATGCCATTATTATTATCATTCATTGAATTAGAACTAACTTTGTCTTACCATTTCTGAAGAGCTTATGTAAACTAGTATAATATATATATATATATTTGCATTAATTCTATCAACATTTCTTCACTATATGCGCACAAAATGAAACCGTTAGAGTAATTATCTGAAACATCTATGAATTTAACTGAATCATTCAAATGGTTCTTAATACATGTAATTAACAAGAATTTCACAAAATTGTTACGTAATTTGTATCTCACTTTTAACTAGGAATAGAAGAATTCTGTTTTAAGCAGTAATGGACCAGAAATTTTCATCAATATTGTTTTCACAATGTGTAAATATTTGCATTGGAATATACAGAATATCTTAATCATAATAAGGTGTCAATGAACACACACAGACTGTGAAAAATGATTGGTAGGCATAATGTAGGTTATTGTTAATGTACTTTCTTTACAAAGAAAATCAGACATATTAAGACATGGACCAACAGAGAATAAAGAACTTTGTAAATTATTTCACTTAGAAATCATGTTACATGACATATTTACGATACGAAAACTGCACATTTAAAGAAGACATTATTACACATTCTGTTGAAGGCAAGCAAGAATCTGTTACATTAGCACAAGTGAAAGTGAAAAATCTTGAAGGGACACAATTCTATTCACAAAAAGGCAAATGTCTCAGTACGTCACGCTAATTCTTAATAGCAAACACTCACGCTATCAGATGTCGTCCGCACCAAAGGTAGTACGCTAACCACATTGTTGTTAGGAGGGAGCTCGTCTACCGTATGTGTATACCCGATAGTTTACGGGAACTGGGGCAAAATATACTACGAAACTTCATCGAGTAGAGAGAAACTTCAGTCCGTGAAAGTGAACTTTATAACCCATATTAGTCTGAACAAATACAAATCATCAACATTTTGGCGGTCATGCTTGAAATTATTTCTATTTTTTACCAAAATTCAAAACATTTCTGATAGTTTCTTTTGTTAATACTTCAAGAAATCAACTCAAAATTCTGTTACTGTTCATCAGCTCATATTTTTTCTTTCGTTTTCTTTCTTTTGCAGAATATTGCCAAACTGAAAGAATGTTCTTATAACTTCTCTGCGTAATTTTCTAGCACTTACAAAATGATATTTAGTATTCGTTGTTAAACAGAGTGGTGTCTTCTTGAACTGAGGACGCACTTCTTGACAATAAAGAGTAGGAAATTGTATAAAGAAATTGTAGGATTAAGACTGCAAAGTTGAATTTTGAAGAAGTGTGAAAAGCGTAAAAATATTATTGCCTGCAAGTTATATCATACACATAATTGTCGCAACTCAAAATTACCTTCCAAGCCGACAGCATAAAGTGGATGTATCCAGTAATTTCTAATGTCAAGAGAAGCCAGGATTCCGAAAGTTATACGGAAAGAATATTCATATTTTATTTATCAACTTCAGCGACTTTCTGCAACCGTTGTACACTTGTCCCTGCAGTGATGCCACTAACCACTTTTTCCACAATTGCTAATACCCCGACGAAGACATTTTATTATGGCGTTTGGAAGATTGTGTACATTGCCACAGTGCGTCTCAAATTCAGAGTTGTTACCTGAACTTCAAGGACGTTGATTGGTTGGATTGGCGTTTAGTGTCCCTTTTAGCACCAAGGCTATATAAGATGTGGATCTACAGCTTAACGTGAAATCCAAACCTCATGAGCTCCCTCCGGTAATCAAACCCGGTCTCCCGTGCCGAAAATGCGCACGCTAACCATATAGCCACGAGAAAGCTCTATTGCACGGACATATAAGAGCACCTATGACAAACTGATACACACATGATGGGGTGCACACAAGAAGAACTGGAATACAGGCTGGTTATCTGCAGTGTGACGAAGGATTCACTTATAGAGTACTTATGAATGTCAATGTATTACATAAAACTTCTTTTATTTCATGTATTCTCTTGAATATACAAATTGAATTCTATGAATGTGTAAATTTCTTTTTGAATAACCCTGTATGTACGATTCCAAACAACACAACTCTTGGACAAAAAACATATGGCACCACATGTATTACATTTATTTTCATGCAGATACATTTCCTTACCCTATTATCTTTGATCCACTTACTCTTTAAAGTTTGTCCTATATGAAGACTATCCTCACATTACATTTCCTTTACACGGAATTTGCAACCTAATTTTCGACCACTAGCTACGATCTTCGACTGGGTTGAAGGACGGGTGAAATGGTATATTAGTTATAAGCTAATGGAAATGCTAGCTTCTATTAATTATAAAATGTTCTTCACGACAAAGTCTTGCGTCACATTAAATCCGTTTGATTAGCTGGAGTTTAGCGTCTTTGTCAGCACCGAGGCTATATGCGGAGTGAACCTACTGTTTAAGGTGTAATTTGAACCACCGCAATGCGTTCAAATTTCAAGACTGTCCTACCGGGAATCGGACCCAGTATCTCGTGTGCCAAAGGCGCGTACTAGCCACTAGACCAGTGAGGGGCACCTTAAAGCAGGTCACTACTGTTACTTGATGTTGGTATCTCTTCGTCACTCTTCCCATGAAGCTATCCCAGTCTCCAGTCTAAGATAGTAGTTAATGATAAAAATTTTGGCTTCCATTCTTTACAATGAGGCTTCAGTAAGCACTTCTTTATGATACCCTGCTTCTTGCGTACACTTAAAAATAAAAATTACAATTCATCATCTTATTAAAATGTAAGTCATTGTAAAACATAAGTACTTCTGCATACTGCATATTTCCCTGGAACTCATCGCTAAAAAGTAACGCCGGAAATACGTCACACTTGAGGCATCCAAAGTGTTCATAAATGTAATTAAAGAATGTATAAATAAATAAATGTGAAATATAAATATAAATGTGAAATATAAATATAAATTATGAATACACCTGCAAGAATTTTGAGTTGTCGAGAGAAACAAATGTATTTCATTATTGCAGAGATAGATTTAGATCTTCATCTTAAATCTCTATTCGTTTTAACCTTACTCTTCTTTGGATGCTAGTGTGAATAAATTGTTGAAAATCTCTGAAAAGCCCACATTCAACACGTGAAACCGGCATTTTGTATCGATCGCATACGAGATTTCTATGCACATTAAAACATGGCTTTTGGGAAGATTACTAAGATTTTTGGTGCCTCCTACCAGAAAGTTCACCTATAGTCTGTAAGTGTTTGACGGACATAAACCTTTTATGGTTATTCACGCCAATAAAGGAAGATAAGGAGTACCTTAGCTTTTATCAATTACATCCTCATAGCCTACTGTACACTAGTCTGGCATGAGATTATCATTGAATTTTTACACTGCTGGTTGAAAAACACCTCTGAGTTTCCTATGGAACTCACAAGAAAGGTGCTCATTTCTACAGTAAATCATTCGAACGTGGGTCCCCCAAATAGAAGTGATTTATCAATCATTTAGGATGTAAACCAAGTGAAATGTTAATCGTGACGCATAGTAATGTCGAATAAAATTATTATTCAAATTTCCTCACTGAATTATAAATAATACACAAAAAAAAAAAAAAAAAAAAAAAAAAAAAAATTGTAGAAGAGAAAAAAACTCGCATTAAAGCTTACAAGTACTTATTTTTCTAACCCTTACAGCAGTCATTTACATCTACATGTCCAGTAACGTCAGCTTGGTGCACCCTTTCTATGTAAACTACACGGAGCAGGCAACCAGATGAAAATCCTAGGATTTAAAAAAAAAAAAAAAAAAAAAAAAAAAAAGAGCAATGGTGACACGAAAACACGAACATCGATAGCGTTGTCGATGTTATTACAAGCATACTATATTACATGTAGATCCATGACTATGTGTACACTGCCAAAACTTGCTTAATAAATACTTGTGCCTTACGATGACCCTCCCAACCTTTGCTCTTGTGTTTCTGTTATTTGATTCTAAAAGCGGACTTCTACGTCACACATTGGCCAGTTGCAAATTACTTCCTTATCACTTTGAGTGATAATTCCGTATTTTTACGGAGTAGCTGATCTTTTGTAGACTGCGGATTCCGTATTTATGTGTGATGTAATTCAAAATGTATTTCAATGGTTTTGCTCTTTTTCTTATACGGAATTAGCAGTTTTGAAATATCCCCTGGACTTTGTAGTTCGGAATTTCGTAAATAGATGGCGTGAAGATCCTAATTAATACCTTGTTACCGCCAGGGTTCAAAAACCATATGCTTATTGTTTGAACGTCAAAATGGCGAGAAAGAGCCTGTCGGACGACCCAATACGCTTCAATTTAGAAGCGGAATTGAGCGACATTAGTAGTGATTTGTTTGAAGGAGAGTTATTGGACGATTGTGAGAATAATTCAGACTATGTAGCAACAGAAATATCCGATATAACAGATAAGTAATCGTGAGATAATAATTTTCATGTTCGCATTCATTTTTCTTGCACTACCTGTGATTTTATTTGATTCGTAATGGTTTTGTGGTTGGAATACAGAATAATATATATAAGAATAAAGAGCAAGCTCGAAACTTTTGTTGTATTATGTTGTATTATTTTAGCTTTTCTAGATTTTGAAATATAATTTTTTAAAAGGTTGCAAAAAAAGCTAAGCATTCTTGGGAAAGCTTGCACTTCAGAGCCCAGCACTCAAAGTGTTATATTTTTCAATTCATTTTAGGGTCTACAAAATTTATGCGCTCCAACGCTACTTCTTTGCTTACCAAGTAGTAACCGTTAAGAACTCACGCAGAATTTGTAGACGAGTAGACTTGGTTTTGATTGCATTTTAGTCACTACTGTTATCTGTACACCGAATAAAATACGCGATCATTTAACACCTATTGTTTCTAGGTTAGTGAGAATTAACCTGATAAAAAAAACACACTCACGGTTTCATCTTATCTCCCTCGACCTTGCCAGATGTTTTCGCTACGTATTGTATAAAATCATGATTTTATACTGCGCGAGACACAAACAGATTCAAAATTTGCATTAACTTAAAAATTATAATCTAAAAATCAATTCACTTGCACGAAGAATGATGTATACCTATCATCATTTGACATTGTTAACCTTCAATTTTACACTGATCAATAGCATAAACGGCCCATTCTGCTCAGTTATCAGAATGCAAAACTGCATAACAAACATGCTTCACATAAATTCCAACGACTACGATATGAAGCACAAGTCTACAATTGCCAGCTTACTACGTGAGCACTTTTGTGTATAACATTCATGAAATAGCATCCGAGAGAGAGAGAGAGAGAGAGAAATGCTGTATTAGATGAATTACTTACTGAATTATCAACTGTATAATTCTAGGTAAATTATACGCATGGGGGTAACAATAGTAAATTACTGCATACAGTTAATTCTGGAGCATACATGTATAATCGTGAGTTTGATCCCACGACACTCTTTCTATGAATATGAAGAGAGTCTGGACACTTTCGCACTATGAACGATACAATCTGTTTCGCAAGTTCTCACACACTAAATTTTCTAGTCAACGAACACATGCACGTGTAGATAGGTAAAGTTTTAAATTTTTGTTTTTATCTTTTTTTTAATATACCATTAATTTCACAACTTTAATCATATTACTTCTCTCCGATGTCCCACTAAAACACAAATGACGAAAAAAATATAAATAAATAATAGTGTGTCTCGCAAATTATAAAAATATATATTTGTATCTCCTACAAGTTTGGTAATAATCTATTGCTGCTACCTCCAATGAAGAAAAAATCTAACACAATTCGAAACCCATTAGCGATCATTATTCACACTATAATTGTTATAAAGAAACTAATATTATAACGTATGTAACGAACGTACATATGCTCTCTTGAGTCAAATGCTCTCCATGTATGAAGGTGAAATCAAATATAGTACAAATGTTCTAAATTTTATGTGTGTGTGAATGAAGAATAAATGTGATTGATGTTCAACGTCATAACAGTCACGAGACACTGTGAAATGTACCACAGATCGTTCCGAAGAACCAAATCCCGAACATGAGCACAAATTTGTTTATAGAAAAAGAAAGGAAGAGAGAGAGAAAAAAGCTTACATATAAAACTACCTGAAATACGATAAATATGTTTCCATACCACATGTCCTCGCAGAGAATGATGATCTTAACCAAGTTAAACACAATCTGGACAGAGGACAATCTCGCTACGATATAAAGTTTCTAGGCTACGATATCTTATCTTTAATGACATGTCACAGGTCAAACCATTTTATTTTCTAGATGGAATTTCACACAAATTGTACAAAAAGCAGTAATCTTCTTAACATCAAAGATTGCGATGAAGTGATGCGTGTTAGCTTCGTAGTTTTGAGGTTTTGAAAATGAAAAGTTTAATTTAAAGTCTCACGCTTATATTCTTTTAATGAAAGTAAATGATTATGAAAGAACTAAATGAAGTAAATGATTGGTGAGATGACAATGTGGGACGAAATGGGAGACGTCAAAAAAAAAAAAAAAAAAAAACGATATTGTCCACAACAATCTTAAGTGCCTGGGATCAAACCAAGGACCCCTCACACCAGAGGTGAGCGTATTTTACCGCTACACCAACGTGCCTCCATTTTGAGGTTTTGAATTTATTTCCCGATCGATCATAATAAACTTTCTTGTGTCACAAAATGCCATTACGATACTTAGATCATCAACCGATTTACGAAATCCAAAATCCAAATGGCAGGAGGCTAAAACATTCACAATGACAGCTGCTGAGGAAAAATATAATTGGAAACAAGTCGCCAGCAGCGATAATTACAGACACAATCCCTCCTTCATCTGAGAGGACTGACAAAAACAGAAAACTCCAAGTCAACATAACTCGCAGTGGGATTCGAATTCCACGCCTTCAAATAAAAAAAAAAGGCTGAGATTTACGTGCATCCTTTTGTGCGTGATCTTGTTCATATTCCCAATGTAGGTTTTCGAGTTGGATACACATCTAATAGTCAGTCGTAAATTACATGATATGAAATTTCTAGTTTACATCCTACATTTATGCCCTGTAAGCTAAAGATGACGCATGGCAAATGAAAGTCAATGATTTCGAACTGGTGGAACAAGAAAGTGAGAGGAAACAGTAGAACCTCAAGAAAATCTATTGATACGATGTTGTCCGCCATAAACTAGCATGCCAAGGATCAAACCAGGGACTCCTCGTACCAAGTGAGCGTTCTATCACCGAACCATCGTACTGCCCCCGTCACCAATCAAATGTCGGAGGTGTATTGTATTTTAAAAACAGGGCTGAAGTCTGGTCTGATTGGATGAGCACCGATTTCAACGTAGTAGAACGTGTGGCTATTAAGGGAGCAGATTGGGTAGTGTACTGGCTAATACATCGGCGGGATAAGCCAGAGACCCGAGTCCTACTTAACATTGCTGAAATGTACACATTATGTTGAATGCTTAGTTACATTATTCTAAATTTTGTATATAAAAGTGAATGTTTGTGTGTCTGTCCGGTATATAAATCCATACCGTTGACTTGGTATATTTCAAAGATCTTCTACCGAAAAGACCATGGTTTGGAAGAGACCACATGTTTTGAAAATGAAATGAAATCTAAGTTTTACGTTCATGACTATGCCGGCTAGGCTAGAGAAGGTGATGATGAGAAATGAACGAAATGCTGGAATGAACAAAGTGAAAGGAAACGAGAGAATCCCGAGAAAACCCACGCACACGGTGTTTGTCCACCACAAAGCTCACTTGGCGCGAGCTGGGATCGAACCAAGGACCCCACCACCACAGGTGAACGCTCTATCATTGAGCCACCGTGGCCCCAATCGTGTTTTATATAACATTTTGGTTTATGTCCAAAGAGAATGGATGGCACTTTAAAGACGAAGAGGTGCTTTGAAATTTATGTTTAAAAAAATCACGAATTTCTCATGTTAGGAACATGAAATTCGGTATGTAAACTAACTTCTAAAAACAACTTGACACACACATGACTTATAATCTGGTAAAAGGATTTAGGATTTAAATTTCTGGGCTTTCGGCATCTAAGGCCATTTAGCCCTTCACGTTTTGAGGGATGACGTCCTCGGCGAGCACACAATCCGGGGAAAGGAAGCGGACTGGGACCTATAAATTAGGTACCACCCCGGCATTTGCCTGGTGTGAATGAGGAAAACCCAGGAAAACCTCATTCAGGGTGGCTGGCCTGAAAAAGCGTTTTACACTTTTTCGACCAAGTGCACCCACCGGGAATTGAACCTGGGACCGCTCGCACCGAAGGCGAGAGCGTTAGCAATCTGGTAAAAGGGTGGGGTATGACAAACCTAGGTAGTAGAAAGATGGTGACATGTAAAAATAATTGAAAACGACCGATATTAACATCGAATCCATAGTTTTCGAAGTCGCTAAGATGAACAGTGACATTCCCGATGCCGCGTTAGTTCAGCCCCATCTGCATGGTGTGGCGTGGAGAATAAGATGTTCAAAATCACCGAGATGTGTCGAATCCATAGTTTCCGGAGTAACCAAGCTGCTTGGTGACATCCTCAATGACATTTAATCCCAAGTTTAGTAAAGAACGTACTCCCATGCGCAAAAAAAATTGCGCGTATACTGTAACTGAAGATTTTTCGTATTTATTCCATTTTCCTTACGTTTATAGGTAAAATTCAGTTATTAGTATGTGGAGATAATAGAAACCAATCCATCTAAGGAGATATTTCCAAAAAATATAATAAAATAATAAAAATATAAGCAAAAAACAAAATTATGCTCGGTTTTGTGTATACTGGCAACGATGATTTCTAGGGATTTTTTCAGTAGCAGAGCATGATTGCGGAGGGAATTCAGTAGGGGAGTCGAGGAGTTGGATCAAGGATCAAGGATAGTGGACTAAAATGTTGCATTTATTGGTTAAAACCTAGTGTGTAAATTGCCTGCGAAATATAAATTAGCTTCTGTAACTAAGATGTCGTACGAAAATATAGAATTAAACAGAAAAACTCTTATGTTAAGGTTCGAAGCGATACGGACCATGGTTATGAAGATTATGTCTTTAAAAAAAAAAGAGCCAACACCACGCAACCTCAGTGGTTAGAGTGGCGGACTTGTAGTTATTTCATTATTTTGACACCACATCGAATCCCATCTCTTTTTTTTTTTTTTTTTTTTTTTTTTTTTTTTTTTTTTTTTTTACAAAACATTATAGGAAGTGTATAATTTTGATGTTAATAAGAACCGAAACAATATAATAAGGAAATAATTTATTGATAGTATCCTTTAATCGACGTATTTATTCTGTATTAGAATACTTGTACTATTGGAAACAGTTATTGTTTTCAGTTTATAGTCTTGTATGTTACTTCCCGTTCTTGAACAGCAGACAACTCACTTCGGGTTTGTGTGTGTGGAACTTGAAAAAGAACATACGCGACCTTGACAGCATATCGAGTCTTACCCCTTGTTACATCGACCTGATGTTAAATTATCGTTTATGTGTGTGTAATCTTGTGTTTTTTGCTTTTTAGAGTATTGACTTTCTCTATCTCTCTTTTTTTTCATATCCACAAGTGCAAGAATGCTTTCGTTGAACGTAACTAAATTATACAGATCTATGTATGCGGAACACGAATATTTCCAAAAGATAGCATGAATATAAACGATAATCATACCATATTTCTACATTATATAGTAGCGTGAAAAACTGATATTAAAATGATATAACAACCAGGCATAAGCTTTTTTTCTAGCATGGCAACACATTAAACGTAACTCATTAAATTTTGGGAATTACAAATTATCACCTTACGTGTCGTTGTATTCCTATTCTTTTTCACGTTCAAGCGACGAAAGAAGAAATTGTAGTAATAGTGATAAAAATCGAATTCGAGATTTCAATGACTTCAAGTTTCACGTCCCCACATATCGAAAAAGTTATTTTGATGTCTGTCCATCTGTTCGTTTGTCGGTTCGTCACGCTTTTACATGCATTCAAATAGAGGCCATACTGTTCGACGTATCTGGACCGAATTCTAGAATTATAACACTTTATCGTTTCGAATTCTATATCCTCCGACACCTAAAAATAAGGGTAGTTTACTGATGAATGAAAATTTAAAATAATTAAATTGTTTCAAAAACAGCTGTAAAGATTTTGCTTATTTTTTTACAAGTATAGTATGAATCATTGCTCTGAAAAAAAATACATAAGGTTTAATTTACTGTATGGGATGCGTTTTTTCGAACAATTTTCTCAATCACATTTCATAAATAATTGTATCATTAACAACCTAACAATATGACACAACTCGTTCGTCCTGTAAACATTCAGAAGGAGTAGTTTACTCTTCTCCGACGATTTTCCCATTAACGCCTGACGCAATTTTGTTCATATTTCATAAATAAATGTTACATAAATAACCTAACGATATGGTATAATTCCATCATCCTAAAAAGCTAGAAGTGGTATATTACTTTTCCGAGCAAGTAATTACCCTACGATTTTGTCGAGAATGACTCTGGCAATTTTGTTCGTATTTCATAAATAGCATAACTCGTTTGTCCTGAAAAGATACACAAAGGATATTTTATTCTTCGGAATGACTTTTTTGACGATTTCGCAGAAAGTACTCAGACGCTTTAGCTCATAGTTCACATACAATTATTTCCTTAATAATTCTAATATATGGCATATGTTATTTCTAACAGAAATATGACCAATGGGTACTTTACTTTTGGACATAAGTTGCTTTGAACAAAGTTTTCCAAAACACGTTATTTTATTCGCATTTCCCAAATAAATGTTTCAGTAATAGCTGCAGCCTAACACGAGTCAGTTTAAGAAATTCGAGCGAGAAAAATCAGTGTGTTTCATCCCTACCCATTCTTAAATATGGGGGGGGGGGGCGGTGGCTCAGTGGTAGCAGGTGGGTGTAGCCGAACGGTCTGAGGCGTTAGGCTGATGATCGTAAGGTGAAGCCCATTGGGGGTTCGAGTCCCTCTGAAGAGCAAGGGTGGAATTTTAACTGTCCTCCATGTTTCTGTGTTCGTGTCCCTGTCGTGTCCAGTAGTCCTGAGAAGTGGTTAAAATAGAAAAAAATAGTCACGAAGTTTAAAAAAAAAAGTGGTAGAGTGTTCACCTCTGGTAATTGGGGTCCCGGGTTCGATCCCAGCCCCCGTCAAGTGAACTTTGTGGTGGACAAACACCGTGCTCGTGGGTTTTCTCGGGGTTCTCCCACTTTCTTCATTCCACCATTTCACTCATCTCTCATTATCACCGTTTCCTTTAGCCTAATCGGCATAACTGTGGGACGTAAAACTCAAAGATTTCATTTCATTTTCATTCTTAAATATATTTTTAAAATGTTACACCTAATCACAATTTTCCTAACAAAATCGAAACTTCTATTTAAATGTGCCTTGTTGTGGCCAAATGGTTCAAGTGCATTGGTTCTGGATTTGATTCCCGGTGAGAGTTAGTGTATTTTTATACAACGTTAAGGTATAGGTAATAAGTAGGTGCAAAGAGAAAAGTGTTTAAACAAGCTTAACCAAACTAATGAATAATACAAAGAAATAATACAATATTACGAAATTATAGAAGAAACGTTGTTAATATTAGATATTTGCGTGTGAGATATCCAAACGATGACTGTCAACTCCAAAGGTAAAAAAGTGAAACATCCAATACCAGGTTAATCAGTGGTCCCTAGGTAAAGCTATCCTACTAGGAAATGACTGAGATACCAAAAAATGTTGTAATCGCTGAGAGACATGTTAGGAGCATACATTGGGTGAGAGACTTTAACTCATGAATAGTCTGCACCTTTTGTTGGTGTATTGAAGTGCGTAGGTGGTGTGTGTTTGGCACATCGGGTTCCTTTGTTGTTAGTCGCAGCTTTCTAGACGGGATGCAGTTATTCCCGGTAGAAAATACAAGAAAATATACATTTCTATTACTATTAAAGTAAATAATTACACTCATTCCATCAATGTGACACTTGTTTATTTAACTGTATACAGACAGCTGATCCGTGGAAGAATCGTTCATAATACAGGGTGTCCGAGAAGTCCCTCCCTGATTCCAGAAATTGATAACTCAGGCTAGAAATAAGATAGAAATATGAAACTGGTGTTGAATTGTTTACAAACTATAAAAGTTTTTGTCTGTGTTAGGTCTACCGAACATGTGTACCAGATCTTGAAACCTTGCAGCAATGAATAACCACAGTCGTTGCATCGATCCCTCCAGTGATGTTGGCTAATGTGTGGATGGAAATTGAATATCGCCTAGATGTGCTACGTGCTACCAAGGGTGCTCATGTGGAAGTGTACTGATGTGACCAAAACTTTTATAGTTTGTAAACAATTCAACACCAGTTTCATATTTCTATCTTATTTCTAGCCTGAGTTATCAATTTCTGTAATCAGGGAAGGACTTCTCGGACACCCTGTAATAAATAAAATAAACTCGACAAATATTCTTGTAAATAATAGGTAAAAGTTTGCGTCACACTGTTCATTTTGCTGGGCACGCCAGTGTGCCCCCTTATCCGGTTGTGGCACACTGGAATATAGGGTATGGCTTTCTAATTTTTCCCAGCTATTTTAACTGCCTCAATTGAAATGAATTTATAATAATAAGAGAGTTAATTTAATCTTCTTACCCTTCGATTTAGAAATAAGGTCCGCTAGAATTGTATATATAAAAAATAATAATACTCAGAATTTTATAGAGTAGTTTGTTTTATTCGAAATGACATACTTCCTGCAACTGTTTGGGTTGGAATTATTTGAAGTCAAATCTTTAAGTTTTACGACCCACGGTTATACCGGCTAGGCTAAAGGACACGGTGATGAGAAATGAATGCAATGGTGGAATGAAAAAAGTGGGAGAAAACGGAAGAACCCCGAGAAAACCCATGCACATGGTGTTTCTCCACCACAAAATTCACTTGGTGCGAGCTGGGGTCGAACCAAGGATCCCATGCACCAAAGGTGAACGCTTTATCACTGAGCTACCGCGGCCCCTCTGAAATTATTTATATTAGAGAGTGACTACTTTATGAAAACTTGATATCGAACACATTTGTTTAAAAATACCAGCTTTTTGAGAAATATTGCTTAGTATTCAGAAAAACCTGTCAATAAAATAATAATAATAATAATAATAATAATAACATTAATAATAACTATTATTATTCAGTGGTGCCCCCCCCTCATGTCCATGACGCACCCCCTCAATTGTCTATCTGTAGGTATTCTTCCATGAAAAAAATCTTTTCGATTAATTTTTACCCCCCCTCAAACATATTTATGTGGATTTTTTACCCCCCCAAATATTTCAATGACGCAGTTTGCGTCATAGCCCCCCCTTGTGTGCACCCCTGTATTATTATTATTATTATTATTATTATTATTATTATTATTATTATTATTATTATTATTATTATTATTATTAATTAGCTTAAATTAAAAACTCTCTGGACCTAGTGCATTGGCACAATTCCACGAATTAAAAAGAATGTGTTTACTTCTCATGTAAGTGTAGAAGGACTTAATCCCTGTTGCTTTCAATATACGAAGAAAGTGTCCAACTTTCAAATGATACGCTACATAAAATGCCCTATGCAACATAATATAGTATAGAGTCATCATTTCAGGTTGCCTAAAGAATACTTTCGTTTTAGCAAGAAAGGAAGAAAATAGAAAATACTGAGTTTTAACCTAATAGAAAGTTTGCAGATTTAAGGGAAAATGCACAGAGTTGTTGGATATAAAATGTAGTTCGGATCAATGGAATAAGACACCGTAAATAGTTTATTGTTTGAAATATACTGGGAGTGACCAAGCCATTACATATGGAAATATCGAAAGAGATACGTTAATGGTGTTAGTTGCAAACTGTTTTAGAAATGAAAAATTTAAGGAAATCTCTAAAACGCTGATATCACATATCCAAGTTGACTGACTGTTAAGTAAAACTGTTAAATCTGAGTAAAGCAAAAAAAAAAAAAAAAAAAAGTATTAATGACCTGTGTTACAGTTTCAGACATATCATTCTCATATCAAAACTACGATAGAAATAAATTATGAATAAAGGTGAATTCACAGTTCTGGAATACCAACAAATGATTTTGCTAGATGTAAATTTTCGGAAAACTTTTTTTATAAGGCTTTAGATTTATTTTTTTGTTTGTTTATTAGCTTCCCCATGCCGTAAACGTCGCTAACTCCTAGCGGCCCACTTGCCGGTAAATGGCGATCGTCGATATAGCGACACGTCGAAGGATTGCCGCTAGTGTGCCACTAGTGGCAGGGTTTCGTCGAGTCAAAGCAGATATCTAGAATCGGGGGTATCGGGAAGAAAATATTTGCAACCCATCGCATTGACAGCAGAGGAAGATATCGAACTAACGGACAACGAGGAAGTTGAAACAATAATTAAGAAACTAAAAACTAAAAAAGCTCCAGGATTGGATGGTATAGTAAATGAGATCTACAAAAATAAAAAGGATTTTTGTACTCCATATCTAACAAAATTGTTCAACACCTTACTTAAGAAGCAGATATTTCCCTCGTTGTGGAAAGAATCGAAATTGCTAATTTTGTTAAAAGTCAGGATAAAGATTTAACAGAAGTGAGTTCTTACCGTCCAATCTGCCTTTTGAGAAACATCTCAAAATTATTAGAAAGGATAATAGCAAATAGAATTCGACGAAAGCATAGAAATATCGAAGATGATAGTTTACAATATGGTTTCAGAAAGGGCAAATCTACGGAAGATGCCTTAAATGCTTTTGTGTATCAAGTTAAGGAAAGTAGCATGGAAAGAAAATATGCACTGGCCCTGTTTTTTGACATAGAGGGAGCGTTTGATAACTTATGGACACCATCTCTCATTGAAAGGTTAAAAGAGCTAAATTTATCACAATATTTAGTAAATATAGTTAGGGATTACTTCTTGAATAGACAGATCATCATCCATGAAAACCTGGGAAATATCAAAGTTACTGCACAAAAGGGATGTCCGCAAGGATCGATCTTAGGACCATTGATGTGGGATTTGGAATACCAGCCGTGTTTAGAAAGACTAAACCAATTAGAGGAAACTGAACGAGTAATTGCTTTTGCTGATGATTTGGCTGTAATAATCTCAGCAAACTCTAGAATAGAATTGGAAAGAAAATCAGCACGAATTATAAACGAATTACTTGATTGGTGTGGAAAGTCTAAGCTAAAAATCTCTGAGAGGAAAACGAAATACATGATTTTTGGAAGTAAATTATTAAGAGGACCAATAATTAAAATAGGCAACAGTAAGATCGAGAGGGTATCAGTATTTAAATATTTAGGGATTATGATAGACGATAAACTGAATTTTGGAGAGCATATTAATTATGTTACTCAAAAGGGTCATAAAGTAACTAATAAACTCATTTCATTGGCTCAAACAAATTATAGGCTACCGAGAAAATTAATTAAGACTTATCAGGAGGTAATCCTAAGCGCCTCGATGAACTATGCTTCCAGCGTATGGGCACATTGATTATTAGAGAATAACTCCTTAAAAGCAAAAATAAATCGCCCACAAAGAAACCTTTTAATTCGGCTCATTGGTGCCTTCAGCACGACACCGCACAGCGCGTTGTGTATTTTGATGGGTTTCAAACCAATGTGTTTAACAGTAATCCAGAGAGCGGCAACATATTGGTATAAAAAAGGAAATTTAAATAAGACGAAAGAACTTTTAGGGACCAAAGCACAAAAACTCGATGAAATAGAAAGACAAATTCAACAAAAATGGATACAGGACTGGCAAGTAGACAAAACATCAAGAAGATTATTCACGTTTATTCCAGAAGTTGGAACGCGACTCAAATGGGATTACTTCAATCCCAACAAAGGACTAATTCATTTCCTAACAGGACATGGTCCCTTTCCAACCCATCTTTATAGAATCAACAAAAAAGAACATGATAGCTGTGAATGTGGAGAACAAGGGACACCTGAACACAGTGTTCTGTGGTGCCCGTTCCTGGAGGAGTACTTGCGAATTCGTGACCAAATTAGACAAAAAGATATAAAAGCTATCTTGGAAGATGAAGAGGATTATAGAATCCTGGCACATGTAGCAGAGGAATACTCAGAACTATGCAGAAAACATTTTACAGAGAAAACACAAACTAAATGAACATAAAATATGGAAAACAGAATGAGTGAGGATTCCTCCCTCCTGGACCGAAGGAAACTTCTGGAAGCGCTGGATCTCCGCGCCCCCAGGAAGGAGGTTGAGTGATGGTGTGTGAGTGCCTAGAGCATTCTCGGTCTTTGACTGGTAAGGAACTCCGGATGCTCTGGGAGCGTATGTGTGATGCGATGGTGACGGAATGAGTGTTAAATCTAGAGCCGTGGGAATAAATATACACTAATATGTAATAGAAACAATCATATAAAAATATCCCAATTTTGACATGAAGACTCGGAAATAGAGCATCATCTCGAAGCCGCTTCGCGATTCGGTTACGATAGCGTGCGACTTTCGGTCCGTGGGTACGCGGCGGCGAGACACAACTGACCAGGGCCCGCACTAAGTGCTCCGAGTGTGTCCTGGGCCTCATGTCGATACTCACGGTCCGTTTCTGATGTGTAGGATGAACCGAGATCAATGAATAATACAGCTACATCAACAAATACAGCCATAATCAAAATTTTTAAAAAATCAGTGAACCAACTTTATCGATATGACACTTAAATGCATTATAGAAAAGTGGTGTGTTAGTGAAGTGATGTGTAGTTTAGTGTTTAGTGAAGTGATGTGTATTTAGTGATTATTAACCACACAGGGGAAACCGTGACACAGGAGAGGAACGCACATACAGGTGAAAATCATTTAGGTGAGAAATCAAGATTAGGAAGAGTATCAGCAGTCAGCAGTAAGCAGACACCGAAGTTATCAGAGTGTGATAACAGGAATTTTTCGTGTTATTTAATAAACTCTTAAAATCAATAAGACGAAAATAGAAAATGTATGTTTTGGAAATATTAAACAATTGTCAACTTACTATATATGACAATTTAGGTAGTAGCTAGATAGCAATCAAATTTGTTACGTAATACGATAATAAAATTAGGTAGGAATTAGATAGTAATTTAATTCTTGTTTAGTTAGTTAATATTGATTAGATAGCTCAAGTCCTTTTGTTTTTCTTTTCGCTTTTCTTTTTGTTTTTAAAATTTTGTTTTGTTTTATTTGTTGTTCATTGTTGTTGGATGTTGAGTGTTGTGGTCTCGTCCTTCCCACCGTTTTCCTTGTTTCCTGTCTTCTTTCCAATTATTGCAAATAAAGGATGTTGAAAAAGGCTAAAGAAAAACAAAATGCGATGATGATAGCCCGTTTCGGTTAAAGTCTTAAGATGCCGAAACTGAAAAGGCAGATCTGAGCATTAAAAAAAAAAAAAAAAAAAAAAAAAAAAAAAAATCGGGGTATTGAAGTTACCACCACGTAAGAACGAGGACTTCATTTTGGTCCGCGCTCGTTTGATTTGTCACGGAGAATCGTAAAGGGGCCAACATGAACTATCACCAGTCATGTGCATGCGGTTATTATTATATGTTATTTTTCGCTGACGAATTGTTATTATACTTGAATTCCGGGGGTCAAGAGTAACTCCTGCCTTTACATCATGAAGTGAAAAATCTTGAGATGGGTGCGTATAATTGTATGAATTTAGTTGGCAACTGTCGCCGATCACTAGCAAGTGAATATGAGAGAACTATGAAAAAAGTAAATAGACGCTTGCCATTTTGTTATAAAATTACATGACGAGTGCATTTGATCTGATTCCAAACAGTTATCTTCAAATATACACGGTTAAAAAAGCACTCTGATTAGAAATATTAAAAAGACTTCAACGATTTATCACTCTACAAGCTGTGTCTTCATAGTCGCTTCCGTGGCGAGTTCGGAAGATTACGCAACTACTTACCCTAAGGTTGATGGTTCACGCCCAGCTCACGGCACTTTTGTTTTATTTTTTAAAAAATGTTTTTAGACACCTTGATGCACAGAAATTACGCATATAGGCGATTTAACGTATTTTAGGGGAATAATTTTGTGGTTCGTTGGCGTCCCGTCGCTTCTCTGGTGGTGGTATAATTTTCAAAACGGAAGTGTTACCAATTTTTGGCTGCGGGACCGCCAATTTTTGGGGACATGTCACTAGTTGCCTATCGGTGGTCCACCGACGCTTACGGCATGGGATTTTCCCCTCACGAGTGAGGCAGATTGTAATCGACCAAGAATGTTTTGGAAAAATGGGAAACATCTTCCGACTTCGACTTCTGAATAATACGTTTAGGATCATGTCGAATCAAGGCTGCGGCACGGGAAGGTAGAACAAGTGAGGCAATCGTTCCAAGCACTACGCTCGAGAGTTTCCGTCTCATTCAAGACTTAGACTCTGCAGGAAAAGTAACAAGTTTATTACTTGTAATTCATTCTTTGAGTCAAAGTATTTTACAATAACCCATCGTTTTGTAAGATATTTTTACGATTGTATGCTATTAATTTCGAAAATTGTACTCATAATATAATTTCCCATCATGGATTTGAAAAAAATCAAAGTTGGAACAAAGAAAGATCTTCGATCCACATGTCTCTTCATGTTTGATATGGAAGTCTCATCTTCATTATTGACCCTTAATTTATTTTAGTCCTAGGCAACGCGAATCGACGGGATGGCTCTAAATGAAAACATTCATTTAGATGGTTAAGTAATCAGGAAATTCCTGCTGTTATTTCACGAAACACAACAGATCTTGAGGAAAAAAAAAAAAAAAAAAAAACAATTTTGCTTACCAGGGGAGGGAGTAAATCATCTGCATACGTTTTCTTAACTAGGAAGAAGGCAAGGGCGCCGATCCTGGGGGGCCGGGCCCGCCCAAAGCTCATGTAGGCCACCTTTGTATTTATGAATATACAATATTTGGCATAATTTGAGTGTAATTTGTCTTAAAATCCTCATATATATATCTTCTGCATTTGAATGCCCCCCCCCCAAAAAAAAAATTTACAGAGAAATTGGCGTCCTTGGAAGGTCTAGTGAAATGAATAAAAATGTGATAACGTAATACTTGAATAACTCTATCTAATGGAGGAAAGTAAATTAGTATTCAACACTTCTTTCAATTTTAAGCATTTCAAAGATTCTCGTAATTTAGTAGCGTCCCGGATTTGCATTTTTGAAGTACGGGTACTTTATCTATACCTTAACGTGGGAATCGGTTTCGGACCATGCACTTAAGTCGCTTTGCCATAGAGGCACATAGGAGTTTTCCTTTCGATTTCCTTAGGAATATTGCGAATGGTATGACTTAAAACAATGTTTAAGAAAGAATACACATCGACACAATAAGATGATAATGTGATACCTAGGAAATATATTCAATTGTTTTTAATTTGTTCTCACGCTACCAAAATAGTACTTACGCTTTTTTTTATTCCAGCCTTTTAATATAAGCATTTCACACTATTGTCTGTTCTAGGATGATACAATTCTAGTTCATGTATATGCTAGCTTTGGAAATACAGTAGAGTTTCGCTTATCCGACATAAACAGGCAGTCAGAACGCTGGATAATATGGATGTGTTAAGAAAAGACCTATTAAAAGTAAAACTTATGATATAATTTTACATATTACGCATCTAATAATAATGTTTTATAACAAATAACTGCACTGCACTGAATCAGGGACGTATCCAGCGTGAGAGCCTGAGGGCTGTCACTCTCCGAAACTCAAGCACTTTTTAATAAACTTTTTTTTTTTTAACCCTTTTTAGGTTCTTTTATATCAGTTTACTAGTAGTCAGTGTCCAAACTTTGGGCAATGTGCTGTTGTCTTGTTATAATTCTAAGAACATACCATAATGCCATTATACCAGATGGAATTAAAGAACAGTTTTAAATAGGATTAACATTTCTTTTCCGTTCTGTTTTTAACTTTAATATATTAGAACGATACACTCAATGTCTTCTTGCTATTTTTGTTATGCGATATACGTAGCAGACAGTTTTCTTTAGTTACATTTTTCTCGAAAATATGTTTCATTTTGTTTGTGCTATAATGCAGTTTACAAAGTAAATGTAAAGTAAATGCGGTTTATAAATGAAAAGTAGGAAAAAGTTTAAGAGGAGTACAGAACTGTTGCATTATTATTATTATTATTATTATTATTATTATTATTGATATTTTTAAAACATTAGAATTACGTGCTTACGAGGACGTAATTCTACGTAATTAGAATCATACGTGTTGGTCCCACTCCGAATAGAAAACCTGGATACGTGTCTGCACTGAATGATAGACGTATGAGTCAAGGTGTAGAGGGCGCACTAGGCGATAGACTCCAGAGCATGAAAAATAGATTAAGACCACAACTTGCAGTTCTTCTTGCCGATTGGTGCTATTTGCAATGATATATCGGATCATACGGTATGTGGAACAAAGGATGGTCGGATAAGCGAGACCATGGTGTATTGGTGTTTCACGCACCTAAACCTGTAAAATGTTTGTATAAACAATTATCTTTCACTCCCTAGCTAAATTTGTGGGTATGATCACACACCTTGCCTCATAAAGTATAGTCTTATAAAGATTTTTTTTTTTTTTTTTAAGCTAAAACCTAAAGAAAAGCCAACTTCAATATTTTTTTTTTTTTTTAATAATAATGGTAAACTAGTCCATTTCATCACGATAAATCACTTTTGGTACTAAGATGTCTTTTTCTGTCCGTATATATCCTTCACACTTTGTTGGAGACAAAATTGTTCTTTCCCCAAGAAAACAGATGAGAGAAGCTATACAACAGCATGAACAGAAAACAATAGCTATTAACAATAGTTCTCTAATCCTGGATAAATACGTCATTACAGCAAAATATCAGTAAGTTGTCCTTATTATATTGCTTCGGTTCTTATTAACATGAAAATTATAATGTTTTGCAAAAAAAAAAAAAAAAAAAAAAAAAAAAAAAAAAAAAAAAAAAAAAAAAAAGGATGGGATTTGATGTGGTGTCAAAATAATAAAAGAAACTATAAGTCCGCCACTCTATCCACCTAACCACTGAGGTTACGTGGTGTTGGCTCTTTTTTTTAAAAGACATAATCTACATAACCATGGTCCGTATCGCTTCGAACCTTAACATAAGAGTTTTTCTGTTTAATTCTATAGTTTCGTACATCTTAGTTACAGAAACTAATTTATATTTCGCAGGCAATTTACACACTAGGTTTTAACCAATAAATGCAACATTTTAGTCCACTATCCTTGATCCTTGATCCAACTCCTCGACTCCCCTACTGAATTCCCTCCGCAATCATGCTCTGCTACTGAAAAAATCCCTAGAAATCATCGTTGCCAGTATACACAAAACCGAGCATAATTTTGTTTTTTGCTTATATTTTTATTATTTTATTATATTTTTTGGAAATATCTCCTTAGACGGATTGGTTTCTATTATCTCCACATACTAATAACTGAATTTTACCTATAAACGTAAGGAAAATGGAATAAATACGAAAAATCTTCAGTTACAGTATACGCGCAATTTTTTTTGCGCATGGGAGTACATGTCAGCTGGCCCATTGGTAGGGACAACGCCGAAGGCACTGCTTGTTATTTATTATTCTTGGTTTCTTATTCTTTGAAAGCTGCGATGCGCATGAAATTTGGACCACAATTGACAAAAGACAAAGCCTATGATGTTGTTCATTCATCTCAGTTCTTTATTTTTAAATATTGTGCATAATATTATTCTTTTCCTGGAACGCTGGGCATTTCATCTAGTATGTAATATTTTCGAAAAAATACGGAAACAGTAATTGCTTCTGAATTTAACATCTTATATCTACTTACTCAAGAAATTATTTTTGATACTGTTTAACTCCAATTTACGAAATTTTGTATCTCATCAGAATTAATTCTGAAGACCATTTTATCTGGAAATTAATATTTATATAAGCAGTAATTTTCAACTTTACTTTCTGTGACGTCACAATCAGCTTTTCCATTCTTGGTGAAGTCAGTAAGTAGTGTAAGAGTAAACAGAGCAATCGGAAGTTATCGATGCAGTCGTAGCAGGCGAAGAATAACTGATGGCAGAATCAAGGGTATTACGTCACTAATTGCACACACTAATTCAAAGGCCAACTACCCACCACTTACAAAACACTCCTCACCTTTCCTGTTCTTAGATCACACTGATTCATCGGATGCCTGATCCGAGCACATATACGAGCTCCCTCGTGGCTATATATAGTAACCGTATGCGTCTTTGGTGCGGCACACCCCGGTTCGATACTCGGTGGGAGTTAATGTGGTTCGGATCACAAGTTAAATTGTAGGTCCACATCTCATATAGCCTCGCTGCTAATAAAGAAGCTAAGCCCCAACTCAACCAACTAACCGAGCACGAATGTAATTACTACATATCGTGTCGGTGGCGTCATACACCGACCAGTTGGAAATTACTAATATAGACAACTAATATTATCAGCGGTGAATTCATACGAGTTGGTAATTTTCCCAATGGTCGAACTGAATCATCATTTTCAAGGAAATGTTTGCGAAAATGTGCTTCATTCTTGAATACTTCATATGTAATACGAGCTCCACGTTTCTTTTGTTAAATCATATAAAATTTAAATATATTTTTTAAGTTTTTTTCCCCCTGTGTACGCGTGTTTAACGTCTCACAATTATGCTCCAGATAGTGATGATCATAATGAGCGAAATGATGGAATGGAACGGAAGAACCCCGAACTCCCCCCCCCCCCCCCAACACACACACTGTGTTGTGTTTTTGGCAAGAGTTGAGACTGATTTAGGATGTAGATTTCTGAGCTTTCGGCATCTGTGGCCATTTATCCCGTCACGTATGAGGGATGACGTCCCCTGGAGAGCATACTACTACCCGGGGAAAAGGAAGGAAGCGGCCTGGGACTAGAAGTTAGGTACCACCTGGTATGAATGAGGAAAACCCAGGCAAACCTCATTCAGGATAACTGGCTTGAAAAAGCTTTTTACACTTTTTCGACCCGGAAAGTTGGGACTGATCAGGGACCATATACAACAAATTTTTAAGTTAATCCACTGCGATCACTACCTTTAAAATAGTTCAAGTTTTGAATAAAGACCTACATAGCATGAAAGAATAAATCATATGAACATATACAGAAAATTGTTTCGCTTATGCCTGACCAGACGTGATTTCTTCCCTGCGCAAAAAATGAATTTGCCAAGCCTTGGCCAGGCATGTTTGTTAGTAGTGTGAGTTGCGTATGTGTGTTTTCTCGCTGGGTCAAAAACCTTGCCCAAACTGAGTCGTTTTCGAGAGAAGTGTGTTGTCAAGAATGTGAAGTATAAGAATTCCGTGGGTCCAGTACTCAGTCTCTAAATTCTAAAATGAAATTAGAAGTTAATTTTATTCCTCTCTTCTAACTCATTGGTATATTTAGTTTTAGGATATAGGCTACACTATTTAACTCTGAGAGAAGTTTCTTTAAATCATTTCACTCTCTATAAACAAAAATAGAACCATCTACAAACCTGTAGTGTTTTATGGTTTTCAATTGGTTTGGTGCAAAATTTGACATTCACAATGATTTATTACTACTAGCTGAACCGGCGCTGTCTACTGAGCGCATCGTTCTGTTATGATTATGTATTGCCTTCCCACTGTGCAAGTCTCGTTACTCACACAAGTAAAGGATAGGAGACTCACAAAAGAAGTGAGTTGCTATGTATAGATGTTGCAGTGAGTTTGTAGCAAATTTGTAGAAGTAACACGATATCACGTGGATTTTTTTAAATAATAATAATAAATCTAGATCCGTCCGAATACGCCTCATTGCGTCTCATGAGTACTTTGAAGTTGCCAGCATGCAATAGCTTTTGCTATTCAGATTTAAGTAGAGCGCATGCAATGTCCGTCGACCCGCCATACGTAATTTCTCTACTGGTTGCCTAACCGTAGTTTCGGCCTGCAACAATGTTAATCTTATGGGCTCAAAACGACCCCTAAAATGTTGAGACACGGTTTTTGAAAATTTGAATGAGAACTGGATAATCTACACAAAATTTGGAATTGACCAGTGAAAACGGCACGTTTCTAGCCCTTGTGGTTTTCAGAGATCTCATTGTCGAAAGGATTGGAGACAAACATATAAACCTAGCATTTTAATATATAGATGTTTATTAGTAGAGGTGAAAATTGTAGATCCTGGATTCTTAAAATTTCACTGAATTTACCACTGAGTTAGAAGACAGTAATTATAAAATGCATTTATTAGACCTCAATACACAGGAAAATAACGTAAAAACCACCATTATTAGCAAACCAAATGCCTGTAACGTTCATATAAATAAAAAGTCTGCTCAAACCTACTGGGTAAAATCACATGTTAAAATAACGAAATTATAGATGAATTAAAACATGAACTGTGCTATTCAGGTACTACACAGAATAAGCATAAAGATGCAGACGTTATGCATATTACATTAAGAACATATTTTATAAAAACACTAAGAAAAGCTAGATGAAGAATATCTCTTCTCGACTATCTAAGGGCTTAAATTACTATAATAAATGCACTTACTAGATATATTGTACTGCTGATATTATGTACACCTGTGCTCCTTGCTTATATCTTCCGCATATACTGTGGTTCATGATTGTTGGCATTTACTACGATTTTCTTTCAACCTTTGCTCTTGTGGAGACAAAAGGCCCTTCAACCATCCATACTTTATTTCCTTACGTTATTTTCACAAGTAGAAGTAGCAATGCAACAGAAATATAGGAGGTTTCGTTAAAATATAGGAGTTTATAAGAAGAGACACAAATATATAGGAAATATAGGAGCACTGGAAAGCCTGCTACTGGAAGAAAAGTAATGCTATTAAGAACATAATCTGCAGGATGTAGTTCCACAATCACCATTAATTTTCTGAAAAGGTGTGTGCTGAAGAAGGAAATGCCTTTCTGCCGAATCGTTCACTTTTAGATAATTTTGGGGTGTTTTAGGGTAAGAATTTTTTAAATGAATATTGAACACGCACCGTATTAAACCAACTAGCTTTTACGTTAACTGATTATTCGTTAGAAACTTGTAGTTTCTTTCAATGAGAAGTGGATTTCCATCATAATGTGGGACCGAAACCACAAGACTTATCACCAGGGATTGAACCAGGCATTCAGTCTTAATATACTGGAAAACTTACCAGCTTAGATTGGTTGGATAACTTTTCCAGTATCCTTAAGCTTCATAACTAATTTAATCTCAGTCGGAAGTGAGATAAATTTAAGAGAATATTATATGCAGATTAAGAATATCAGGTTGCAAGATACAATACTTCAACATCAATTTTCTACTATTTATGCATTCATGTTCTATTATACACTGCCATTGGGTCCCTTTTCCTAAGGTCGCTAGTATCGCTTGTTTACATGTGTTTTTACAGTTACCAATGGCTTAAAGCGTTAGGAAATTAAACGTGCTAGAGACAAAACCAGAAAGTAATCTAGGGAGAAGCAATATCGATAACAGATAACACATGTTGTTAATGCTCGGTATCTCATCTTTCTTAAATGATCGGCATACAACAACGGTTAGTATGATTATTTCAAAAATAATAAAAACTTGTGTTTTCTTGTAATATTAAACAAGACGGCATGACCATTTGAAAATAATTTATTATTATTATTAGTTAATAGTTATGATGCATTTGTTGTGTCAGTTGCACTGCAAGCGGTGGGCAATGACCCAGGGCCTCGCGCATTCAGAGACCTCACAAAGACCAACGAACCTAAATACAATTTAACACTGACTTTCATAAACTCATCGATTTAATAATTAATAATGTAAATAACAAACAATTACGAATTCGGATTTATTTACATAAAACATTACATAATGGTGGCTTGAAACAAATTTACCGTCTATTCTTTTGTAATATTAGGTCACTAACATAGGAGACAGGCAGTGAAATTACTTTAACATTGCAATAATAAAAGTAAAAAAAATCTTTCAATTGTTTAGCGCTAATAACATCGTTGAGATTAACTGATTTCGAGGATTTATCATCATCATCAGCTATTTGAAAGAAAAATAAAAAAAAAGGAGTTACAAACTTTTTCTTTCCCAAGGATCCACGAACATTTCTCGCCGAGGGCATCATAAGAATTTAATACGGCGCTAGCTGTATGTTGCCATAACGAATTGGAATTAATTTCTTTATAATAAGCAGCGTTCGAAAAATACTTCTGTCCGACGCAAATGTAATGTTATACTGCCGTGTATAATTTCTGTAACCTTTCAGATTTTACTACGATTTTCAACATTGAAGCGAATGAGAATGCCGACTGATTATGTTTTTCCTTCTGGTTCTTTGCCGGAGACAAAGGAGATATCTGCGGTAGGTAAGACAAAAAGCAGAGGTTGAAAAGGAATGTTTAGGTGGTAAGGTCAATGCATGAATCCCGTAGATTTCGGTGAACTAGAAACACCTGACAACTCCTTGTCTTACTTTTCGTGGAGACATTCGAAATTCTTCTCCACGCAGTATTAAATAATATTGCACAACATTATTACATTAATAATTACTGAATAATATTTCAAAATTCTCGTGTATTTCACACGACATTCGATCAAATAAAAATGCGTGGATGGTATTTTACTTGGAACACAGACTGCAACATATTCTGCAGGTGGTAACCCTGCTAGAAGTTTGTGTGTTAGTTTCAGTTGTGGTCACGACCCGCTCACCGCTCTGTCGACCTATACACATGAAACTAAGGAATTATCTTGTTGTACGAAGGGAATCTGTGAAGCCTCATATCGTTTCGTGGGTCACACTTTCACCACTGATAATCGCTTATATTTCGATTTATAGAAAGAAGAAAGTACACAAAAAAGTGGGTAATTCTACATAATCTATTGTATATCGTCACTCCGTCTCGAAAAACTGCTGTGTGATATTTTCGTCAAAAATGAATATACCATATGAGCAGAAAATTGTGTATCCTGCGTACGTGTGCTCGACAATTACACCTAAGCAAGAATACAGTTCATAAGGTGACAACGAAACGTCTACGTTTTTTCGGATTACAAAGTGCAGCTGTCGCACGCTATCAAACCGGCGGACAGACCCAAACGATTCGCGTTTGCTATAGACATGCTTCATAAGATCGACAATGATGAACGATTTCTGCAGAAGATTGTGTTTAGCGATGCAACAACATAACATGTGTATGGACATGTTCGTCGTCGTAACTTCCGGATATAGACTGCTGAAAATCCTCGTGCCTACGTTCAGTACGAACTTAAAACCCCAAAACTAAACGTGTGGTGTGGCCTGATACATGGTAAAGTGATAGGGCCATTTTTCTTTACGAAGCAGACTGTGAGAGCAAACAACTACCTTAACATACTGGAACTCTATGCAGTGTCACATTTCCATGTGTCACCCTTCAACACGACGGCGCTCCTCTACACTACGCCGACACTGTTCATGACTTTCAGGATACAATAGTCAACTCCCAGCGGTGGATAGGTAAATAGATGTTCTGTCTAGCAATGGCCACCACGATCTCCGGATCTGACGCCCTTAGACTTTACAAATTAATTTCAATAATTCATATATAGGGCTAATTAATATTGAACATTTAGTCCAGGACCGGATTAACCCATCTGGAGGCCCGGGGCTAGAAAAAATATGTGGCCTCTGCTGACTTCACCTAATACATTTCTGTGAAAATACAGTAGGAAAGTTACGGGAATATGTTTCATATTTTTGGTCGTATTTTATTTTATGATGATTGTATCTTCATGATTCTTTTTAGATAGCCAGTTGAGATTTTGATCAAAGTAGAAGCCCCTGTCCACCTGGAGGTCTGGGGCTACAGCCGCCCTGAGTCCCCCTTTAATCCGGCCCTAATGTAGTCCTAATTTTATAGGTTAACGGTATTCCTAATTTTATACAGTTTAAACCTGGAATACAATATCGGAGTGCTGGAGCACTCCAGTAGTCATACTAATCGCCACTGTAAGTGCTGTTTTCAGATCTATTGGTTGGTACTTTCTTGTATTCTTATTTTAGAAAATGATATTCCCGGTGGTAGTTGTCAAGTCATTTCTTTCGTTTCAAAATAGAAAATAAATAAGTGATGGGTTTCTGCAGCACCCCGTGTGTGTATGTGTGTGTTTACGTTTGTAAAATCCAGCAATGTTGTTGAAAATAGTTTTAGGTACTTTACGTGCGCTTATGTGATATTTTATGATGGCGAAAGTATGTGTAGGTTCAAGCAGTTTACAGACATTGTACTGAACACACTAGACGAAAATGATTACGATTCTGAGGGCAATATTAGTGAGTTTCATAATAATGTTAAAACACAACCCAGAAGATTATGAAATTTGTGCAAGTAACACAAATGACATGGAGGGAAGAATTAAAAGTGATAGCTATAAGGGGTGTTTCTATTTTAGGATAAAACTGTTACAGATCAAGTTCCCAACCCACTATTTGGAGTCGTACACCTACTCGCAATATTGTGATTAGAATTCCTGGAAACAAGGTTGCGGCTTGTCATTCTACAACATATGATCCCTATTATTTGATGACAAAATCATTACCATTATTATTCAGCACACTAACAACGAAATTCACCGTCTAAAAGGAACGTACACGACTGATTCTCGTTATCTTGGCGATATTAATGACCTAGAAATACATGCTCTGTTTGGATTGTTATACACAACTAGTGCTTTAAAACTACAGGCCATTTAAACACAAACGAGATGTGGACTTCGAATTATGCAGTGCCCTTGTACAAATACATCGTCTAAGAACAAATTCAGTTTCCTTCTGAACTGCTTACATCTTGATAAAATGACCAGAAATCAAAACAAGTTCGCACCTATCACGGAAATCTGCGAGATATTTATAACACACTAGAAAATCCTGTATACTCCACATTCATATGTTACAATAGATGAACAGTTACTTGGCTTTAGATATAACTGTCCGTTTAGAGTCTATATTGCCTCAAAATTCGATAAATACGGCTTGAAAATTATCATCACTTTATGTGCTAGTAAGACTAGTTACATTCTTAATTCCATACCGCACATGCATACCGGTAAAATCGAAGGTCCAGAATATGAAGTCGTGTACAAAAACTCTTGGAACCAATACGTGGCACGGGCAGGTATCTAACGGTGGATAACTGGTTCACTCCTACTGAGTTAGAAGATACAATGCTCAAATTACTATAATTTGACGGTGGTACGTACACTATCATAACAAGAAAGAAAATCCTTCCAGTAAGAAAGAAAAAAAAAGTACGTTCGTCGAGTTTTGGTTTTCATCGTGAAAAAAACGCTAGTTACATACTGTCCACGACAGGGGAAAAGAATTATAGGCCTTTTCTTCACGACGCACAGTGACCTACTAAAGTATATTTAAAAACCCTGAAATTATACGTTTCTACAATGGAACAAAATTAGAAGTTAATGGTTTCCATCAGTTACTTCACATATGTAGTGTCAGTAGGAAAACGCGTCCATGGCCTCTGCGTTTTCTTTATGGTATGTTAGATCAGGCTGGTGTTAACGCAATAGTTCTGTTCTCCAATAATGTGGGTCAACTGATGGAAACTGTACGTAAGGAGGGCTTAAGTTTAGAGTTGCCCCTCCAGTCTGAAGTTGCCCTTGGACTTTGCAACATAAAAAAAAAAAAAAAAAAAAAAAAAAAAAAACAGTGGTTAAAGTATTAAAAATTGTTACATTTCACTTCAGTACTCCGTGTGTTTCACAGAAATTTAAAAGGTTTTCTTCATTATTTTTGCGCATCCGTTAAACCTGTTCGCCATATTTTACAACTACCATGCTGCTGAAACCTTCCGCAATGCTTCCGCACCCGGCAAATAGTACTAACTTCCACATATCTTTTCTCGTATTAAACATAACTCTTCTGCCGAACTTACATTCCTAAACATCAAATAAAAACTTCAAATTATCATTTCTTACCTCATTTCTCCTGTAAATTTTCCTGATTTTTATAAAAAGCGGAGGGGTAACTCTAAACTTAACCCGTAAGGAGTTTCTCAAAGAACTGGGAATACAGTTAACTACACCGTACAAAGAGGCGCGGCTAGAGAAGTATCTCCCTGCGAATTTGTCTATTCATATCAAAAATACTCTTGGTATGGAAGACCAACCATCATCACTATGTGGTTCAATACGTGGTCTTCCGAAATAAGCACGATGTAGAATGAGCCCACGAACAAAGACAGAAAAACTTGTTCCAGGTGCATGGCTCTTTGTGCTGGGCACAAAAAGGAAGTCTGTATTTCATACAGTAAGAAGCAATTAATAGGTTTGTTCAAAATGCAAAGAAATAGACTGTGTACTGTGTATTTTTGTATGTGAAAAAGTGATACAGATTTGTTAACGTTTGTTTATTATTGCTTTGTAGTATTTAATTAAATGGGGTGCTCTGGCACACCAAGTGCGCATTCACGTTAGCATTGTGTGTACGTATTCCAGTTCCTTTTAACTAGTCTCTCCCTTCTCACTTCGTCTGTTATGATTTTACATCCTGGTGCAAATCTACAGACTCCACATAGCTATGACCCTAAACTTTACCGTGCGTTTTCTGACGCACAATTGTATCACAATGAAGCACGTTTATTATTATTATTATTATTATTATTATTATTTGTTATAAATGACATATGTTTGTACTTACGTAACCAACTTCCTTTGCGAATAAACAGATTTTACCTGTACATTGTCCATAAGGAGGCCCTTATATTCCTCGGATTCACATTAATAGTATCATATTTGTAATTGGCAAAATATCTTTACACATTGAACGAGCAAGAGCCTAGACGAAATTAGGATACTATTTACATCAAGAAACGTTTTTAAGTATATTCTTTTAGTACGTTGTACACATTTCTAACATCCAAGTTATTACTCTATATCTTTGCTTTGCACTTCAAAACTCTTGCTCTCGTCCCGGCTCAAATATCCGAATGGGGCAGTAACTTTTACAAACTTTAGTTCTAATTGTACAAATTCCATAAAAACTTTCACGTATCATTGGTATGAATGTATCAGGCATATTATTTTGACATGCTTCCCTACCCTTGACGCCCTGTTATACAAAAATGCATATTTTTTTTTTCCTAACATTTATTTCGAAAGCCGTAAGTTTAAACGTTTTATTAAGGAATAGTTTAATAGTGTTTTGTTATCACTAAGGGATAAGTCTGAAAAACTATCATTTACAAACTGCATAAACAATTGGATTCATACCAAAAATACTATATTCGTAATTCCGAAACATTTGTAATGCAAAGAACTCGAGAACTCCTTAGAATAGGCAACACCACCTCCTTGTAAAAGACTTCGGACGAAGGAATAATGTTATCTTTCAATAAACATAAATATGAACTTCTATTTTTTCATATTATCATACCTTTTAACTACGAGAGTGCGTTAAAAGCAACCTAAGGTTATTTTTCAATACGCAACATTCCATTTTTAATAATTATTGAGAGAATATTGCTTCTTACCTTTTCCGTCCTTGATTAGCCACGCTTGACGTTCTTCAAAATGGCTAAAGTTTTCAGTGCCATCTAGGAACATCCATTCATTGTACGACCATAGAAAAATTGACTTGCGAAATGCAATCCATGCAATATCCAATTAGTGAATTTCGTAGTTTATTAATGTTTTAAAAAAGAAGTTAGATTAACCGGCATTGATTGGCTAGCAGCCTTTCAGCTACAGACAAGATGCTCTTATATTACAAGTGGGCTCTATATTTGTAATAATTAGTATGGGGCACGTGTGAGGGGTCCCTGGTACTACTATACGTTATGTGAGTTTGTGGTGAATATATCGAATTTGTCGGTTATCCTGTTTCCTCTCACAATAGCAATAATAATAATAATTTCTTCATCTTCACAAAACAATTTTCTGTTTTAATACCGTCCGTTAATCGCACTCTCTTTTTCCCTCCACCCTACATTTTAGCATCTCTTTATGAAACAGCTCTTTTCCCCTCCAATATCCCAACTAGGTTATTTTCTCTTTTCAATTATATGTAAAGATTTATTTATTGCCCTACTATTTCCAACATTTCATCATTCGCTTTTTGTTCGGCCCACTTTCTAATATTTTCCATTCTTCTCCACATCGACATTTCAGAAACACTCCGTTTCCTCGCCATTTTTTGCATATGTCCATGTTTCTTTACCATACTCCACATGAAAAAACACTCAAAATAAACTTTTCTCCTTATATGTAATATGAAACTAATAGTTTCTTAATACTCACATCTCTCTTGGTTCAATTTCTTAGCCAACAGTATAATTATCTCAATCAAGAAATCTTATGGCTATTCCTCTAGATGAAATATTTTCATTACAAAATCGAGAAATTCTTTCTTGTCCTTGCTTCCCATATACTTAATTAATTCGTTTGGTATACTATTTATCCTTGTTTATTCTTCAACTGAGAGTCCCGTTACATGAGTCACCGGTTACATCGGTCCTATTACATCGCTTTGAGTCACCACAACTCAAAATTGGTATTCTATTTTGTCATAAATCGGCATTACTGACAGGATCTGTCAAAAAATGTTTCCGGACCTATTGTTCCTAGCAAGGTGAGGGGGTATGCATGAGCATGAAAGTTGATGGAGGACGTCAGATATACGACGCGAACTAACTCAATTGCCTCTGAGTCTTTACAATCTGTTGATAACTCCCGGAGTGAGTAGCTGTTCTCTTGAAGTCCGGGTTCAAAATGCAGCACAGCACACGATTTATTAAGTTTTGTGTGAAACTTTAAAAAAAAAAAAAAAAAAAGCTGAGGCTCAGCTGAAATTCATGAAGCCTTCGGGGAGAGCACAATGTCTAAAATACGAGTTATATGTTGCTACACGTGGGGAAATTTCTGGCGAATCATAACGTGACAATGTTATCTCAACCTCTTTACACTCCGGGAGCCGCGGTGACTCAGTGGTAGAGCGTTCACCTCTGGTGCTTGGGGTCCCGGGTTCGATCCCAGCCCCCGCCAAGTGAACTTTGTGGTGGACAAACACCGTGTGCGTGGGTTTTCTCGGGGTTCTCCCGTTTCCTCCCACTTTCTTCATTCCGCCATTTCACTCATTTCTCATCACCGTCCCCTTTAGCCTATCCGGCATAAGCGTGGGACGTGAAACGTTATGCCACGGTATGTAATTTTCTCATTCTCAGTCTATTCAATCGAGGTAGTTCTCAAACTCCCGTTTGAGCTCCTTCGTGGCTAAGCGGTTAGCATACGCGCCTTTGGCGTGAGAGACCCGGGTTCGATTCCCGGCGGGAGCTCATGTGGTTCGGATTCCACGTTAATCAGTAGGTCCACGTCTCATATAGCCTCGCTGCTGAACGGGACGTTAAACTCAAAATCAACTCAAACTCCCGTTTTTCATATATCATTTTGAACTCAGATGGGGAAGAAACTGACCATCATACATCTTCTCTATTGCACTAGTGGTCCACTACGATGCATAATTTCATATTTCCTCCGGGGTAAATCGCCGTATACGCGGAGTAAAAGTAGTAATACTTCACGATCGAGTTATGTTCGGGAAGGACTTTCCCCATGAACCTCTCCCTGAAATAATCACTGTTTCCAGTACTTTCGATTCTGCAGCAAGATGGAGTGAAATATCTATAGCCACCACTGACAATGGGCAAAGGTAATAAGTTTCATCATAACAAAGAGATTCGTCTTAATACTGATGTCGATCTCGTACTTGAAGTTCCAAAATTCTGAAATTTTATGGTTATGAAATTCAGGAATTCTAAAATTCCAAACTTCAAAATTCCTTAGTTTCGTCATTTTGATACCTAAGATTCCTTAAACATAATCGTTCCGAGAATCTAATGTGCCAGACCAAGTTACCTCATTTCGCATTCTAAAATTCCGAGAGTCCAATGTGCTACCAAAGTTACAATGTTCTGGAATCTCTAAATTTCAAAATACAATTCCTAATTCCGAAATTTTAGGCAGAAGTTCCAGAGCCCGAAATTCCAACCTTTCTAAATTCCGAGATTCTGAAGTGCCAGGTTAAAGTTTCGAGATTCCGCAATTCCCTAATTCCGATATTTCGAAATTCCGTAGTGCCAGGCTGAAGTTTCGAGATTATGTAATTCTGAAATTTTGAGATTTCAAAATTCCGGAATGAGTAGCTTTTTAATTCGGATTCTGAAATGAAGAATTTCATTCCGAATTATTCCAGAATCTGGAACACCCCAACTAAAAACCTCATAGTCTCTGGTGTTGCAGAGAGAAAAGGGAAATCCGATGTAACTTCCGTTTTATCTATTTCGAGCTTCGAGCCGCCACTGCTGTTTCATTATTATAATTTCGCAGGTTGAGCGTCTTATTTTTTAATTTTACAAAAACATATGACGATCGCTATGCACATACCATGTGGTGTTGTCCGTGAGGTAATACAGCTTTAGTGAATTAAATATGAGTGGAAATACACTCTCACGAAAAGCAATTGTAAAGAAACTTAAACAGCAAGTTAGTGAATTTTTAAGTAGTAAAAAGAATTCCAACAATTTGATTGATATATTGTCGTACTGGGAGGTAAGAAGCTTTTGGAATTTGCTTTGCACCTTCTTCACTATGAACTTTGCCTTGGAAGCAGAGGATAATATTTTAAATAATTGTATATTGTATGGTGTATATGTTATAATGTTCTTTTAAATTATACTGTAATTTTGTGATCACGGCACGTCATGCTGCTAATGTAATATTTCAGGTTTTTTTTTTTTTTAATTGCGATCTGCGTATACCTTTGTACTGTCCTATTTCAGAGATGTATACGTAACTTCCTTACTTTTCCAATTTATTCACCATGAGATTGACTCCAACTTCCTTACAAATTAAAATACAGTATGCAGACATGTGCAGTACAGTACGAACAACCTACCTGTGCTAGATAGTAGCTCTACTAAAAGCAAGGGCTAAGATTCCTCTAATGGCCCTCCGTTATCGGAGGAACAAAAGGCTGTTTTAAGTGCTATTTTACTTTTTTGTTCAGGCTTAAGTTAATATACCCTATTGAGAATTACTCCTGTTTCATTTCCTTGTGTGATGTATATAATTGTATTTTGTAAATGTTGATTTCTTACCTTCTTTGTTCTTCAATAACTAAGTATGCATCCATATTGTATAACTGTGGAAAAGTAGTACTTTTCAAATGTTCAGTGTTGAAAACTCATATTTATAAATATTGAAAAATGGACATATGGCATAAAAACCAGGATGCATAGAACACGAACCAACTTGTGTTAGGTATCCGCTAAAAAACATGAATAATATCTAAGCAACTCAGAGTAGGAGCGCGTATGCAGCAGGCACGTCAGCGATGGTGGTAATAGCCAAATGAGAATATCGAAAAAACATTAAAAGCACATGCGTTCCATATGGCACAACTTTGTCGTTCTTCTAGGATTACCCGCACTATCTCTGTTAATAAGAAAGACATTGGGTTTGAAACAGTGACAGATTATGCTGTATTGTCAGTTTACCTAAGATGACCTCTCAACGCACCTTATATGTTATTCCAAGATTGAACTGATTTTTCCTCCATAATTAGCTGTTGTACAATGGTGACTTTTATTACCATTTTTGTTTGTCTGATGCTTAAATTTCGTATAATTCTATCAATTTGCCCATAAATTTTGATATTTTGAGAGACACCTGCGGAACTTAACCCATAGCAAGAAGTGTGTCAAATCGAGTCCTGACTGGGTAAGCATAGTGGACCCCTTGAGGATGCGTCCGTAGGAAGCAGGTGTATTAACACTGGTGGGTATGCGCGTAAGTAAATATAGTTTTAAAAAAAGCAAAGTAATATGTGCTGAGTGGTCACTTCACGTAAGAAGTTTATGTGACGGCGTGAGGGCATATTTACTTTCAGAACATTAATAAATATGACAAAGCTTAGATTTTTACAGATAATTATTGTTGATTTCTTGCTCTTGTGAATTAACATTTCATATTTCTTCCTTAAATTTTACAAATCAATGTATCCCGGAAATAGAACAGCATTTATCCCATTCCGAAACATTTCCCTTGAACGATAAGACATTATAACGACAACTTTAAGGTTTTCCACATAGATTTCGACAATATTAGAGAAAATTTTCTATAACTTTTTCCTTTTAACTGTTAGATATCTAGAAACGAGAAGTTGATGGCTTACTTGATCTAGAAGCTCATTTATTCCATCTCTCATTGCCTTCTTATCCGTTTGTTTTTAAAGAAGTATCTTTATGCTGGTGTACTATTTTATTTATTATTTTATTTTCAAATGGAATTTGAAAAAGTTCTATATCTGGGTTTGTAACAATGCAGAAGCCCGATACGCACAAATGATCTTTACGGAAACTGTTGTAAATTTCTGATTTCTTTGTGTGTGGTTAGATTATTTAGACTGTTATTTAGCTACTTCGGTAGTTCTGACATGTGTGAACATCTCGATGTAGGTCAGTTCTCACTGAACGTTTGTGTTGTCTGTTTTCAGTTTTTACTAGCGTAATTTTGTTCACTTTTTAAAATTAAAACGAACTGAACGAATGAGCGTAGAGATTTAAATACAGTACCCACTTCAGGATCGCGAGCAGGCGACGAAAGTTGTAAAAAGCTTTTCATGTTTTTTTAATTTGCCCACTTTAGAACTTCGAAACTCTGTAACTGATTTTACAACAGGTAATTTTTATCCTCCATTCAAGGCAAATAACATTTCGCTTTCATTTGAAACCACGACTTCTTGATCCACGCACTGTTTCCTTATATCTTAATATCTATTTATCTTGAACTGATTGAATGTTTCAGGATTTAAAAAAAAAAAAAATAAATAAATCATAAGTCTTTCGTATTTCACAATACCAATCGTAAACTTTAAATTAAAGAAAGAACAAAAAAAAAGATATAATGTAAATGATTCTCCTTTAATGGCTAATCCTCCATTGAGGTTGAATTTACTTGATTATTGTTGTTCAATTTATTTTTTATTTGCGTATTTAGTCTTTTAGGCATCTCGTTCAGATCAGATTGGAAGGATTAGGAATGTGCAAAGGAGTCTGCCAGGGACTCACTTGAAAGTATTGCTCTGGATTCCTGGTACTTACCCAGTGCTAAAATCAGAGCCACTTTATTTTATTTATTTATTTACTGGTGTAGGGACTTGAAAGTTTAATATTCAAAATTTACAATCCTTTAAATCAAAGTATATATTCACCTCTATAAATAAATAATAACGTTAAAATTGTAAAAGGAAATTATATTTTGTACAGGGTTGGCTGGTTTAAACAAACAAAAAAACGAAAAATGTTTTAAATAGTATGAACTTTATAGTGACGTTCCCACATTTCATACCATCTGCATTAGTTTTATCTCCTTTTCACCTTTGAATCAAGGTGTCCCATGTTCAATTCTTGGTCGAACCACAACCCTTCTTTTAAGTGTAAACCAAGTTGTGGTTTCGATGCCACTTTAAGCGAAAATTTTCTTGATAAGCTCGGTATGACATAAAGATGTTAAGTCTAAACATACGAAAAGAAACCAATTTGTATATTTCTGGTTGTCTGAATCCTTTTTTATTTTATAAAGAAGCAAGGGTTGCTTAAATATATTAATAGATATTGGCAAAATTTATCAACTGCCTACGTAGCTTCCAACATTAGCTTGGATTGGACTTCCTTTTAATTTTATTGAATGATATCTACATACTAAATTTGGAATTTAATACCTCAGTTTTAGCGTATTGATTATGATACGTTTACCTTTAAATTTACATTCAAAGCAATAACGGGATTTGTTTTGCATTTAAAGTAATAACAGGATTTTTACAATGGCTAAGGCTGGAGTTTCCCGATTTATATGTAATTCTATATAATGGTTTCACTTGTGCAACTGTTTATCTTTTTGTCCTGAAATGTCTATTGACAATTATATGAACAAGTATATAAAGATCAGTACAACGTATTTTTGTTAGGAGTCTTCGTGAGTGAGTCGGCTGACTCATTGCATTTGTGGCCAGTTAGTCCCGGTTTCGAGTTCAAATGGATGACAATATTTGTCGGATGTAAGCCGGGAATCCTTTGGATTCCGCTTTAAGCTTATGTGACCCCTTCCAGCATAACCCTGTTGTTGCATAATAACAGCAAGACAAAACTAACTTATTTCTGTTCATATGTAATACAGATATATAGAGCAAATTATTTAAACCAAAAAAATACCGGGTTTAAACCAAAAAAGCCGGGGTTTTTGATTTTTTTCAATAAAAATCATGGTTTTTGCCAACCCTGATTTTGTATACAAGCAAGTAGCAGAATGTGAGGCTTACATGATTCTGCTTAATATGATTGTACAGTAAGCAGTTTGTTCTGTTAACCTCATTGAATTTTGTAATAGTCTTGTAGGCAATATTTTTGGTAAGTCCAAGCTCTTCCAGGAGCTTAAATATAGTTGGTGCGTCATAGCCAGCCTTGTATGATAATAATTTTGTATCCTTTGAGTTCCCAACTGATGTTATTAAATCTTTTTCGTCTGGTGAAGTTGAATATTTGTGCTCATGAACAGAATAATTTGCATTACAACTTCTGAAATTATTATTTATAGGCGACATTTGAGACAGAGATTATGGCAACACTAGATATATTTGTAGTCTTATAAATTCTGGATCATATGCAAACTTGTTCTTTATACATATCTTTCATTCCAGTCTAATAAATTGAACTGTAAAAATTCTAATGTTGTGATCAAAATCTTTACTTGTTCCTTTATTATGTATTGGGTTGAGGAATCATTCATGAGTTATTTTTTCAAATTTATTTTATATAAACAAACTACAACAAATTAGTCAATAGTATTCTCTCCCTTGTTGTTTACGACTTCCATTTCCAGTAAGTTTTTCGATACCTCAGAAATCTTCCGACCTTGACTAAGAAACTTCGTCCAATCAAGATCTCAATTCCATGTCACTGGTACGGCTTCCGGTTTGTAGTAATTACTATAAATTTATTTGGTTAAGTTCCAGATAAGTATGTTCATCTTTAGAATGTGTATGTTCAAAGTGATAAATAATTTGTTAGAGCTTACTTTCATGCAAGAAGAACGAAATATGTGGGGGTGCTGCATCGCTAGCTAAAAGAGCTAGAAATATTCCATAATTCGAATCTAAAAAGTAAAATTTCAATATGAAATGAAACGCAGCATTTCAAATATTTTAATTGTGTAGCAGCTATAGAAAATTGATTACAAGAAGAAGAAGAAGAAAAAAATTTTGTTATCTTCGTGCAACGCTGCGATTGAAAAGTCTTATGTCCAAGTACTAGAAATCACTTCATGAAAATGATTTACACTTTATTCACATCAAAACTTTAATCCTCGAAGAAAATGGCTTTATCTGAGCTTGGGTTATGTCAGATGAAGTGACAGGGCGAAATACATGTGGTGATCACTTAATGAAACCAAGAAATTTTACGAAACACGAAGTCAGCTTACCATTTAGCAGTTCTCCAAATCCAAAATATACCTTGTCCAGTTGGACGATAGGACATGACACAATAGATCTTTGATGTGACAGGAATTGACATATACCAATACCTAGAAAAAATTTGGAGGCGACAGTTTCCAATGGATGAGCTTGTGACACATCTTCGCAACATCATTGAGGGTAGTTAACTTGACCATTGTGATTTTCATAATGTAACATTGAAGGCATTTATTAAGCAAGGCACAAGCAGTAACAAAATAGAACAGTTTGCAAAGTTAAGGATAGGAGAATTTTAGATGACAGGGTGATAACTGCTTACCTGCGATTTGTTATATTTAATTTACAATGAAGTATTTTTTTTTTTCTTTCTAAAGTTTAATTGCGGCAAATTTATTTTCTATAACATGTGAATGAGTAGCAAAGGAAAATCGTAAGTTGCGTGACTAATGAAAGCTGACTGATAGATACATCATCGTGGCGATGTACTTGCTACTGTGAATGACCAACATCTCGGCTGTCAGTGACAGCTTGAATGAAACTAACTCCGTGCTTCTCGGCGTAGAAGGAAATAATGAATAACCTTCCAAATAAAGCAGGGGCTAGGAGGACTTGTACCGTAACATTTAGATTCTTCCCATTCCAAGCCCATCCAATCATCATTGTTATTTAGGTACCTGCTGCAAAGATACGAGTTACTAGAAGACTTAAAAAAAATGTTGGTGCTTTTAACTTTCAAATAAATAAATAAATAAAAATAATGACGATGCTTTGATTGATTGATTGATTTTTTTTTCTTTTCTCATATAGCTTGGGTCGCCACTCGTAAAACGAGAGAACTGTTAACTTGCTAGATTGATATAGCTACTACTGTGATTTTGCCACTGCTACTACTTATTTACTGTATTGCGCAACTCGATGATAATAAGGATGATGATGTCACCTTTTCACATTACTATGGACAAGCAGTTACCCGAAGGGATCAGTCCTCTGTACTAGGTTAGGCCTACACCCGTTCAGAGAACTAGCCCTTCGTGTACATGCCATTCCAGTGCAATATGGAATAGAAGACTCAAATACAAGCCTGGATTCGAACTCGGTACAAAACTTCGACTTAACCTCGGTCGTCGACTCTCACGGCTCATATGCATGCCTCAGACTTTTGGCTGCAGTTTGATTACCCAATCAAGTCCCAGGCACGAACATGAAATGCGAGCACTTCAACTTCCTAGGTTAAGTAAGCGCTCAAAGAAAAAAGAAATCTCGTCGACATATAACTTTTGAATCCTAAATTGGTGTTTAAAAAAAAAAGTCTTACAATACTGAATTTCTAGTCCAATTGTTTCTAAAATTTCAGAAGTTCCTAGAACGTAGCACTTCGGAAGCGGTCACGACTTCATATCCTAAAATTAACTGTGTTTACATACGCTCACGCTTCCTTTACTGTAATCTCTTGCACTTCGGAGATTTGAGTGCCCACACTTAGAAGCTAATATAAACATATTTCAAAATTTTCTTAAATTTATTTATTTAATTTTGTAAATGAGACCCAATATTTATAAGTCTTATTTATTGGAAGAAAAACTATGTAAAATGCATATTACATCAACATCAGTATCTACTAACAAATGGTTCCAATTAGAAATTTTGATTTACTGAAACTTTTGTAATTATCATTCTTCAAATACTGCCTTGTAATTACTCCTCAGTACCTGTTCTCTTTTCTTATTAGTTTTCGTAGGAATTACTGTTTACGCAACCTATAGCACACAAATTATCTTCTCAAGTACAAGGACTTCCTATCAAAAAGAGGTTTTAACACAGATAAATAGTACACTATCAGTGCCTATATTTACGTCCCACTTGTAATGTATTATTCATATTAGTTACCTAAACATTGTACATTTATCGCCTATGAAACCAACTTATAAACTACAACCTTAAACCCAACATATAATTATACACCAATAAAATACACAAAAACAAATATGCACTGACCTTCACACTACTACTAAATTGCTCTCTACATATTTCACGTGTATGTTTACCTCTACGAAGCATTTACCAAAATAGAGAAGAAGATATGTCAGAATTGCTAACGCAATAAACTGTTTTATACTGTACGAAAACAATATCCTACCCAATACTTATTTACTGTAACAAATTTTCTTCCTCTTAAAAAAAAATAATAATAATAATTAAAAAATTCAGTATGTTCTCGCAAGTCCCAATCAAGAGACATAATGAGCTGTTTACACTGTGAAACTACTTTATATCTAGGTACTGAATTTTCTTTTCCAATTATAAATGAAACAGCCAGTTGGGCTTCTAAGTAACAAACGATTAACGATCCTGCGTATTTCCACTGACAAACGATACGAATCAAAACAAAACTTGTACATTGCGTTAAGTGCAAGGATCGAATTTCTACAAGATAAAATTTACTTTCTAGAGTGGATTACGAGTACAACATTTTGAAATATTAATGACAGGCCAATGTTATTGTGCTACGAGCCCATTCCCCCTCCCAACAGGAAAATTGTATGTCCCGACTACATGGTAAAAATTGGCAAACGCTAGTTCTGGAAGGAACGGTCACTTAAGTGACTATGATGCACGTTTTCGCAGTTTCGACGGAAGAGTAAAAAATGAAATGTAATCTTTGAGTTTTATGTCCCGCGGTTATGCCGGTGAGGCTAAAGGAAACGGTGAAGATGAGAAATAAATGAAATGGCGGAATGAAGAAAGTGGGAGGAAACGAGAGAACCTCGAGAAAACCCACGAGCACGATGTTTGTCCACCACAAAGTCCACACGGCGCGAGCTGGGATCGAACCAGGGACCCCAAGCACCGATGGTGAACGCTCTACCACTGAGCCACCGCACCCACGGAAGAGTACATTTCAATTTTCATCTAATTGTTATTGCCAAATAATATTGAATCCATTTTCAATCGTATCGACTTCCTCAATGTTGTTTTCTAGAATTATTTAAATTTCACAGTAACCTAATCATAGTTTACCTAATCTTCTAAACTGCAAATCTTTTTTCCCAAGCGTCCTGTTGTGATTCACTGGTTTTTAACAAGCTGACAAATATCTACAAGTATATTCCGGATACCATGCAAAATAGTTTTGCAAACTGTTCTTGAGTTGAAGATTCAAAACACAAATATGGCGTCAAGTATACTTTGAAATTGAAAGACGATTGCTTTGTGATGTTTTCAGTCCTTTCTAAGGATTTGAGCAATTCCCGCAAATCTCGACACAACGCATTGGTCCATTCTTTCTCAAACAAACGTTCATATAGCAGCGTTTTCCGTAGAGCTTACACGAAATTTCTTAAATCAACATGTTGCAGCTTCTCGTTATTCGGCAGATAGCTGTAATAATAATAATAATACTCTCTTAACCAGAGAACTATGGGTAAGTATTTGCGAATCAGAAGAATACATCTCTGATTGAAAACTTCTAACTTCCAATTAAAAGAATCCACCTGTCTGAACCCCTCTAAGAAATAACTGATGATTGGGTGAATATATTATAAAGGAAATACAGTGTGAAAATGAAAAGAAAAGCCAAGATGGCAATATATATGAAAATAAAATTATTTGTTGCCTCATCTCGAAAATCTGCAATTTACTTTCAGATTAGTATAGAGTGAAAGATCCTATTTCGAAATGAATTTTGAAAACAAAATACGTCTGAATAAATTCCTGTGTAACTGCATATATCTAATGAAACACTTTACTATTTAAAAAAAGACTAACTATTTAACATTCAAGAATACACCGCAAATCAAAATTAATGTATAAAATTACAGGAAAAAAATAATTATTAAACATTAACAACGAACCTATACTATACACATTAATGAGTATTACATAACCAAAACATAAAGAAGCTACCTTAAAATTCGTCTACAGTAAAATTCCAGTTCTTAGTCTAAATTACAGTAAACCTCCGATTGTTATCTTCAATCTGGAGGTAAGATGCTCTTTCGAAAAATTAAAAAAATCAATGACAACGTAAACGAAATAACGGTGTTTTATTATCTAACAGTTTTCTATATATGTATGTATGTTTGTGTTTATATCTATTTACGTATTTATTTGTATATTTTAGGAGAATCCAAGTAATACGCATGCTTGTATAATAGCGCTTGAAACATTATTTACCGAAGTATTGAAAAGAAAAGAATTATATCTCGAAAGAAAAGTTGATCCAGCTGAAATTACAGGTAGAGTATGCTTCTTGTTTTTAAATCTACACATGATCAGACATCTAACTCTATACTTATTTTTCTTTCTATTTATTTATATTTTTTCCTTCTCTCCTCCTTTACACTTCATTAACAGATCTGCAAGACTGGTAAGCTTCTTTTACAACTTAAGTGTGTTTGTATGATGTATAATCACATAATACTTTTTCTTTTGAAATTTGAATGATAATGATAATGCTTGGACTTGTTTCTTCTTACCAACATAGTAATTAGCGTGCAAAACGATCGCGCTCCGGATCCCAACGTACATACTTATGCTACACCTGGAGCAATTAAATCTCTCATCATACATCGTTTCTTACGATTTCGATTCATAGATGACGTTAGCAGCGATTCATAGATGACAAGAGGAAGAGAAAATGGACATTAGCTAAGAAGTAACTGTATCATGAGGGACATGCTAGAGGGTATGGTGTCAGTTGGTTGTTCAAATACACAATACATAATTTCATTTAAGAAAAAAGTTGTAGTTTAATAAAAATGAATTTATATGTACAAGAGGTTAATACTTGGATTTTTTTGCGAAGTAAAGAACACAAATGGTTAAATTCTCTGCACAAGGGAAAAACTGAAGAAGAAAATAGCAAAAAAAAAAAAAGTCTGTATATTAGTGTTGTTCGGCATTTTAGCATGAGTAATACCAAAATTTCGGGGTTTAAATATATTGATACATCCTACTACTACCATCCTACTATTAATTGTTTTTTAAAACAAATTTAATGCGGAAAATATAAATTTTAAATTTAATACTTTGACATCTTATATTTTAAAGAACAATTTCTTATTTTAATTACTTTTAACAATGAAATGATAAAATTAAATTGATTTAGAAAAAAAAAAAAAGGAGTTTGGTGGGCGAGAAGCTACCCACACAGCCCACGAACAGCAATCGGTGGCGAAATGGTTTTAACTAGGTAATGTGTGTTCAGCACCTTGGCTTCCATTGTTGTTCATACTATCTTCTAGAATGATGGTTGTCACTTACAAGTTCAACCAGTTATCTCACAAATATGGGTTAATATTAATAACAATAATAAAAAGATATATGTCTGCGCTTAAAACCAAATCCGGGACCACTGGGACATACAAAAACAATTTAGCTACATGGAAGAATGTAAGAAGAAAATCATCAAATAAATAAATGCAACACTATATGCGTATTTCTGTATTTGTACAAGAATATATATATATATATATATATATATATATATATATATATATATATATATATATATATATATTTGATATTTAATGATATACGTATATAAATTAAATTGTGCCTATATTTTTGTATTCGTAGATTAATAATTACTTCAGTTGTCTCTGATTATTAATAATATGTTTATTCTCTTTATAGATGAAAACGTGGAACTTAAATATAAGGTGTGGTTGAAAGATTGTTACAAAACCTATTACAAGCGCTTAGTGTCAATTGTAGAAGATGATAAACCAGTCAATCAAGAGCAGGCATTATGCAGTATGATGAAATTGGTAGCAGTCGAAGGGCAGTATCCGCAACAACCAGTTGGAAATGAACATTACTTTGCAAAGCACTTGTTATATGTAAGCATTAAAGATTGTATTTTCTCTCCAGTGTTAAACAAATTAAGGTGATGTGAATAGTCAATAATGTTATTATATTACTGTTAAGTTTGCAGGTTTTATTATCTATTTATCTTTAATTAAATTTTGTTATATTTTCCATTACTCAACATAATTACTTTTCTCCTTCGAGCGATGATGGGAGAAAAGAGAGACTTTCGAACAGATATCAAACTACTGTATATGTTCTTCTGTATATCCAGAGGTATAGAGACCACATCATGCAAGGCATCCAATTTAAGGTTTTTATGGTGGTATTGTTCAGGGTATTTTCGTGTATCTCCCTACAGCCAGAAAAAAAAAAAAAAACGGTTATAACATTGTTGTACATATAGTTAGTAAATAATTTATTCACAACTCTACAGTATGGCATAGTATGTGCTCTGAAAAACGTTCACTTCAGATAGTTTACTGGTGGAGATGAATTGACAGTACTATTGCATTGTAAGGTAACTACTGCAGTACCTGATATATATGTTTGTTGGTAGGTTAGGTTTATACTTCTACATTGTGTTGATGTAACTTAGACTTCTCGTTCACCGTATAAGTCACTAAATCTACGTAATCTTGTTTTAGTACATGCATGAATCGAAGATTTTTTTTATATACAGTCATAGATGCTATATAATAAAGTAAATGTTCTGTATTTTCTCTCGTTAACTTATTTTATTTTTTTAGATTCATTATACATTTGATTATCTTTTACACTACTGAACTTCCTTCTTGCATTCTTATTATTCTTACTTGTTTATTCTAATTTTTACCATTTCTTAATCTTTATTTTGTATGTAATCTTGTTTGCTTTTAGAGTTCTTTATCAGTCGTTTTGTAATCATAAGCTATATATTTATTTCTTCTCTTTCGAAGACTTATTAATTGAAAATTACGACTTTCCGCCTGTACCATTATTTTAACCCCTACAGTTTGGTTAGTGGTCAAGGCATACAATGTATTGGTTTTATAAGGCATAGACTACTAATTAGCGTTCTTATTTCGCAATCAGGAAGCTTAATGGCTAAATATCCATTTTTTCTCATTACCACCAGACGAATGTCAGAATGGTCCTTTGAAATATAAGCACTTGTTTATTTGATACTGCTATCAGTTGTTAATGATTCCGGAATTTTGATAAATAAACAATAAATAAATTAATATATTTCAAGCTGTAGTTTGAGCCCACATAGTACAGAGGTTGTTCAGTCTACATTTGGCCAATTTCGACTTACCTAAGAATTTAGAAGAATCCATGGTGCCAGGTCCGTAAGTGCTCGATGTGTTTTCCTTGGTTCCTGACAATAGCCCGACAGCGTAATTTCCACTGTAATAGGCTTCTCTGAAGAACTGGGAGGGCAATCTTGTTCCATTCCCTTTGCACAACGGGGGGCCGCGGTGGCTCAGTGGTAGAGCGTTCACCTCTGGTGCTTGGGGTTCAGGGTTCGATCCCGGCCCCCGTCAAGGAAACTTTGTGGTAGACAAAAACCGTGTACATGGGTTTTCTCGGAGTTCTCCCACTTTCTTCATTCCACCATTTCATTCATTGCTCATCATCACCGTCTCCTTTAGCCTAACCGGCATAACCGTGGGACGTAAAACACAAAGATTTCATTTCATTTTTCCCTTTGTACAGCTTTCCAAAGTCCTACAGTTGTCACACGCCGTTTTTCCAAAGACCGCTTCAGCAATCCAAATCCACAAAGTCCATAGGACTTGCATCTGGAAATTTAACAGGTACCTAATTGAAAGGTATCACCTGTATACCACTTGCCTCCTCCATCTCCCTGTAGAATGCGAGGGACGATCGTGAGGTATGTGATGAGGCCTTGTCCATGTGAATGCGCACCAGATTGGTGTCATTTCCGTACATTGTTGGAATCTCATGCTCGTATATCGGCCGCATGATCTGCTCCTGAAAATACAGCGAATTTATTTTGCAGTTCTTCGCCACCATACGAATCTTCAGTTTGCCTCGGTAACGGTAGCCAGTAACGACCATGAACCCTTTTGGGAAGGATTCTTTCCAGATACGGACCCTCCTTCTGAAGTTCTTGTCGCCTTTCTCTGGGTACATGATGGCTCTCGGTTTGCCGCAGTCGCAAAGGTAAATCCATGCTTCATCGAGCGTTACGACGTACATCCACCTTTGTTTTGCCAGATGCCGTTCGTACAGCTTCCGGGCGTTACACTTTCGTTCCTTTTGGTGGGCATCCGTGAGAAGATGGCCGCGAGCTTTCATGACTTTTTCCAGCTTGAGTTGATGGTGTAACGTCCGGCTCACAGTCCCCAAAGACACGTCAAGACGATTAGCTATACACCTTTGTGTTGGCGGATTTTCTTGCATTGTCATTTTGCGAAGTTTCCTCTGCATGGTGGAGGTGGCCTTGGTGCATTCCTGCTTCCTAGGCAACTTCGTTGGTGATCCAAATGATGGAGCTTCGTTGCCCTTGTACATTTTAATAACATTTTTTATTCCACTTAAACTGATGTTGCAACCATTCTTCTTGCAGTGTTTTCTAATGACAGAAACACTAAAGTGGGCGTAACAAAGAGCCACAACATAGCCTTCCCAAAACCGGCTTAGTTTGGCGGCATTTTGGCCACAGAGCGGAAACCCGCACACTTGGAAACAAATTTAACACAACACTCACAACAATGGTCCTGTTTTGTGCGTTATTGTCGTCCGCGCGGAAAAACAACTCCGTTCCCAGGAAGCCACTGCACAACACTGCAGGACACCAAGAGCCAGGTCGGGTGAGTCCATTCTGCCCGGGAGGGGGAAAGAACGAATTCGGCCAAACGTAAGTTGAACAACCTCTGTAAATGTATACAAATACATATCAATTTAATGATAACAACTGGAGTTGGCAAGTCAGGTGGCGATGCAGCGCGGGCTGTCGATGATGGTGTGATATGGAAATCTCCGTACTACTTGAGAACGAATAGAAGATAATGTAAAATGTGCGACCTCTGTGATTTCCAAAAAGAAAGAAAAAAATGAAAATTGTTGATACTCGGTTATGTACAGCTCACAGATGACGAGAAGAACCCTAGCAGAAGTAGTGTGACGTAGGTATGGGCTCTCCCACTTTTCGCAGGAGGGTTTTAAATTACACCACGGAATAGCAAACAGATAACTATCCGGAGTAGCAGACGACATCTAAGTATAGACCACACCTCAAAAACCGAAAATGGACTTGACCGTGTCGCTGTCCTTTCCCCGCTTCCCCTGTTTTAGGATTCTTCTTGTCATCTGTGAGCTGTAGTTGAGCGTAATGAAAGTATCAAGTGTGTTGGATGTGTAGTAAAGTACAGTGTCCAAGGTGATGGCCTACAAAACTCACGGCAAAACCACATCAGAGAAGAGGAATAATGGTCGGAAGAAAACCCTTATTGACAAGTCCTACAAGCATTAAAACTGATTGTCACTTAAAACCGTCGTGCGATTGCGATGCAAGTAACAGAGAAACTCAAGCAGCAGCTCCCACATACTGTATCGGCAAGAAATCTCCGCGAATTACATGGTGTGAACATATGGAGTCGCATTGCACTTGCGAAAGTACTGCTAAGCTGAGGGGCCATAATGCTTTAGCACGACGCAAATGGTGCCGTGAACATGGAACATGAACCGCTGATAACCGAAAACATGTGATATGGTCGGATGAACCATCATTCACTTTATTTCAAACCACAGGCCGTGTTTATGTTGGGCGGACGCGCAAAGAAGCGTACGATCCCAGTACATCATATGTTCTATATTCGCCCAGCCGTGAAACATGGTGCTTTATGATGCTGTGACCCGCAATATCGCGGTTTTTGGTAAATACTGTGCTGACGTGTACCTGCCCGTGATTATGTCGCCATTTTAGGGGAGCATGTACATCATAAGTTCCAGATGTTATTTCTGGGCAATGATGCCATATTCCAGGATGATAATGGAGCAATTTACATAGCTGGTGCTCTTGTGGCTTGGTTTGAGGAACATTGGGATGAAGTTAAATTCCTCCCCTATCCTTCCAGTTCTCGAATCTGAACATAATGGAACATCTGTGGGCCGTTTTGGATACACGAATCCGGCACAGATTTCCACCTCCATTCTCTCTCACAGAACTGAGCAATGCATTGCACGCATAATGATGCTTCCACTTGCTACCATTCACGACCTCTGTGACTCTATTCCACGTCTCATCAGAGCTGTTCTGAGGGAGAAAGATGGCCCAACGTCATATTAATCTAGTAACTTTCATTTTTTTTCATATGTATTCATTAAGGTCAGTTTCTCATTACGTTATCATATTATTATCTCTGTTTTCTTCAGTCTAGAGACTTCTGTTTCAAGTGTGCCTCGAAAAATATGTGAAACATACTTCGGCCCACCCCCCTCTTACGGAGGAAACGTTCCTTTTGCTTTGGAGAAAGAAATAAATGACCTAAGCTGTGTTGCTGATTTGTCATTAAGTCGTTTGGTCTAGGCAAGTAAAGATCGTAGAATACGTAGAATGGCTAACAAGACAATGCGCATCGAAGCCCGTGAAGTAATTCAATTTGGCAACCTTGTCCTCAACCAGCTGCTGATAAATTTCAGCTGAAGCAACTTGTTCCTCCTGTTTCGAGGGAAGTACGGGAAAATACACATCGACAGCAGCTCCAGCAGGGGCATACTTGAAACAGAAGGGCTCTAACACGTAGAGTAATTTGCTTTATTATTGAAATCTCAAGGGTCTGTTTGTTTTAATTAATAAATGCTATTATTTTCTGTTACATTAGTTCTTAACAAAGAACAAACTAATACATTTTTTTTTTTAATTTCATTTATAGCCGCTCCTTGAAAAGTTACTTTCTTCAGAACGGAATATGCAACCGCTTCTGCAAAGATTTAAGGAATTCACAGCTTATGATGATGTAGTGTACTATACATGGATGTATATTGTTTCTGCTGTTGCTAACAAGAAGGATCCGAACGAAATCCTGATTAAAAACTTCCTTGTTCTTCTGGAGCAAATCGTTTTACCTCCTCCTGACAAAAGGAAAAAAGATAGTGTTCAGATCTTATGTGTAGCAGGAAGTAAGTTTTTCTTGCGTTACTATATTTTATGGATTTTTGTTTGTTTTATTGGTGTGTTTTTATTTACAAGTAGTATGTGAGTCAATGTTAAGATTATGTGTGCGTCATTCTGAACAGATGGCGTCACTGTTAGGGCAATGTGTGTGTCACTGAAGAAATCGAACAACAGTATATAAATGTGGTAATTAATAGTATGAATATTTCATGTACTGTACATAAATAAATAAATAAATAAATAAATAGTTCACTCTAGCAAAACATAAATAATTCAGTGCACCCGATTCGCATGAATAACATACTTTATTCAAGTAAGTCATTTTGTTAAGCTAGACGTGGCCTACCGACTTATGTACAGTACGTCTCATGTGTAAACAACTGAATTTTTGCCAACTACTTTGTTGAAACTATTAAAAAAGAAATGTAAGAGTTAAGAGTTTATGTCCTAATTTTGATAACAGTGGAGTTAGCGAAAATTTAACAATTTAATAAAATAAACTATGTTAATATATAAAATAATACAGGTCTGCGGTGGCTCAGTCGTAGAGCGCTTATCTCTGGTGTGTGAGGTCCCTGGTTAGGTCCTATCTCTTTCCAAGTAGGCTTTGTGGTAGAGGGTACGTGGGTTTTCTCAGGGTTCTTCCGTTTCCTCCCATTTTCTCCATTCGACTATTTTCACCATCTCACTATCACTATCTCCCTTAGTTTCAATGCATAATTATGGGACGTGAAACTTTTTATTAAAAAAATGTTCGTTTATAATATCGGGTAAGTTAAAATGATATTCCCCGATTTCAATGACAAATTATTCCATTTTAATGAGACGTAAATAAATAGATTTTGCACTCAACTTGAACAACTGAATTTTTTCGTGATATATTATGAATGTTCAATGTGCGATCTGTGTGTCACACGACACATGTCTAGTCTGTAGTTAAGTTCTTGCCATCTTTTTAACATACCAGGTTAAACTTCGGCCTCTGGTGCAGTGATGCGCTCATACAGTTTAACAATAGCACATAAACTTTATCTAATGAATACCCCATAGGATGAAATCAGACGGGATAGTCTGAAAAGCATAATGACCGTTTCATCAATTCTAAATCTCCTGCCGTTACACGACCAACCCACCATTTAGGAAATCGCTCATTGAAGTGGACACGGAATTTGGTGATGGTAATGTGGTGGTGCACCATTCTGCCGTAAAATGAAAGCAGCACTGTCTTCTTCACGCTGTGGTAATAGCTATTGTTGTATCATGTCCAGACACGTATCACCTGTCTCATTGTCTTCTCCAAAGAAGAAAGGCCCATAAACTTTCCGATAGGAAATGCCACAGAAGACGTTCAATTTTGGAGAATCACGTTCATATTGCGAACCAGCATATGGTTTCTCTGTGCCTGAACTACACATTATGTCTGTTCACTTTACTTGAAATGTGAAATGTTGATTTATTGCTGAAGATCAGCTTTTCTGAGAATCATCCTCTTCCATACACTGTTGTAAAATTTGACAGAAAGGCACCTTTAAACATAACCTGTTAGTTTCAGCGCTTGCACCACCTGTACGCGATACGGCTTCATGATAATACGTTTCCGCAACACATGCCAGATAATTTTCTGTGGCATACTAAGTTATCTGTTTGCTCAGTACGTCCAGTTTTTCTTTCTTTCTCTCTCTCTCTCTCTCTCTCTCTCTCTCTCTCTCTCTCTCTCTCTCTCTCTCTCTCTCTCTCTCTCTCTCTCTCTCTCTCTCTCTCTCTCTCTCGAAGTTTCTTACTGCATGGAGGATCATTTTATCATTTTGTGGGTGGTGCATCGTGTTTATTGAAGTGTTGTATGAATATCCTTTGTACTGCGATGATCAAGTCTTGAGAAGGAAAGTACGCCTCTAAAACTTTTGCAATTATAACAACAACAAATAATAACAAAGTAAAATCACATTCATTGGCTTTCAAGAACAGAACATACAAGTATATAAGATTACTCATGCTCTTCCAAATTATAAATAAAATGCGTCCCATCATTATGGAACACCCTGTATAACGTAACGTTGCTTAAAAAACTAATTTTTGTTAAATCGTTTTTGTAGAAGTAATGGATTTGAGTTGATACTGAATTTTTCTTAGGTTTCTTTGCTCTATAACCTGAATTATCTTCCCATTTACAGTTTTTAGACTTGGAAGTAAATAAACGTGGACATATTATTAATCTGTGCATAAGATCACTAAATTATTCCATAAATTACAGTTGTTATTCTTTCATAAACAGTGGTGACAGTTACATATAAGTCATTTAAAACCTTTTTTTTAAAAAAACAGATGAATAATTTGTTGACGTCTATTTGCTTCAACTCTACCTATGTAGATACTGGAAATGGGAAGGGAATTCAGATTATAAAGCAAGGAAACTTAAGACAAATTCTTCATCTGCTCTCAAGTATTATTTTCACAGGGAAAATGATTTATCAAAAATGTAATTCTTCAAGCTTTTTTATTGTTATTTTTTATTTGTTTATTTATTTAACGCACTGACGACGGCGAAAATTATCGTTGGAACTGTTTGAGGATGATTTTCATTCGGATGCTTTAGGTGAGTGATGAACTTCTTCTTATGATAATTGTCATTAATTTAAACATAGCTGTAAACTTAGAATGTAGTTTACGATATGTAATGTGAAAAGTACGTATTTTGCTGTGACCTATTCACGAATCTTTATTTTGTTACAGATGGCAACTGTGAATTTGTACTTAACGAGAAGCACATACATTCTTGGGTAAACAAAGTATGGGATAAAGTACTGCTGTGGAATCATACTCCAGCGACTCATAAACAGTTGTTAGTGATTCTGTTAGAGAAAATTCTACCTCATTTAGACAAACCGCTATTTCTGACAGATTTCCTAATGAACTCTATCGAAATAGGTAACTCCTAATTGTGCTTCTTTAAAAAATGCAAATTAGTTTGTATTGTAGTATTCAAACTTAAAAATGTGGCTAATTTAAGTAGTGGTTAAATTGTTTATGAAAGTCAACGAGGTTAACCAGTTTTCTACTTTCGGTAATCTTAGATAAACAACATGCTGCTGATTGTTTTATTTTGTTTACATTGGGGTAGTGGCCAAAAGACTTCCTGACGAGGCTAACAAATTGAACCCAAAGAGATGTGAGGATTATTGAACTAGTAGTCTCATATCTCATGCAGCAAAAATTATTCTTTGAATTCTGAACAGAATGTTATATGGAAAAACAAATAAAAAGTTGAAGAGGAACAGTTCGAATTCAGGAGAGGTAAGGACACAAGAGATGCACCGATTATTAAGGGTGATCGGTGAAAGGTTTATAGAAAAAGGAAAAGAGGTGTCGTGCTATTTATTGATCTAGAAAAGGCTTTTGAACTCGTGAATTGGGAATTGCTGTTGGAAGTTCTAAAGAAAATTGGGTTGGAATGGGAAGATCGAAGACTCATAAGAAACTTATATATGAACCAACAAATAAGTGTTAGAATAGGGGAGGAAATGACAGAGGAGAGTGCAGTTAGAATTGGAGTTAGACAGGGATGCTGTCTCTCGCCTACATTATTTAATACCTATATAGAAGAGATAGTGAAAAAGAGCCAACCTACAAAATGAAGACGGAATTTCAGTGGGAGGTAGAATGATCAGATGTATACGGTTTGCAAATGATATGGCACTTGTTGCAGAATCTGAAGAGAAAATCAGTAAGATGTTATAAAACTTGAAGAGGGGCTGTGAAGAATATGGGATAAAAATATATGTTGGCAAGACAAAAAGCCATGGTGATTGGAACGAAGCGATCGGTATTAAGTATAGAAATAGGAGGGGCGAAATAGAACAGGTGACTAGTTTTCGATATCTGGGTAGTATTATTGGTAGTGATGTGAAATGTGAACGTGAAATAAAATCAAGGATAGGAATGGCGAAAGAAGCCTTTAGGAGAAAGAAAATACTATTTTGTAGACCTTGAATAAAGAATTAAGAAAGAAGACTCATAAAATGCTTGATGTGGAGTATTATACTATATGGGTCAGAAGCATGGACATTACGCAAAAATGATGAAAAACGACTGCAAGATTTCGAAGTATGGGTGTGGAGAAGAATTGAGAGAATTAGCTGGGTCGAACGGACAACGAATGGTCGGAGAAAAACAACAATTTTAGATATTGATAAAAAGAGGAAGAGAAACTGATTGGGACATTGGCTAACAAAAA